>NC_091061.1:151216258-151537167 GCF_000393655.2 Nicotiana sylvestris | reverse complement strand
ATGGTTGTTGGAGCATCTCCAAAAAGGTCGCTATCGTCAAGAATTTCCGTGAAGGGATTGGAACGACCACATTGCCTTCCATCACCCTAAGAAGATGACTTACATTCCAGACAGATTTGCTCAGCCGGAAAGCACCAGAGAATGGGTAGAGTTCTTCTACAATCTGACTGAGGAACAGGTGCAGTGGATGGTTAAATGGTTCCCAATAGACGAGTTTATTATCAGGTCCAAGGATGCTCCGCACTTGGTGTTGATCGGGTTGAGAGGAATATATGCATATGTCTCTAAAACTTGGAGATCCAACTACAAAAAGACAAGCAGCCTGATACAACATTGCTTTGGTATCTTTCTTTCGCCCTTATTTTCTTTCTTTTACTTTTATTGACATAGGGTACCAGAGAAATCTTTATTTGAATCAACTTCGTTTTTACTCTTGTTCGTTCTTTATCCGGAAGATGACAAAAAAAGAAAATAAAAAGAAACAAACAGGTATGAAAGCTATAATTGTAAACCACGATCGAATCTATGGAATATGAGGCAAGCAGGCAGAAAACAGGTTATACCAAGGGTTGTCAAAATGAGTCATTTCAGGGCAGACTTCCAAGATGATGACGTCCCTTACAAGTGCCAAGCTCAGCACATGTGGCACTGCAAAATCATTGTGGAGAAAAGCATTGTTGAGCCAGATAGGTATCATGCAGGGTGCGAGCCTCTCTACTCGGCATGGTTGGAGGACAATCTGAAAGGAATGGTGACACCAGGGACTAGTCAAGGGAACAAAATCATAGGCGAGGAAGTTGAAGCTCAATTCAAATACAATAGGTTGAGCAAGAGGGTCCACGACTCTGAGAATGAGCATCAGGAAATACATGAGAGGAACGTGAGGTTGATCGAGGAGTGGAAAGAGATGGCAATCACTTCCAACAGGAAACTAGAATATCTGGAGCGAGGAATAGTGGAGCTGGAGGGCAAAGTCATAAAGAGGATTGAAAATTGCCAGAACGCTGAAGGAGCTGAGGAAGGACATCTGGCCAGAACCTACTTGCTGCTGGGACTGCGCGAACTGGGAGACCTGTATGATGGAGTCCGGAAGATCGAATCGGGGGAAGGTCCTTCTGGGACCAAATAGATTAGATTTACTTTCTTTTCCTAAAATGTAATAAGGCCAAGTGCCAATAGTGACTTATTTTATTATTATATTAGTGTTGTTTTGGGATTTGTCTATTTCTATATTATGAAATGAAGCATCTATTAGCATTTGAAGTTCTACAAATTTATTTGTCGCTAGGCCTACCTCGGGCACAACGAGGCTCCCAAATTAAGACGCGGGTTTACATTTCGCAATATGTGTTTAAATACTGCAAATATTTTAGAATCCTCACTAACTTGTTACTTTTTTTATTTTTTGCTTATTTTTATTATTATTCCCATCCCCTTAGGTTGGTTCACTCATACTGGCCTCATCAGCATACCACACCAGATCTAGAGGCCCTCCACCTCCTCCTCCTCCAAGCAACACAAAGGGTAGAGGAAAAGCAAAGATGGACGACTTAAGTGGAATCCGAAAAGAAAATATTGAGAATGCAAAGACTTCAGATGGTCGTAGTACTCCGGCCCCAAATGATCTAGTCTTGATACTGGAACAAAAGATACTAGAATTGCAAGGAGAACTTGAGCAGGTTCTCAACTTGGCAAACTTGTCACTCACCCTCAATGTCCCTGATATCCACCAACAAAACGCAAAGAACTTGACACCTCCTCAGAACATACAAAACCAACAGCCACAAAATCCTCCCGCACCAAATTAATACACAACTCCACCCCAAAACATCAATCTGCTGCCAATACTAACTCCACCACAACATCATCATCAACCAATTATGTACCCACCAACCACTGCTTACCACACTCCCCAAAACACACAACCCATTCCCAATCCCCAAAACTCCGCCAATGACCATAACTATACCCAAGTTCCTGGCACCCATCAAAGAAACCCTATATACGTGGAAACTATACCCCATTCTACCCATCCAATCTTATATACACTGGAATCCTCCGAAAAGGACCTACTCATTAAAAACATGGCTGAAGAACTCAAAAGGCTAACAAGCTGAGTTCAGGGTGTTGAAGGCGATAGAGGAATAGAAGGTTTGAACTATGAAGATTTGTGCATACAACCGGATGTCGAACTGCCATAGGGGTACAAACCTCCCAAGTTCGAAATGTTCGATGGTACAGTTGATCCCAGGGTTCATCTAAAGACCTATTGTGACAAACTTGTCAGGGTCAGGAAATATGAAAAAGATTCGGATGAAGCTCTTTATGAGGAGCCTTACTGGGGATGCTTTGTCTTGGTATATCAGCCAGAATCCCAAGAAATGGGCTAATTGGGTAAGCATGGCGTCGGAGTTCATGGACCAATTCAGGTTCAACACAGAGAATGCACCGGATGTCTTCTACATTCAGAATCTTAAGAAGAAACCTACTGAGACTTTTCGAGAATACGCTACTTGTTGGAGGTCAGAAGCGGCCAAAGTTAGGCCATCTTTTGATGAAGAACAGATGAATAAATTATTCGTCTGGGCACAGGACCCACAATATTATGAGAGGTTGATGGTTATCAAAAATCACAAGTTCTATGACATCATCAAACTCAGAAAAAGGATTGAAGAAGGAATCAAGAGCAGGATGGTAACGAACTTCGAGGCACTGCAAGCTACAAATAAGGTACTGCAATCAGGTGGCATATCGAAAAAGAGGGATGTTGGGGTAGTAATGGTGGCTCAGGGCCTAAAATCTCCACTTACCTATCAAACACCTCCACCTCCATATCAAACACCTCCACCCACATATCAAACACCTCCACCACATACTAGGCATCACCGCCTATATATAAACCTTATCTCCCAGATATTCCCAACTAGCCACTGTCCATCACACCTATAATTCCCAACCATCTCACTTCCAATCACCACCAGCTCGCCAAAATTATCCAATACCAAGACCCAACTTCGACTACAAGCCACCCAGACAGTACACTACCATTGCTGAACCCATCGACCAACTGTATGAAAGGTTGAAAGTCGCAGGCTACGTCACTCTTGTTCCTGTTGTAGCATTAGAAAATCCATCCCAATGAGTCAATCCGAACAAAACTTGTACGTACCATTCTGGTATGAAGGGGCATACCATTGCTGAGTGCCAAACATTGAAGGATAAGATCCAAACGCTAATTGACAACAAGGTCATACAAGCAAAGGTAGTCGTACCTAATGTTCGCAACAATCCCCTCCCTGATCACAAAGGTAATGGTGTACATGTGATAGAAACAAATGAAGAATGGGATCTTGAGGGGTCAATCAAGATCATTTGAGAAGGCGATTACTTTAAGGTTGCAGTCTCACTTACTCCTATTGTGGTTCAGACTCGAGCACCAATTGATGTTGAGGTAACTACATCAGTTCCATTCGAGGTAGAAGTAGCTCCGCTCGCAGCCACCTCCGCTCCATTTGAAGTAGAAGTTGTCACACCTTTCACTGTGACAGTATCAACTACACCCCCATTCAACTCAAAAGCAATACCCTAGGATTATGTTGTCGAGGCTCGGCAGAAGGGGAAAGCCAAGGTAGAGGAATCTGACGTTGCACTAGGGATGACTAGAATTGGAAGTGTCTATACACCTGAACGCCTGGGAGGTTCAAGTAAGAAGGCCACTACTAGACAACCTATTATTGAGACCGGGCCGGATGACCGGTGGAGGAAAGTACATGCAAAGTAATACTCTATAGTTGACCATCTGAACAAAGTCTCTGCTCAGATATCTATCCTGTCACTATTACAGAATTCAGAGGCTGACAAGAATGCCTTGATGAAAGTACTGAGCGAGGCTTATGTACCCAATAATATGGTGGAGAAATGGCCAACATGGTTGGTCAAGTGCTGGAGAGCCATAAGATTATCTTCCACGAAGATGAACTACAGCCCGAATGTTTGAATCACAATCGGGCATTGAATATCACGGTATAATTTGAAGACAAGTTCATTGCCAGGGTCCTGGTTAATGGAGGTGCGAGCCTAAATATTTGTCCATTGGACACTCTGAAGAGGTTGGACAAAGGTTTCCATGAGATACGGGTAGGAATCATGAATGTGAAAGCTTTCGATGGGTCTTAGAGGGCCACGGTCGAGGAAATCAACCTTTGCTTGCAGATGGGGCCAACTTGGTTCGACGTTGAATTTCAGCTACTTGACATACCAGCCTCATATAATCTCCTATTGGGCTGACAATGGATCCATGCTATTGGAGTCGTGCCTTCCACACTACATCAAGCCGTGAAATTTCAATGGAACCGTTAGGAGGTGATCATTCACAGAGATGGAAATAACCCCATCTACACTAGTCAAACCATCTCGACCATTGGACATAGAAGAAGGCTAGGAGGGAAAAACTATCATCATATCGAACGGATCAATGTCGTTGATAACTAGGGATTATGATGCATTTTACACTCCTTCTAACTTGAGTTTTGCTTAAAAATGTGTACAAAATAGTCCTAAAGGCTTACATGATGTACTTGTTTGTAGGGTTTGGTCAACAAGGTGACAATTCGTCAAAACCAGCTCAAAAAACAGTGAAACATGCACAAGTACCAAGAACAAGTCCAAGCAAAGTGCAACAGATCCACTGCGGCCACACTCCATTCTGTGCGGTCCGCAGTGAGGAGGTTCAGAGAGGTGCCTATTTCAGGAAATCAAGAATTGTGGCCGCAGAGCATTTCATGCGGACCACAATGAACCCACCACGGCCACACTCGATATTGTGCGGTCTGCAATGATGAAGTTCAGAGAGTTGAAGATTTGGAGCTTAATTCCAATGCGGTCTGCGGTCCTTTTTGTGCGAACCGCAACAGAAGCCACCGTGGCCGTGGTACATTTTGTGCGGCTCGCGGTGGCCAAGTTCAGAGAGCAGACTTTTAAATGGAGAAGCCTCATTGAAGCCACACTTGATTTTGTGCGGTCCGCACTACCCTCACGTGTGTATTTTTGTCCAGAAAATTCGTCCTAGTATAAATAGTTTCTTTTCCCATTTTTAGGTTATCAGTTGTATTCTAACTAGCAGTTGCGCTCGTGAACAATGTTCCTTATCTATTTTGAGTAATTTTAGAGTAGTTTTATTTCTTTGTTTTCTTCTATTATCATGAGTAGCTAGACCCATTAGCTAGGGTTGTGGCTCAACCCTAGTGTGGGTATTTGATGGGTCTTGTGTTATAAGGCTTGAATGTCTATGGGTGTTTGATAGTTGGACTATGGTTTTAATATTGAATTAGTGGTTGCAAACACTAATTTGTGCCTATTTAACTTGGGTTCTTCTTGAGAAAGAGAACTTGAGTCTAGGAAAATTAGTCCAACAAGGAATTGGGGCGTATTCAAGATATTGATAGCCCCAATTAAAGGGTTAAACCTAGAGATAGTAATACCCGACTTGAACCTAAATTGCTTGCACAAATTATCATACCCAATTGGTCTTGAGACAGTCAATTAGGGCAAAATCACTCAAACTACCGAGAGGTATAGAGTGAGAAGTTCAGTGCATTGGTTATATCGTAACCCCCAACATGACAACCTAGCCTTAGACTTGAGAATCCGTCAAGTATCCACCTAGGGGAAAGTCACTTCCCTAGTGCCTTTTAACTATTTAGACAACCCTTTAAGTATCTTACTCTTAGCTTAACTTAGCTTAATTTAGCATTTTATTAGTATAAATTTAGAAGTAATATCAAGACCAACTATGATTAGAAGTGCAATTAAGAGCAATTATGCATCTTCAATTTAGATAGAAACTCAATTCTCATTTCTAGCTCCCTGTGGAAATCGATCCTGACGTTCTCGGGTAAAAGCTTCTTCGACCACTCTCGCTACGTTGTAGTAGTGCAGGGTTGGCTCCGATCACTTTTTGGCGCCGTTGTCGGGGAGCTAACAGTTTTGGCTATCTATCTAAATAGTTTTGTTTATTGTTCTTCTTTCCTTCTGTGTTACTAATTTGTGTGTGTCACAACTTTACGTACAAAATGGAAGCAAACCACCTACCTCTTGGAGATCTTCCACCGGGGGAGGAGGTAGATGACAATGTTGATGATGGGGTCCCTATTGTGCCTCAAGGACAAAGGAGAGGCCTCCAGGATAATGATAATATTCTAGAACCTCCCTCGCCACCTCTAAGAGTGGCTCCTCGAGTGCTTCCCAACCAAGGATATGCAAGTGAACTTGTCCCACCCCGGATCGGGGCGGGCAATTTTCAAATTACCAATGTGATACTGACATTGCTGGAGCAGCGTGGGTATTTCATGGGTGCTGCCAGTCAGAATGCTTACAGACATCTCAAAGGTTTCGTGAATACCTGTTAGGGGAGCATGCAAACTAATGTGTCCGAGGATGCACTTTGGTTGAGACTATTCCCTTTCTCACTTATAGGGAAGGCATTGGATTGGCTTGAGCGACTTCCCAACCATTCCATCACTACTTGGGATGAGTTGGCGGATAAGTTCATTGCAAAGTTTTTCTCACCGGGGCATATGGAAACATTGAGAGATGAGATCTTAGCCTTCAAGCAGGAGCCCACCTAACCATTACATGAGATCCAACAGACTTTCTACCGGGGCATTAACACAACTAACCAGTGCATAGTGAACCAACTTGCTAGGGGCAATTTCAGGAAGTTGTCGTATGATGAGGCTTGTGACATTCTTGACGAGATGGCTGACACATCCTCCATTTGGCAAAGTAGAGCTAATGTGCCATAGGGTGACCCCACGGTCACTCACTTTCACAAAGAGCTACATGACGATGGGTAGGCTATAGCAGATCTGACAACTACAATGAACCAGCTAGAAAAGGCACAGTTACAACAGGTTCAAAATCCATGCCAAGTAAATGCTTTGGAGGATGTCAACATGCTAGTGAACAAAAGAAGACAAAGAGGTCAACAGAACCAAGGGAGTTCGGATCAATTTGATAATGATTGTGGTGGATTCCAAGATGATGGTTATGATGGGCAGAATGAAGAAGTTAAATATGTGAACAATTATCAAAGCCAAAGGGGCAATTCGTCCAACCAACAATAATGGAGACCCCAAGGCAATTGGGGCAATCAACAACAATAAGGCAATGGTAATTGGGAGAACAACAACAAAAATTCCAATTGGGGTATTCAGAACAATAATCAGAACAATCACGGTAATTGGAATGGCAACAACAACAACTGGGGTGGTAACAACAATCAGGGAGGTTGGAACAATGGCAATTAAGGAAATCGGGGGCAAGGCTTTCAAAGGCCCCAATGTACCAACAACCGAACAATCCACCCCCATTTCCATCCCAATGTCCTATTTCTTCCAACAATTAAATGGGAGAATTGAAATGATGTTTGAATAGATGATGAAAAAGAATGCGGACTCTGATGCTCAGTTGTCTTCCCATAATACTTCAATCAGAAACTTGGAGGTTCAATTAGGCCAAATCTCACAATCCTTGAATACTCGCCCTAAGGGGGCACTACCAAGTGATACGGTAGTTTACCCGAAGGGTGGGAACAATCACGTGATGGCGGTGACTACAAGAAGTGGAAGAGGCTGTGATTCCTCCAAAAAAAGCAATTTTGAGTGATGAAGTTGAGTTGCAAGAAGATGAAATTCCTTTGGTGGTTGAAAATGTGGTTGATGAGAACGTGAATGAAGAAGTGAGGATTGATATTCAAGATGCCGAGGTAGAGACTCAGAATGGCGTGAACCCGTCTAGGGAACACGTAATAGACATGCCAAAAATGGTTGTGCCTTAAGACAAGGCTCCTTTGCCAAGGCCACCTCCACCTTATCCTCAAAGGCTCGCGAAGCAAAAAAATGAGAATCAGTTTAAAATTTTCATTGTCATGATGATGAGCTTATCCATTAATGTGCCTTTGGTGGAGGCTCTTAAACAAATGTCAGGCTATGCTAAATTCATGAAGGACTTGGTGATAAAGAAAAGATCCATGGATTGTGAAACTATCAAGATGACCCACCAAGTTAGTGCAATAGTGCATTCAATTTCCCCGAAGCTTGAAGATCCCGATGCTTTCACCATTCCTTGCACCATTGGGAGTGCGGACTTTGCAAAAGCTCTATATGATTTGGGGGCAAGTATCAACTTGATACCCTACTCAGTTTTCAAGACTTTTGGTATTCGGCAACCGAGGCCGGCTTCCATTAGATTGCAAATGGCGGATAGAACTATGAAGAGACCATTGGGTATTGTTGATGATGTCCTTATCCGGGTGGACAAATTTATCTTGCCAGCTGATTTTGTGGTCTTGGATTGTGAGGTAGATTATGAAGTTCCAATCATATTGGGAAGACCTTTCCTTGCTACTGGGAAGTCCTTAGTTGATGTAGAAACAGGGGAACTCACCTTCCGGGTGGGTGATGAGAAAGTGGTCTTTCATGTGTGCAAGTCAATGAAGCAGCCTAATAGTTCTGAGGTGTGCTCTTTTGTGGACCTTGTCACAGTAGTGATAGTTGATGATACCAGTGAAATGATCAATGTGGAGGACCCTCTAGAGGCCATATTGTTGAATCTTGATGTAAATGATGATGACGGCCGCGTGGAGTGTGTAAATGCTTTACATGGAATAGGCTCTTACTCTTTAGACATTAAGAATAGGAAGACTCCACCAACAAAACCTTCAATCGAGGAACCTCCGGTGTTGGAGTTGAAGCTGTTTCCTCCACACCTCATGTATGAGTTCTTAGGCCCTAGTTCCACTTTGCCAGTTATTCTTTCCTCTTGTCTTACTAACATGCAGGTTGATGCCACATTGGTGGTGCTTCAAAAGCGAAAAAAGGCAATTGGATGGACTTTAGCTGATATTCGGGGGATAAGCCCCGCATTCTATATGCACAAGATTATTCTGGAAGATGATGCAAAGCCCTCCTTGGAACATCAAAGGAGGTTGAATGAGGCAATGCAAGAAGTTGTGAAAAAGGAGGTGATCAAGTGGTTGGATGCCGGGGTTATGTACCCCATCTCTGATAGCTCTTGGACTTCGATGGTGCAATGTGTACCGAAGAAGGGTGGCATGACCGTGGTTGCAAATTCGCAAAATGAGTTGATTCCTACCAGGACCATCACCGGGTGGAGGGTATGCATGGGCTACCGCAAGTTGATTAAAGTGACCCGCAAGGATCACTTTCCATTGTCTTTTCTTGATCAGATGTTAAATTGACTTGTTGGGTGTGCCTTCTACTATTTCTTGGATGGGTATTCTGGATACAACCAAATCTTGATTGCTTCGGAAGATCAGGAGAAGACCACATTCACTTGTCCATATGGCACCTTTGCCTTTTCTCGGATTCCTTTTGGGTTGTGTAATGCACCGGCTACATTTCAGTGGTGTATGATGGCCATTTTCACTGATATGGTGGAAGACATTTTGGAGGTATTCATGGACGACTTTAGTGTTGTGTGTGATTCATTTGAGGAATGTTTGAAAAATCTTGATAGAGTGTTGGCCCGTTGTGAAGAAACCAATGTTGTTCTTAATTGGGAGAAATGCCACTTCATGGTGGAAGGGGGCATAGTTCTTGGGCATAAAATTTCAAAGTTTGGTATAGAGGTGGAAAAAGCAAAAATTGATGTGATTTCAAGGCTCCCTCCCCCTACCTCAGTCAAGGGAGTTCGAAGTTTTCTTGGGCATGCGGGGTTCTACCGGAGATTTATCAAAGACTTTTCGAAGGTAGTGAATCCCTTATGCAAGTTATTGGAAAAAGATGCCAAGTTCGTGTTCGATGAGAGATGTATGCAAGCCTTTGAACTTCTCAAGCACAAGTTGACCACCACTCCTATTATTACCGCACCCAATTGGAGCTTGCCTTTTGAGCTCATGTGTGATGCGAGCGATGTTGCGGTTGGGGCGGTTTTGGGTCAAAGAGTGAACAAAATGTTTCATCCGGTGTACTATGCGATCAAGACAATGAATGATGCTCAAGTGAACTACACGGTAACTGAGAAAGAGCTTTTGGCTATTGTGTTTGCAATGGAGAAAATTTCAGCCATATCTTGTGGGTGCCAAGGTCATAGTCCATACCGATCATGCCGTACTTTGGTACTTGATGACGAAGAAGGATTCCAAAGCTAGACTGATGCGATGGGTCTTGTTAATTCAAGAGTTTGATTTGGAGATTGTGGACCAAAAGGGTAGTGAAAACCAAGTGGCGAACCACTTGTCCCCCTTGGAGGGGAGGCCTCGTGATGGCCTAGAGATCAATGATTCATTTTCCGACGAGCAACTCCTTTCGGTGTCGGTGAATGGTATGCCATGGTTTGTGGATGTTGCTAATTTCCTTGTGACTGGTATAATCCCGTGTGAGCTCTCTTCTAACCAAAGGATGAAGCTCAAACGGGATAGTTTGGATTTCTATTGGGATGTGCCATACTTGTTCAAGATTTGGACGGATGGTGTGATCCGAAGGTGTGTCCTAGAGGAGGAGAAATTGAGTATCTTAGAGGCTTGTCATTCCTCTCCCTATGGTGGCCATCATTGCGGGGCGAGGATGGCTTCCAAAGTTCTTAGTTGTGAGTTTTATTGGCCAACTTTGTACAAAGATGCAAGTACACTTGTGAAGAGGCGTGATGAATGTCAAAGAGCGGGTGGAATTTCGAAGAAAGATGAGATGCCTCTCAATACCATTCTTGAAGTTGATATTTTTGATGTATGGGGCATTGATTTTATGGTCCCGTTTGTTAGCTCGTGTGGGAACACATACATTCTTGTGGCGGTTGACTATGTTTCAAAGTGGGTTGAAGCCGTGTCTTTACCTAACAATGAGGCCCGAAGTGTTGTTGTGTTTCTCAAGAAGAGCATTTTTACAAGGTTTGGCACTCCACGTGCAATCATAAGTTATGGGGGGTCTCATTTTTGTAATAGAGCTTTTGACACTTTGCTTGAAAAGTATGGTGTCAATCACAAAGTTTCTACTCCTTATCATCCTCAAGCGAGTGGCCAAGTTGAAGTCTCAAATAGGGAAATCAAGAGTATATTGTCAAAGACGGTCAATGCAAATAGGACCGATTGAACAAAGAAGTTGGATGATGCTCTTTGGGCTTATAGGACTGCTTACAAGACTCTGATTGGTATTTCTTCGTACCGGTTGGTGTTTGGGAAAGATTTCCATCTACCAGTTGAGTTAGAGCACAAGGCCATGTGGGCTTTGAGGAAGTTGAATCTTGAATGGGATGTGGCAGCAAATCATCGTGTGGAGCAACTTAATGAACTTGATAAATTCTGATTCCATACATACTCTAGTTCATCCTTGTACAAGGACAAGATGAAGTACCTTTATGATAAATATGCTCGTGGCAAGGAGTTCAAAGTGGGTGATTTGGTTCTCTTGTTCAACTCTCGGTTACATCTGTTTCGGGGAAAGCTTATGTCGAAATGGAGCGGAGCTTTTGAAGTGGTGTTTGTGACTATGTTTGGTGCACTTGACTTGAAGAACAAAAATGGGGAGGTTTTCAGAGTTAATGGGCATAGGGTCAAGCACTACCTGGGCAAGATTGATGAAATCCACGTGGTGGCATTGCTCCATCTAAAGTGATTTGATGGTAACATGCATCGTGTCGTGACGTTAAATCAGGTGCTTCTTGGGAGGCAACCCATGTGTCTTTCTTTTTGTTTTTCTGTGATTTTCTTTGTAGTATAGGATTTATTTATCGACTGACTGGTTGTGAGATGTTGTAGGTTTGTTTTGATGCAGTGCAGGACCAAGTTGAAAAATGACCACTCTTTGAAGTTTGCAATGCGGACCACACTTCATTTTGTGCGGCCGCAAAGGCCTTTGTGCGGGAGCAAGAATTCAATGCGACCGCAGAATGATTTGTCAAAAGTGAGGAGTCTCTGAAGTTTTCCACCGCAGCCGCATTGTATTTTGTGTGGTCAGCGATGGACCACTACGGCCGCATTGCATTTCTTGCGGTCCGTAGTGACTATCCTCCCAGTGCTTCATGTTTCTGAGCACCGCGGACCGCGATGCCATTTTGTGCGGTCCGCAGTGGGTAGGTGAGATGGGCCCCAGGTCTTTTTTCTATAAATAGGACCTGAGGCCCTCAGTTTGAACTTTTCAACCTTTTTACTCTTAGAGCATAAATAATTACTGGTCACCACTCCAATTGCACGAATTCAGCTGCTAAGTCTCGTTAATCAAGCTTGCATCTCACTTCTAGTAACTTTAATTCCTCCTTAGTCATTTAATTTTGTCATTTTCTTTTAATTTTTTTTTTCTTAGTGTTCTTCTGTTTCTTCCCGTTTTTCTTTTAATTCTATAGCATAGGTTCGTTTACTCCTTTGTTAATTAGGACTAATTAGTTAAAACATTGATTCAACACCTAGGGAATCAATAATAGGTGAAAATTTTGACTAAAAACATAAAAAACTTGAACCCTAGGTTTATATTGTTGCTGGATACTCAATGCGGACCGCGGTGCTTCTGTGCGGTCCGCAGTGCTATTTTGTGCGGACCGCAGTGGTAAATGTTCTAAATGCTGACAAGTGAGGACCGCGGCCACAATGGATTTTGTGCAATCTGTGGTGCCTTAATTCGGACCGCAATGCATTTTATGCGGTCTGCGGTGTATAGATTCAGAGAGTGGGTAGTCTGAACCCCGCCTCAGTGCGAACCGTAGTGCATTTTGTGCGGTCCGCGGTAGCTTCTTTGCAGCCACACTTTATTTTGTACGGTCTGCGATCTGCAACTTCTGAATGTTTACAATTTTTCTAAAATGTTTCACTAACT
This sequence comes from Nicotiana sylvestris, assembly GCF_000393655.2. NCBI lineage: Eukaryota > Viridiplantae > Streptophyta > Magnoliopsida > Solanales > Solanaceae > Nicotiana > Nicotiana sylvestris. The sequence continues at coordinate 151,524,343 of NC_091061.1, read as the reverse complement.
CTGCTGATACTAACAAAGGTCAACTGTATTCTCTTTGCAGATCATGATGAAATCACGAGGCAAAGGTGATAAACAATCAGGAAGAGGAGAGTCCTCCTGGGGTAGAGGAAAGGGCATGATCAAATTGACCCCGCAAGCCCGGCAAAACATCAAAAACACTAGGAGGATCATAAAGCCTGCTGATAGAGCCATTGACTAATCTGGGAGTGAATATGAGCCTTCTTGGGAGGCATCGTCAGACTCCGTGCCAGAGTATGTTCCTGACTGGCTGGAGAGGAACAGGTTAACGGATACACCTCCGGTCTCTCCCATTGCCCAAGCATCAATGTGCATATCTTCTGAGTCGTCTGAGGGCTCAGCTACAGGCAGTGGCAATGAATATTCCACCTCTCTTATAGCTTCACTATCCGGGGAGGGGCCCGTAGAAGAAGAAGGGGAAGAAGTAGTAGGGGGTGAGCCCCAAGTAGGAGGGGTAGAGAGAACCAGAAACTCGGAGGCCTGGCAGGACAGGTTCTTGAGTGAAGTGGCCTACCACAAATTCAGGGAGTGGTGGCCCGAGAGGAAACTAATACCTGAGCGAAAATTCATGACTCGGGACCTCATGCCTCACAACCCCAATGTGTTGAGGTAGTTCAGAGAAAGAGCAATATAGGATTATTTCATAGGCCATGTGGAGGATGCCAATGAGCACTTGGTGAAGGAGTTTTACACGAATGTTGCCCACATCAAAAAGGGCACCACAGTAACAAAAGTGCAGAACTTGAAGGTGAAATATGATGGCAAAACTATAAATGACTACCTGGGGTTCCCGTAGGAGGATGAGGCGTTGTACTTAGAAAAGGTAGTATTAGGTGAGGCTGCTCGTCCTTGGTTGGCAGAGTGCTTGGAAATCCCAGGTACCACCCTGGATTGGTTGACTACGGGAGTGAGAATTCTGAGGAGGACCCTGAATTTCGAAGCTAAAGGGTGGAAAACATTTGTGTGTAGCAGGCTAGACCCCACCACCCACGACAACTCACTTCCTATCCACCGGGCTATATTGGTGGAATCGATCATGGTGGGCTACCCGATTAACATCAGGAATGTGATGTCTCGGGTAATTGTACGAGTGGTGAATGAAGGTGACAGATCCTATCCCTTCCCCAACTTCCAGACCATGTACTTTGAGGACCTTGATGTGGAGAAGCAGAGATTTGATACGAAAGTGAAAGCAAAGGCACCGTTCTTTTGGTACAATACCAAGGGTCCCGACAACCCCAAGGACCCCAAGTGTAAAGCTACTACTTCAACTGGCCAGTCTGAAGAGCCAGTAGTAGTAGTGGAGCTACTCAGCCTCCTTCCACCACAACAGACATGGCCCTAGGAATATCCACTTCTACAGCTCCAAAGATCCCCACATCCACTGTATATCCCTTGACTGCCCACTGCCTGATCCAGACCTTTGCCAGCTTCAATAACTGGATGCAGACAGCCACTTCTAAGCTATTTGTACTATCTACTACGGTGGCAGCTCAGTCAGCACCTCCTCCACCATACGTTCCACAGTCAGTGGAGGACACTCTGAAGGAGATTCTGGACAACCAAAAGAAGCTCATAGATGTTGTTGATTCTCATGGAAAGGCATTGAAGGAGCTTGCTAGGGAGGCGAAGAAAATGATAAAGACTCAGGCTTCAAAAGAATCGGTGAAGGAGCTAAGGGTGGAGGTAGAGAGGTTGAAAGCGGATCACCTGCCTCTAGATCTGCTATTGCATGACCCGGATCTAGCAGCCTAGCCCCAGCCAAAGCAGGAGTCGGAAAGTCCACCCAAGAGGAATAGGGTGATCCCCCGTACTGACGATGCTATTATAGAGTTGGAGGACCCGCAAGGAGGATCCTCTAGCTAGCGCCAGGACTCAGTCCAGGCCCAGGTCCTAGTGGTGACACAGAGTACAGGGAGTCAGTCACAGGTTCCCAAGTAGATAAAGGAACCAGGGACCCAGACTCAGGATCTTATGCAGACGAAGGGCACATAGGGAGTTTATTTTTCCTCTCTTCCTTATTTTGTGCTTATTTTGGTTAGTTAGCATTGAGGACAATGCTAGCTTTCATTTGAGGGGGTAGCCCTATTTGGATGACTGTATATATGACAGTATTGTTTTTCTTTATGCTTTCTTTTTACCTTTGGTATGTACATAACTTTATCATTTTATTACACTCTTCGTAATTTTTACTTTTAGGTCTGTATATAAAGTTACGTTCTTATGTATATATTCATTCTCTCTATTGTATATTCGACTAATTCCCTTCTTGTATATATTCATTTTTAGTTTCCACATTTTTCCTTTCATAGCTTCTTATTTTATTGTAGTAGCTTCTTGTTTTGAGTTTTGCATGCAATAAGCCTTTGGTTTTCTTAATTCCATGGCTCTTTCCAAAGATGGAGTTTGTGTGAACCGAGTGGCTCTTCCTAATGATGGATGGCATGACAACCTTCTTAAGGGTTTGAGTCTGTTTTCTTTTTATTTTTTTTAGTAGCTAGTTGGCAAGGGTGCCTCAAGCAAAGCTTCACTTGGGCCTAACATATTTGGCTTTGATACTATGGTCAAAAATATTTTGTTGTGTATAGAATGGTGAAAGTGGTGACCTTGAGACTCTTGTGTTGACCGATAATCATCAAGTGGTTTTTCAGGACCATTGTATTGCTCAAATCTCAACTAAGGTGGTTGTGGGCCCCCGACTCTGTTTCTTTAGCAATCTCATAGCTTGTATGGTGAGAATTTGAATTGCAAGTCCAAGTCCCGAGCCATTAGTCTAGAACTTGCACTGAATGTTTGTCTAGGCAAAATCCTAAGTGTAATTTGACTTGAGATGTGATTATATGGTCTCCTTGATCCGAATGATATCTTGAACACTTCCATAGCCTAACAATGATAAAATCCCTAGTCAACCCTTTGAGCCTTAGACCTTTTTCTTTCAAAAACCACGATACAAGACTTTACCCTTTCTAAAAATACCCTCTCTTGGCACCCGATCTTTCCTTAGCACAAGGCAAAAGCATAAGTTTGGGGGGAGAGACAAGGAATGCAACAAAGTGGTAAAAGGTACAAAATGAAGAAAAGGAAAGGCAATGAAAAAGAAAAAAAAATTAAAAAGACAAAAAGAATGATCAATGTATAAAAGAATGAAGGGATTGAATAAAAGTAAAGAGATGAAAGGTATGGAAAGTTGAGAAATGAGAAAAAAATTTGAAATGAATAAGAAAGAGTGACAATGTGTCTCTCTAACCCCTTAGAAAGAAGTTAAATGACTTAAAAAGTCAAGAGAATGTGTGCCAAAATGAAGCAAAAGAAGTGCTAAAGGGAAGATGGATCCTACTTAGACCAAACATTTCCTACCCTGAACCAAAAGCCTTCACTATATCTCCACAAAAGCCCTATATTATCTTGAGTTGAATGAAGCTTACATTAGTGGTGATTTACATAAGGGGCAAGCATATGGTACTTAGAGTCAGACTTGTGACTTTTCTTTGTGAGAGATGAGTGTATTTCCATTAACCTCATTCTGAGTGCTACAATCTTAAAGGTTAGGTTTGCTTAGAGAGAGTTGAGGATGTGTGAGTTTGGGTTCCACAATGACCAAGGTAGTAGAAAGAGTTTCTTTGACGTGTTGAGTCAACTCTTAATGCTCTTGTGTCGCACTAAATCCATGGTGCTTAAAAGGTCGAATGTTGTTAATGATTCATTTGAATTGAGGGCAATTGTTAGTCCCAATTGAGGCTAGATGAGGACACTTTAGGTCAGCTGAATTTTCTTAGACTTACTCTTAAGGGGTGGGTCTTATTTTGTTTGCTTGAGGACAAGCAAAAGCTTAAGTTTGGGGGAGTTGATAACTAGGGATTACGATGAATTTTACACTCCTTCTTACTTGAGTTTTGCTTAAAAATGTGTACAAAATAGTCCCAAAGGCTTACATGATGTACTTGTTTTCAGGGTTTGGTCAACAAGGTGACAATTTGTCAAAACTAGATCAAAAACGAGTGAAACATGCACAAGTACCAAGAACAAGTCCAAGCAAAGTGCAACAGGTCCACTGCAACCGCACTCTATTCTGTGTGGTCCGCAGTAAGGAGGTTAAGAGAGGTGCCTATTTCAGTAAATCAAGCATTGCGGATGCAAAGCATTTCATGCGGACCGCAATGAATCCACTGCGGCCGCACTTGGTATTATGCGGTCCGCAATGATGAAGTTTAGAGAGTTGAAGATTTGGAGCTTAATGCCAATGCGGTCCGCGGTCCTTTTTGTGTGGACCGCAATAGAAGCCACCGCGACTGCGGTGCATTTTGTGTGGCCTGCGGTGGCCAAGTTCAGATAGTAGACTTTTAAACTAAGAAGCCTTATTGCAGCCGCACTCGATTTTGTGCGGTCCGCACTACCCCTACTGGGGTATTTTTGTCCAAAAAATTTGGCCTTGTATAAATAGTTTTTTTCCCCATTTTTAGGTCATCAGTTGTATTCTAACTAGTACTTGCGCTCGTGAACAGTGTTCCTTATCTATTTTGAGTAATTTTAGAGTAGTTTTATCATTGAATCTTCAAGTTTTAGCTTGTAATTAAATATTCTGGGTTTTTCTTCATCTATTTCTCTATTTTCTTCTATTATCATGAGTAGCTAGACCCATTAGCTAGGGTTGTGGCTCAATCCTAGTGTGGGTATTTGATGGGTCTTGTGTTATAAGGCTTGAATGTCTATGGGTGTTTGATATTTGGCTAATTTATGGTTTTAATGTTGAATTAGTGGTTGCAAACATTAATTTGTGCCTATTTGACTTGGGTTCTTCTTGAGAAAGAGAACTTGAGTCTAGGAAAATTAGTCCAACAAGGAATTGGGGCGTAGTCAAGAGATTGATAGCCCCAATTAAAGGGTTAAACCTAGAGATAGTAATACCCGACTTGAACCTAAATTGCTTGCACATATTATCATACCCAATTGGTCTTGAGAAAGTCAATTAGGGCAAAATCACTCAAACTACCAAGAGGTATAGAGTGAGAAGTTCAATGCATTGGTTATATCGTAACCCCCAACATGACAACCTAGACTTAGACTCGAGAATCCATCAAGTATCCACCTAGGAGAAAGACACTTCCCTAGTGCCTTTTAACTATTTAGACAACCCTTCAAGTATCTTACTCTTAGTTTAACTTAGCTTAATTTAGCATCTTATTAATATAAATTTAGAAGTAATATCAAAACCAACTATGATTAGAAGTGCAACAAAAAGCAATTATGCATCTCCAATTAAGATAGAAACTCAATTCCCATTTCTAGATCCCTGTGGAAATCGATCCCGACCTTCTCAAGTAAAAGCTGTTTCGACCACTCTCGCTACTTTGTAGTAGTGTAGGGTTGGCTCCGATCAGCCATCGAGAAAGAAAAGTGGTGGAGTAACAAAATAGAAAGCATACTAGCATGGTCCGGATATGAACCCGGCAAAGGATTGGAAAAGAACCTCCAAGGCATCACTAAACCAATACAACTGAAAAATCATGGTACCACTTTTGGGCTCGGATACCAGTACACATAGCAAGAGTACAGGGAGTGGTCGCCTCCATGGCATGGACCATATTACCCTCTTGAGCAGCCAGTGCCACATTTGGAACAAGCTTTTCACTAGGCTGACACAATATGGGGAACTGTAGAGGAAGAAGCATTCGTTGGGTTGAAGAATTTGTTCTTGGAGGATTAGAACATGGACTACGGTGCCATAATTGAGGAGAAGGAGGAAGAATGCCTCACTATTCAGACTCTAGCGAAGGGAGCTGTTTATGAAACTAGACCGCCACACCATCCCGAGCCCGCCGAGTCCCTGGGTAGCTTGGCAGGATTTACTTCTATAGCTGTTTTAGGCATTTAAAATTTCCTGTAGTTTTGTTTTAATATTTACTTGTTTCAAAATAAATGCTCGATTCATCGAGCCGTGCTTTGTCTGAACAATTTCTCAAGTTTTAATCAAATGCATTTGCTCTTTATTATTCAGTACAATCTTTACACTTTTTCTTTCCACAATGCTATTATTACTTTTCCTGATGAACCAGTGACTGTGACATGTAATGAGGCAACGCAACATGAGAATAGTGACTCAGAGGAAGAAGATGAGATATACGAGGAAATTGTCAAGGAGGTTGAGGATTTTGAGAACAAGCCTAAGTCCAATCTGGTCGAGACAGAAGCAGTAAATTTGGGAGACGTCGAGACCGTCAAAGAAACCCGCATCAACATTCATTTGTCACCAATAGAAAGGGAAGAGTACATTCATTTCCTAAAGGAATATAAGGACATCTTTGCATGGTCGTATGATGACATGACCGGTTTGAGCTATTCCATAGTGGCTCACAAGTTGCCTACTAATCCCATGTGTCCGCCAGTAAAACAGAAACTCAGAAAGTTCAAACTAGACATGACCCTGAAAATCAACGAGGAAGTTACCAAGCAGATCAAAGCCAATGTTCTCAGGGTGGTTGAATATCCAACCTAGTTAGCCAACATTGTGCCAGTTCTGAAGAAGGACGGGAAGGTCAGAGTATGTGTTGACTATCGGGATTTAAATAGAGCAAGTCCCAAGGATGACTTCCCACTGCCGAATATACATATCCTGATTTATAACTGTGCCAAGCATGAACTCCAATCCTTTGTCGATTGCTTCGCGGGTTATCACCAGATTTGGATGGATGAAGAAGATGTAGAGAAGACGGCTTTTATTAAACCATAGGGTGTATATTGTTACAAGATGATTCTGTTTGGTCTGAAGAACGCTGGGGCCACTTACATGAGAGCCATGACAACCATGTTCCACGATATGATACACAAGGAAATCGGGGTGTATGTGGACGACGTCATTATCTAATCCAAGAGGGTCGCAGATCACATAGCAGACTTGAGGAAGTTCTTCGACAGGCTCAGGAGGTACAATTTGAAATGGAACCCCGCAAAGTGTGCATTAGGGGTTCCCACAGGAAAGTTATTGGGATTCATCATCAGTCGTCGAGGGATCGAACTGGATCCGACTAAAGTCAAGGCTATTCAGGAGTTACCACTACCTAAGAGCAAAAAGGATGTGATGAGCTTCTTAGGACGTCTAAACTATATCAGTCCCTTCATAGCACCGTCCACAGTCATATGTGAACCCTTCTTCAAGATGCTAAGAAGGGATGCCAAAACGAGCTGGACCGAGGATTGCCAGAAAGCTTTTGACAAGATCAAGGAGTACTTATCCACACCACCAGTTCTGGTCCTGCCAAAACCAGGACGGCCTTTGCTACTTTATTTATCCGTATTGGATGGAGACTTCAGATGTGTTTTGGGACAACATGACAAGACAGGAAGAAAGGAGCAAGCCATATATCACTTGAGTAAGAAGTTCACACCTTATGAAGCACGGTATTCTCTGTTTGAATGCACTTGCTGCGCTTTGACTTGGACAACCTAGAAATTGGGACATTACTTCTGTGCCTACACTACATACCTCATATCCAAGATGGATCCTCTGAAGTACAAATTTCTGAAACCTATGCCTACTGGGAAGTTGGCTAAGTGGCAAATACTACTAAGTGAGTTCGATATCATCTATGTAACTCAAAAGACGATCAAGGGACAAGCATTGGAAGATCACCTCGCTGAAAATCCGGTAGGAGGAGAATCGAACCTTTGAAAATGTATTTTCCTAATGAAGAAGTATCATTCGTAGGAGAATTCTGACATGTTCCCAGAGTTCAAAATGAGTCTGCCAACGCATTAGCCACTTTGTCATCTATGATACAACATCCAGACAAGAACTACATTGATCCCATTCCAGTAAGGATCCATAATCAGCTGGCATATTGTGCCCATGTTGAGGAAAAAGCAGATGGAAAGCCTTGGTTCCATGACATCAAGGAATACTTATCGAAAACAGAATACTTGGAGCATGCAAATCACACTCAGAAATGCATGCTCCGGAGATTGTCAAATCACTTCTTCCACAGTAGAGGAAACCTATATAGAAGAACCCCCGATCTAGGATTGCTGAGATGTGTCAACGAGAAGGAAGCTTCTAAGCTACTTGAGGATGTGCATGCGGGGACCTGTGGTCCGCACATGAATGGTTTTGACTTGGCGAAGAAGATACTCAGGGCAGGTTACTTTTGGATGACCATGGAGATGGATTGCATACAGTATGTCCGTAAATGCTTTCAATGTTAAGTACACGCCGATATGATAAAAGAACCTCCAAACGAGCTTAATGCAACAAGCTCGCCTTGGCCATTCGCCGCTTGTGGAAGGGATGTTATTGATCTGATTGAGCCCACGGCTTCAAATGCACACAGGTTTATTCTGGTAGCCATTGATTACTTCATGAAATGGGTAGAAGCTGCATCTTACAAAGCTATAACCAAGAAAGTTGTCGCAGATTTTTTCAAGGATCGTATCATCTGCCGATTCAGAGTTCCCGAATCCATTATTAATGACAATGCCACCAATCTCAATAGTGATCTAATGAAAGCTATATGTGAAGCTTTCAAAATCAAGCACAAGAATTCCACAGCCTACAAACCTCAGATGAATGGAGCCGTAGAAGCCGCCAACAAAAACATCAAGAAGATACTAAGGAAAATGGTAGAAAACCACAAACAATGGCACGAAAAGTTACCCTTTACTCTGTTGAGGTACCACACCACGGTTCGCACACCAACTGGGGCAACCCCTTACATATTGGTTTATGGTACTGAGGCTATCATTCCAACCGAGGTGGAGATTCTTTCTTTAAGAATCATACAGGAAGCTGAACTCAATGATGCAGAATGGATAATGAGACACTATGAACTATTGGCCCTTATCGATGGAAAGAGAATTAACGCAGTATGTCACGGCCAACTTTATCAGAACAGAATGTCCAGAGCTTTCAACAAAAAGACCAAACCAAGACATTTCGCACCAGGGCAGCTGGTATTGAAGAAAATCTTCCCACATCAAGATGAAGCCAAAGGAAAATTCTCTCCCAACTAGCAAGGTCTGTACATGGTTCACAGAGTACTAAATGGAGGAGCACTCAAACTTGCAGAAATGGATGGAGAAATCTGGCCAAAACCGATCAATTCAGATGCAGTCAAAAGATACTATGCTTAGATACTTTACATTTCCTCATCTGATGTAATTGAACTACGCTTGACCTGATTCCCGTTTAATAGGGGATACGTAGGAAGCCTTATGGGTTCGGTCATATTATAATAAAATTTTCATTTCCCCCAAGATCAAAAACTGGGGCAAAATTTTGAGGAGGGTCCTCAAAATTCCGGAACAAGTCCAGCCAGCGTCATCGCATGCCAGGAAGTCAGTAATTAATTAAGAACTGGGGCAATATTTTGAGAATGATTCTCAAAATTCTGGAGAAGGTTCAGCAGGGTCCATCATCCGCAAACAGTCAAAGATCATCTACCAAACTAGGGCATAATTTTGAGGAGGACCCTCAAAATTCCATAAAAGAGCTGCAACGTCTTTGAGATGTGTCACAGTCACTAGTTCATCAAAATTACTTGATATATCAATACGTTTCTAAAACAACTCTATTTTTCAAATATTGCATATTTTCGAAAACTTTACTAGTCAGGTTTCACCCAGGGGAACTCGAAAGGTTTTCAAAACGAAGCAGAGCAAGGCCGGCAGACAAAGCAAGAACCAACCTCCCCTCACAAAACTTACAATTTTTCTTTGAACGCAACTACATTTGACGTAACAATAGCACTCGCAAAACATGTGTACACAAAGATAATTTACTATCTATCAGGCCATCAGACACCGAATACATCCCCAGCTAAGACATATACTACCCTTATTTGCCGCTTGCTCTTTGCATGGGACTAATCCTTGTCCCCCATATTTGCATGAAGCTAATCCTTCCCTCACCATTTGCATGAGGCTAATCCTTGCCTCCCTATTTGCATGAGTCTAATCCTTGACTCCATAAGGCTAATCCCTGCCTCCCCACTGTATGAGGGTAATCCTTGCCTCCATACTTGCATAAGGCTTATCCTTGCCTCCCCATTTGCATGAGGCTAATCCTTGCCTCCCTACTTGCATGAGGCTAATCCCTGCCTCCCTACTTGCATGAGGCTAATCCTTGACTCCATACTTACATGAGTATAATCCCTGACTCCCTACTTGCATGAGGCTAATCCTTACCTCCATACTTGCATGAGTCTAATCCTTGACTCCCTATCTATATGAGGCTAATTCTTTCCTCCACATTTGCATGAGGGTAATCCTTGCCTCCCTACTTGCATGAAGCTAATCCCTGCCTCCCTACATTTTCATGAGACTAATCCTTGCCTCCCTACTTGCATGAGGCTAATCCTTGCCTCCCTACTTGCATGAGGCTAATCCTTGACTCCATACTTACATGAGTCTAATCCCGGACTCCCTACTTACATAAGTCTAATCCTTGCCTCCCCATCTACATGAGTCTAATCCTTGACTCCATGAGGCTAATCCCTGCCTCCCCATATTTGCATGAGTCTAATCTCTAACTCCATGTTTGCATGAGTCTAATCCTTGACTCCCTATTTTCATAAGTCTAACCCCTGACTCCACATTTGCATGAGGCCAATCCTTGCCTCCCTACTTGCATGAGGCTAATCCCTGCCTCCCTATTTAAACAAGCTTTAAAATCAGTACGCAACTGATAGGGTCATTATTTCTGAGTTTATAAAGAAAACTGCCTGGCTTCTGTATATTCACTTAGACATCATGCCTTAGGATACTGTTTAACAAAAGGCCCTTATTTGTGCTTGAGTCATGTTGTTTATGTGCCGTGTTTGAGGAGGAAACTTTGAGCCTCTAATTGCTCCCTTTTATCTTATATGCTAAAGTCCTAATTGTTTTACATGTCGCCTTAGTATTTTCACCTTTAAAACCTTAAGGGTATGTCTAGAACCACCTATAGGTAGAGGTCCTAAATCCCTCCAGGACCATTAAGAAGGGACAGGTAACAGCACGCAATAGAGTTCGCTGACCAACACTCGCTTTGAATGACCACTAAGGGGATGGGAAGGGTAGATATAGGATATGATGACTATGCGATAATGTCACATGTAGCCCCTCATTGAGGAGTGTTTACCGGACATTGTGTGGGGTGATCCTATAGGCTAATCAACCTAGGACTCCCCCTTCCCGAAATTCTTTTTTTGTGTAAGACTTTGTCTTATACAACTTGTGCAGAACTTCTGTCTTATTTGAGTCATATAAACATGCCTTATTTGTAATTATTTGTTTCAAGTACTTATTTGGACTAATTCATGACTATAAGTTCGGTCGGGAGCCACAGTTGTGGACCAAGAGGGGTGCCTAATACCTTCCCCTCGAGGTCATTTTGAGCCCTTACCCTAATCTCTGGTAATACAAACCAATCCAAGAGTTAATCACTCTAGGTGCCCTAACGCACCGTAATCCGTTAGGTGGAGACTCTTCAAATACCCAATTCCCAAAAGGAAATGAGTTATCATACCCCATGGAATGTTGAAACCCGGACCTCTCTTCGCGGAGGGAAAAAAGGGGGCGCGACAACATGGTGACTCTGCTAGGGATACCTTTAGGCTCTTACCATAACGAACTTATCTTTTTACTAATTAGTTTAAGCATGCTTTATCCCATACCCTTCTCCCTTATATGAATTTAACTGTCCATTTGTTAAGAATTTATGGTTTTTTCTGAAACTAACTTGTCTCTTTGTTTTCTTTTTCCTGTAACTGTCTTTCAATTATTTAAATGTTGTATTTATTTTTCCTACGTGAAAATACTTGACTACATGTTATTAATTTTTGCATAAATCATGCTCCGCATCATACTCCACTTGTGTGTATCAAATCCTATAGCAATGCTTTAATAAGTGGTTGCGCTCTTCCTATTTACTACCCTTAAATTCGGAAAGGCTTATTTGTGTTAAAACCAATCGATCAGCGGTGCAGTCAACGGTTCTATGCCTTCCTCCTCGAGTTGTCCGCTTGAGGGTACCAGTCTAAAACCTCATAGAAATCCTACTCTGGTTAAAATTGTGCATGTATCATGGTCAAACGTAGTCGAGTCAGTTATGTTTTCCACATGATGATCCCTTAAGATAAGCCTTATCAAAAGTCCATCGAGTTTTCCATAATCCCAATGGACACCACCACGTTCTGTGCATTAAGTTGGGAAGCTAAATGCTGGTATATTGATCATAAATGTATAAATAGTCGAGTTCGGTAGGGGTGAGGTCTAACCCTTTTGTTTTGCAGAAAATGAGGCACGAGGTCTCCAGATTTGGTATGGTTAGCAACATCCCACCATTGCTTCTAGATTGGTGGGGAGGAATTTCCTCAAGTGACAGGAAACATGTGGAAAAGTACATGGGTAACCTGCCCTCCTTGCTACATATTGAGCCAAACACCAAACTGATCGAGGTTGCCACTTTATTCGGGGATAGTGAAAGAGCTGTGTTTCGTTTTGGTGACATAGAAATAACACCGCTTCAAGAGGAAATTGGAGGGCTTGCAGGATTAACTTGGGATAGTCCCGGGCTATTGGTACCCAAAAACCGCACAGGCAGGGGATTTTTGAAAATGATGGGGCTAAAGAAGAATGTTGACCTAGTGTGCTTGAATGACTCCTACATACATTTCGAATACCTGTACGAGAGGTATGGCCATAGCAAGTCTATCCGCACTTACCATGATGAGATCTCTCTCACTTCTCTGGGTCATATCCATCGCAGAGTGTTTGTATTCCTTGTATACTTTCTAGGACTGATAGTGTTCCCAATGAAAAAGAGAAGAATCCACACTAGGTTGGCCATGGTCGCCAAGACTCTGATGGAATGGATTAATGGACAGACATATACCATAGTCCCCATGATCATAGACGACATCTACAGGGCTCTGGAGTGTTATCAAAGAGGGTTCAAGCATTTTGAGGGTTGTAATTTGTTGCTGCAGTTATGGTTGTTGGAGCATTTCCAAAAGGGTCGCTATCGCCAAGAATTTCCGCGAAGGGCTTGGAACGACCATATTTCCTTCCATCACCCTAAGTAGATGACTTACATTCCAGACAGATTTGCTCAACCAAAAAGCACCAGAGAATGGGTAGAGTTCTTCGACAATCTGATCGAGGAACAGGTGCAGTGGGTGTTTGAATGGTTCCCAACAGACGAGTTTATTATCAGGTCCAGGGATACTCCGCACTTGGTGTTGATCGGGTTGAGAGGGATATACTCATATGTCCCTATGCGAGTTATGAGGCAAGTAGACAGAAAATAGGTTGTACCAAGGGTTGTCAAGATGAGTCATTTCAGGGCAGACTTTAATGATGACGACGTCCCTTACAAGTGCCAAGCTCAGCACATGTGGCACTGCAAAATCATTGTGGAGAAAAAAACCGTTGAGCCAGATAGGTATCATGCAGGATGCGAGCCTCTCTACTCGGCATGGTTGGAGGACAATCTAAAAGGAATGGTGACACCAGGGGCCGGTTGAGGGAACAGAATCATAGATGAGAAAGCTGAAGCTCAAGTCAAATACAATAGGCTGCACAATAGGGTCCAGGACTCTGAGAATGAGCACCGGGAAATACATAAGAGGAATGTAAGGTTGATCTAGGAGTGGAAATATATGGCAATCACTTCCAACAGGAAACTGGAATATGTGGAGCGAGGAATAGTGGACCTGGAAGGCAAAGCCATAAAGAGGATTGAAAATTGCCAGAACGCTGAAGGAGCTGAAGGAGGAATTTAGCCAGAGCTTACTTACTGTTGGGGCTGCGCGAGCTGGGGGATCTATATGATGGAGTCCGAAAGATCGAATCCAGGGAATTTCTTCTGGGACCAAATAGGCTAGATTTACTTGCTTTTCCTAAAAATGTATTAAGGCAAAGTGCGAGTGGTGACTTAATTTATTATTTTCTTAGTATCATTTTGGGATCCGTCTATTTTTATATTATGAAATAAAGCATTTATTGGCATTAAAAGTTCTCCAAATTTATTTGTCACTAGGCCTACCTCGGGCACAACTAGGTTCCCAAAGTAGGACACGAATTATATTTTCGCAATATGTGTTTAAATACTGCAAACGTTTCAGAATCCTCACTGACTTGTTACCTTTTTGTTTTTGCCTATTTTTATTATTATTCCCATACCCTTAGGTTGGTTCACTCAAACTGGCCTCGTCAGCATATCATACCAGATCTAGAGGACCTCCACCTCCTCCTCCTCCTCCAAGCAACACAAAAGGTAGAGGAAAATCAAAGATGGACGACTTAAGTGGAATCCGAAAGGAAAATATTGAGAATGCAGAGACTTCAGATGGCCGTAATACTCCGGCCCTAAATGATCTGGTTTTGAGACTAGAACAAAAGATACTGGAATTGTAAGGAGAATTTGAGTAGGTTCGAAACTTGGCAAACTTGTCACTCACCCTCAATGTCCCCGATATCCACCAACAAAACACGAAGAACCCAACACCTCCTCAGAACACACAAAACCAACAGCCACAAAATCCTACCGCACCAAATCAATACGTAACTCTACCCCAAAATATCAATCTGCTACCAATACCAACTCCACTACAACATCATCATCAACCAATTCAGTACCCACCAACCACCATTACCACACTCCCCAAAACATACCACAACCCATTTCTGATCCACAAAACTCCACCAATGACCATCACTACACCAAGTTCCTGGCACCCGTCAAAGCAACCCCATATATGTGGAAACTATACCTCATTCTACCCAACCAATGTCCTATGCACTGGAATCCTCTGAGAAGGACCTGCTCATTAAGAACATGGCTGAAGAACTCAAGAAGTTGACAAGTTGAGTTCAAGGTGTTGAAGGCGACAAAGGAATAGAGGGTTTGAACTATGAAGATTTGTGCATACAGCCGGATGTCGAACTGCCAGAGGGGTACAAACCTCTCAAGTTTGAAATGTTCGATGATACAGGTGATCCCAAGGTTCATCTAAGGACCTATTTTGACAAGCTTGTCGGGGTCGGGAAAGATGAAAAGATCTGGATGAAGCTCTTTATGAGGAGACTTACTGGTGACGTTTTGTCTTGGTATATCAGCCAAAATCCCAAGAAATGGTCCAATTGGGTAAACATGGCGTCGGATTTCATGGACCGATTCCAGTTCAACACAGAGAATGCACCGGATGTCTTCTACATTCAGAATCTTAAGAAGAAACCTACCAAGACTTTTCGTGAGTACGCTACTCATTGGAGGTCGGAAGTAGCTAAGGTCAGGCCCGCTTTGGATGAAGAATAGATGAATAAATTCTTCGTTAGGGCACAGGATCCACAATATTATGAGAGGTTGATGGTCATCAAAAAACACAAATTCTCTGATATCATCAAGCTCGGGGAAAGGATCTAGGAAGGAATCAAGAGCGGGATGGTAACGAATTTTGAGGCACTGCAAGCCACGAATAAGGCACTACAATCAGGTGGCATATCGAAAAAAGGGATGTTGGGGCAATAATGGTAGCTTAGGGCCCAAAATATCCACTAACCTATCAAACACCTCTGCTTACCTATCAAACACCTCCACCCACATATCAAAGACCTCCACCCACATATCAAACACTTCCACCCACATACCAAGCATCACTGCCTACATATCAGCCTTCATCTCCCAGATATTCCTAACCAGCCACTGTCCATCACACCTATAATTTCCAACCATCCCACTTCCAATCACCACCATCTCGCCAAAATTATCCAAGACCAAGACCCAACTTCGACCGCAAGCCATCCAAACAATACACTTCCATTGCTGAGCCCATCGATCAACTGTATGAAAGGTTGAAAGCTACAGGTTACGTCACTTCTGTTCCCGCTGTGGCATTAGAAAATCCATTCTAATGGGTCAATTCGAACAAACCCTGTGCGTACCATTCTGGTATGAAAGGGCACACCACTGCTAAGTGTCGAACATTGAAGGATAAGATCTATACGCTAATTAACAACAAGGTCATACAAGCAAAGGAAGCCGCACCTAATGTCCGCAACAATCCCCTCCCTGATCACAGAGGTGATAGTGTACATGTGATAGAGACAAATGAAGAATGGGACCCTGAGGGGTGGATCGGGCTTATTGGATAAGGAAATGACTTTAAGGTTGTGATCACACTTACTCCTATTGTGGTTCAGACTCAGGCACCTATTGATGTTGAGGTAACTGTATCAGTTACATTCGAGGTAGAAGTAGCTCCGCCCGCAGCCACCTCTGCTCCATTTGAAGTAGAACTTGTCACACCTTTTACTGTGATGGTGTCAACCACACCCCCATTCAACTCAAAAGCAATACCCTGGGATTATATTGCCAAGGCTCAGTGGAAAGGGAAAGCCAAGTAGAGTAATCTGACGTAGCACAAAGAATGACTAGGACTGGAAGAGTCTATACACCGGAACACCTAGGAGGTTCAAGTAAGGAGGCCACCACTAGGTAGCCTATCATTGAGACTGGGCCAGATGACCTGTGGAGGAAAGTACAGGCAAAAGAGTATTCTGTTGTTGACCATCTGAACAAAGTCCCAGCTCAGATATCTATCCTGTCACTATTGCAGAATTCAGAGGCACACAAGAACGCCTTAATGAAAGTGCTAAGCGAGGCTTATGTACCCAATAACATCACTGGTGGAGAAATGGCCAAAATGGTTGGGCAAGTGCTGGAGAGCCATAAGATTATCTTTCACGAAGATGAGTTACCACATGAGGGCTTGAATCACAATCGAGCACTACATATCACGGTACAATTTGAAGACAAGTTCATTGTCAGGGTCCTGGTTGATGGAGGTTCAAGCCTAAATATTTGTCAATTGGACACTCTAAAGAGGTAGACAAAGGTTTCCATAAGATACGGGTAGGAAGCATGAATGTGAAGGCTTTCGATGGGTCCCAGAGGGCTACAATCGGGGAAATCAACCTTTGCTTGCAGATGGGCCAACTTGGTTCGACGTTGAATTTCAGGTGCTTGACATACCAGCCTCATATAATCTTCTATTGGGCCAGCCATGGATCCATGCTGCTGGAGCCATGCCTTTCACGCTACATCAAGCCGTGAAGTTTGAATGGAGCCTCCAGAAAGTAATCATTCACGGAGATGGAAGTAACTCCATCTACACTAGTCAAACCATCCCGGCCATTGGACATAGAAGAAGGCTACGAGGGGAAACCTATCATCACATCGAGCGAGTCAATGTCGTCGAGAAGGATAAGTGGTGGAGTAACAAAATAGAAAGCATACTAGCATGGTCCGGATACGAACCCGGCAAAGGGTTAGGAAAGAACCTCCAAGGTATCACCAAGCCAATACAGCTGAAAAGTCATGGTACCACTTTTGGGCTCGGATACCAGTACACATGGCAAGAGTACAGGAATTGGTTGCCTCCATGGCGTGGACCATATTACCCTCTTGAGCAACCGGTGCCACATTTGGAACAAGCTTTCCACCAGGCCGACATAATATGGGGAACTGCAGAAGAAGAAGCACTATCTGGGTTGAAAAATTTGTTCTTAGATGATGAAGACATGGAATGCGGTGCCATAATTGAGAAGGATGAGGAATAACGCCTCACTATTTAGACTGTGGCAAAGGGAGATGTTCTCAGAAACTGGACCGCCACACCATCCCGAGCCCGCCGAGTCCCTAGGTAGCTTGGCAAAATTCACTTCTATAGTCGTTCTAGGCATTTAAAATTTCCTGTAGTTTTGTTTTAATCTTTACTTGATTCAAATAAATGCTCAATTCATCACTCCATACTTTGTCTGAACAATTTTTCAAATTTTAATCAAATGCATTTGCTCTTTATTATTCACTACTATCTTTACACTTTTTTCCACAGTGTTATTATTATTTTTCCTGATGAACCAGTGATTGTGACATGTAATGAGGCAACACAACATGAGAATAGTGACTTAGGTGAAGAAGATGAGATACCTGAGGAAATTGTCAGGGAGGTTGAGAATTTTGAGAACAAGCCTAAGTCCAATCTGGACGAGACAAAAATGGTAAATTTGGGAGACGCCGAGACCGTCAAGGAAACACGCATCAGCATTCACTTGTTGCCAACAGAGAAGGAGGAGTACATTCGTTTCCTAAAAGAATATGAGGACATTTTTGCATGGTCATATGATGACATGACCGGTTTGAGCACTTCCATAGTGGCTCACAAGTTGCCTACTAATCTCATGTGTCCGCCAATAAAACAGAAACTCAAAAAGTTAAAACTAGACACGAGCCTGAAAATCAAGGAGGAAGTTACCAAGCAGATTAAAGCCAAGGTTCTTAGTGTGGTTGAATATCCAACCTGGTTAGCTAACATTATGCCAGTTCTGAAGAAAGACGGGAAGGTCAGAGTATGTGTTGACTATCGGGATTTAAACAGAGCAAGTCCTAAAGATGATTTTCCACTGCCAAATATACACATACTGATCGATAATTGTTCCAAGCATGAACTCCAATTCTTTGTAGATTTCTTCGCGGGTTATCATCAGATTTGGATGGACGAAGAAGATGCATAGAAGATAGCTTTTATTACACCATGGGGTGTATATTGTTACAAGATGATTCAATTCGGTCTGAAGAATGCTGGGGCCACTTACATAAGAGCCATGACAACCATCTTCCATGATATGATACACAAAGAAATAGAGGTGTATATGGACGATGTTATTATCACATCCAAGAGAGCCGCAGATCACATAGTGGACTTGAGGAAGTCCTTTGGCATTCTAAGGAGGTACAATTTGAAATTGAACCCCGCAAAGTGTGCATTCGGGGTTCCCGCAGGAAAGTTATTGGAATTCATCGTCAGTCATCGAGGGATCGATCTAGATCCGTCTAAGGTCAAGGCTATCCAGGAATTACCACCACCTAAGAGCAAAAAGGATGTGATGAGCTTCCTAGGATGTCTCAACTATATCAGTCGCTCCATAGCACAGTCCATAGTCATATGTGAACCCATCTTCAAGATGCTAAGAAAGGATGCCGAAACAAGCTGGACCAAGGATTGTCAGAAAGCTTTCGACAAAATCAAAGAGTATATGTCCACACCACCAGTTCCGGTCCCGCCAGAACTAGGATGACCTTTGCTACTTTATCTATCTGTATTAGATGGAGCCTTAGGATGTGTTTTGGGACAACATGATGAGACAGGAAGAAAGGAGAAAACCATATATTACTTGAGCAAGAAGTTCACACCTTATGAGACACGGTATTCGCTGCTTGAACACACTTGCTGTGCTTTAACATGGATAGCCCAGAAACTGAGGCATTACCTCTGTGCCTACACTACCTACCTCATATCTAGGATGGATCCCCTGAAGTACATATTCTAAAAACCCATGCTGACTGAGAAGTTAGCTAAGTGGCAGATACTACTAAGTAAGTTCGATATCGTCTATGTAACTCAGAACATGATCAAGGGATAATCATTGGCAGATCACCTTGCTGAAAATCCAGTGGGAGGAGGTTACCTTTGAAAACGTATTTTCCTGATGAAGAAGTATCATACCTAGGAGAAGACATTACCGAAGCATATGATGGTTGGAGGATGTTCTTTGACGGAGCCGCAAATTTCAAGGAAGTGGGCATTAGAGCAATTTTGGTATCAGAAATGGGTCAGCATTATTCGGGATCTGCTAAACTCAGATTTCCCTGCACCAACAATATGGCAAAGTATGAAGCCTGCATATTAGGGCTCAATATGGCAGTTGACATGAACATTCAGGAGTTGGTGGTGATCGATGATTCAGATTTGCTTGTGCACCAAGTACAAGGAGAATGGGCCACCAAGAATTCCAAGATATTGTCATATCTGCACCATGTGTAGGAATTGAGAAAGAGGTTTACAAAGATATAATTTCGACATGTGCCCAAAATTCAGAACGAGTTTGTCGACGCATTGGCCACTTTGTCATCCATGATACAACATCCAGATAAGAACTACATTAATCCCATTCTAGTGAGGATCCATAATCAGCCTGCATATTGTGCTCATGTCGAGGAAGAAGCAGATGGAAAGCCTTGGTTCCACCATATCAAGGAGTATTTGTCAAAGGGAGAATATACGGAGCATGCAAACCACACTCAGAAACGCACACTCCGGAGATTGGCAAACTACTTCTTCCACAGTGAAGGAAACTTGTACAAAATAACTCCTTATTTGGGTTTACTAAGATTGGTCGATGCAAAGGAAGATTCTAAGCTACTTGTGGATGTGCATGTTGGGACTTGTGGTCCACACACGAATGGTTTCATCTTGGCTAAGAAGATACTCAAGGCAGGTTACTTTTGGATGACCATGGAGACGGATTGCATTTAGTATGTCAGCAAATGCTTTCAATGTCAAGTGCATGCCGACATGATAAAAGTGCCGCCAAATGAGCTCAATGCAACAAGCTCACCTTGGTTATTCGCCGCCTGCGGAATGGATGTTATTGGTCTGATTGAGCCCACTGCTTCAAACGGACACAGGCTTATTCTGGTAGCCATTGATTACATCACGAAATGGGTAGAAGTTGCATCTTACAAAGCTGTAACCAAGAAAGTCATCGCAGATTTTGTCAAGGATCATATTGTCTGCCGATTCGGAGTTTTCGAGTCCATTATTACTAACAATGCCGCCAATCTCAACAGTGATGTAATGAAAGCTATATGTGAAGCTTTCAAAATCAAGCACAAGAATTCCATAGCTTACAGACCTTAGATGAATGGAGTCGTAGAAACCGCCAACAAAAACATCAAGAACATACTAAAGAAAATGGTAGAGAACCACAAATAATGGCACAAAAAATTACCCTTTGCTCTATTGGGGTACCGCACCACGGTTTGCACATCAACTGAGGCAACTCCCTACATGTTGGTTTATCGTATCGAGGTTGTCATCCCAGTCGAGGTAGAGATTCCTTCTTTAAGAGTTATACAGGAAGCTGAACTCAGCGATGCGGAGTTAATAAGGAGTCGCTATGAACAATTGGCCCTTATCGATGGAAAGAGGATGAATGCAGTGTGTCATGGCCAACTTTATGAGAACAGAATGTCCAGAGCTTTCAACAAAAGAGTCAAACCAAGACAGTTCGCACCAGGGCAGCTGGTATTGAAGAAAATCTTCCCACATCAAGATAAGGCCAAAGGGAAATTCTCTCCCAACTGGCAAAGTCCATACATGGTCCATAGGGTGCTAATAGAAGAAGCACTCATACTTGCAAAAATGGACGGAGAAGTCTGGCCAAAACCGATCAATTCAGACGCAGTCAAGAGATACTATGCTTAGATACTTTACATTTCCTCATTTGATGTAATTGAACTACGCTTGACCTGATTCCCATTTAAGAGGGGATACGTAGGCAGCCTTATGGGTTAGGTCATATCATAATAAAATTTTGAGGACCCTCAAAATTCCGAAGCAAGTCCAGTCAATGCCAACATGTGTCAGATGGTCAGTAATCAGTTAAGAAACTGGGTTAAATTCTGAGAGTTCAGCAAGATCCATTA
Organism: Nicotiana sylvestris; assembly: GCF_000393655.2. NCBI lineage: Eukaryota > Viridiplantae > Streptophyta > Magnoliopsida > Solanales > Solanaceae > Nicotiana > Nicotiana sylvestris. Next base: position 151,502,808 of record NC_091061.1, on the reverse strand, counting down.
TCCGCAAACAGTCAAAGGATCATCCACTAAACTGGGGCAGAATTTTGAGGAGGGACCTCAAAATTTCGACATAAGAGAGCTGCAATGTCTTTGAGATGTGTTACAGTCACTAGTTCAGCTATTTTTCTTAAATAACTCTATTTTTATCAACAATTGCATATTTTTTGAAAAACTCTATTTCCATAACAGTCAGGTGTTACCTAAGGGAACTCGAAAGGGTCTTTCAGAACAGAGCATAGCAAGGCCAGCAAACGAAGCACGAACCAACCTTTCCCCCACAAAACTTACAATTTTTCTTTGAACGCAGGCACATTTAACATAACGATAACACTCGCAAAACATATATACACAAAGATAATCCATTATCAATCAGGCCATCAGACATTGAATACATCTCCAACTAAGACATACACTACTCTTATTTGCTGCTCGTTCTTTGCATGGGACTAAGCCATGTCCCCCATATTGGCATGAGGCTAATCCTTGCCTCCCCATTTGTATGAGGATAATACTTGCCTCCATACTTGCATAAGTCTAATCCTTGACTCCATGAGGCTAATCCCTGCCTCCCAGTTTGCATGAGTCTAATCCCAGACTCCATATTTGTATGAGGCTAATCCTTGCCTCCCTATTTGCATGAGTCTAATTAATGACTCCCACATTTGCATGAGGATAATCATTGCATCCATACTTGCATGAGTCTAATCCTTTACTCCATGAGGCTAATCCCTGCCTCCATACTTGCATGAGGCTAATCCATGCCTCCCAATTTGCATGAGTCTAATCCCTGACTCCACATTTGCATGAGGCTAATCCTTGCCTCCCTATTTGCATGAGTCTAATACCTGACTCCCACATTTCCATGAGGCTAATCCTTGCATCCATACTTGCATGAGTCTAATCCCCGACTCCACATTTGCATGAGGCTAATCCTTGCCTCCCTATTTGCATGAGTCTAATGCCTGACTCCACATTTGCATGAGGCTAATCCTTGTCTCCCTATTTGCATGAATCTAATCCCTGACTCCATATTTGCATGAGTCTAATCCCTGACTCCATATTTGCATGAGTCTAATCCTTGCCTCCCTATTTGCATGAGTCTAATCCCTGACTCCACACTTGCATGAGGCTAATCCTTGCCTCCATATCTGCATGAGGCTAATCCTTGCCTCCATATCTGCACGAGGCTAATCCCTGTCTCCACATCTGCATGAGGCTAATCCTTGACTCCATATTTGCATGAGGCTAATCCCTGCCTCCACATCTGCATGAGGCTAATCCCTGCCTCTACATCTGCATGAGACTAATCCTTGCCTCCCCATTTGCATGGAACTAATCCTTGCCTCCCCATCTGCGTGGAACTAAGCAATGTCCCTCTCTGCACGAATATTGCTATATTTCTTGCACTATCTATTTGCTTTTCGATCAGGCCAAGCTCTCCCCTCCATTTCACAAGACCAATCATTGTCCTGATGACATCATGACTATTGCACATCATAGGCTGAAATATCTCCAACCTATCCAAAGACGTCATAGTCTAAAATGCATCATCCCCATAGCCGGAAGACACCATGTCATGGCCTGAGGATCTCTCAAATTTTTATATCATTATTCAAAGGCGTCATGGTTCGGACGCACCATTGTCATGGCCTGAGAACATCATTTCATGGCCTGCGAATCCCTCACTAGACAATTCATGGCCCAGGACATCATGATCTAAGGACGTCATCTTTAACCGTCCAAAGACAACCTTCACGGTCCAAAGGGAATTTGCATCATGCTTAAATTTTTCGCAAGTGCATGTTTGTAGCATCTTTTATCTGCAGGTAACCGGAAAGCAACCGCTATCCTAGTAGGAGAGATGTCGCTCTAGTTCCCTCCAACCGTCCCGAGCTTTAACCGTTCACCGTAGCTGCTTCTGCATCGGGTGTCCGTTCTTGCAGTAATTTCATCGGCATACTCCGCAGATGAATCCAGAACTACACATGACCTGATTCCTATAAAACCAGGGGTATGTAAGCAACTCAAAAATCGGAGTCCAGCCCTTGTCATTCAAAACATCCCATCCGGTCAAAATTGGCCATTATTGTTTTACCCTAAAACTCTTTCATCATTCCCGGATAAAGAGGGGAAGCCCTGGGACATGCCGACTTGCATCTAGGGTTATCCATCTGGTCTGTTCCTGGCTACTTCAGTATGATTTCAAGCAAAATCATGTTGTACTTGTTACGATCCTTGAGATTTTAGACAGGTTCTTTCATCTCTACTTGGGTTTCTTCTGAAACCCTAATTTTGCTTACATCTACTAGATCTGTACAATTTTTAAACGATTTGAGTCTGTTTCTTTGATGTTTTACACTATCCTTGTAACTCTTTACAAGAATCATTGATTTCAAAGTGTTTTCACCTAATTCTAAAATTAGGGTTTTTGGAACTTCTTCTAAAACCTTGTTTAAACCGATTCTTTATGATTAAACTTCTATTTCTTGCATATTACGACTGATTCTATGATTTTACTACCTTTTCAACTCGTGTATGTTGAAAGCCCTAAATTTCTAAGATTTCTTTGTTTGGTTCTGTGTGTTAGCATGACTGCTCGTTTCTTGTTTAAGTTTCTGTGATTATCTTGCCTCGAATCTGTTCTTACTGAGTTTTTATTCTAACTTATATCACCTCTATGTGATTATGTTCATCTTGATTGTTCAGACTTGCCTCTTTCTATCGATACTGTTCAACCTGCATGTTTGCTATGATTGGTTATTCCTATCTTACTCTATTTATATGTTGAATACTGAATCATGACTCCCTCTTTGATTGATTCTGGGTTCCTATTTTTAGTGTTTAATTAAAAGACCTTCCTTTAAACCCTCAATTTTTACCTCTTCTATTCAAATTAACTGATTCGCCTACCTTGTCTGATGTGGTACTCTTAATTAGAGTTTTTCTGAACTTAGCCCTAATTGTTTACCCTATACTTACTGGATTTGATTCTTTCCTTATATGATACTTGTTCTTACCGTTTGAATTGATTCCCTTAACTTAAAGGAGTACTTGTCCTGATTTTGCTCTAATTAATTCTGAGTTCCATAATTATTATGCTACTATGATTCTTACCTTATTTTTATCTAATTTCGAACTACTATATATACACACTCTCTCATTAACACAAGGAAGAACACTTTGGTTCAAAAGCTCTCTCTCTCTCACTCACTTAAACTTTGTGCTCTCTCTCTTTTGTGATACTTGCTACTATTCTGAGTTAGCCGGCTACAAGCCAAGGCTAACTATTATGCTCTCTGACTCTTTCACTCTTGACTACTGTCTTCTTTACTGGTATGTTCTAATTTCAGTTCAAGTTCCAAAAACAATATGGTTCTTTTATTGCTTCAATTCATCCTGTTTCTAGTTTGCTTTTACTTATGGTTTTGTTGTGAAACATGCAGTTAATATGCTTGCATGATTAGCATGTTATGAACTCCCCTTCCTTAGAATCAGTATGAGCAAGTTACCCCCCTCTAAGTAGTCTGCACTCCTTACCGGTATGGTTCTGGGATTGAATCATGTGGATCCTATACTGAACCCCCTTAAGAATTGCTGGTTCTGTGACTATGTCTGATCAGTTGTGTCTGAGCATGCTTGTACCAATTCCTAAGATCTTTGCTTGTTATGTGTTTACAATCATGTGTTCTATGTATACCAAAATCCTTTGATCCCTGTCTGTGACTACTGAACTTGCTTTGGTTCTGTGACCCCTGGCTGTGTATGAACCTGTCTTAAAGGTGTTGTGTTTGGACTGTTGTTTACTACTCCACTATCTTTTCAAACTGTCTCTGTTGTTTTACTAAATTATTTCAAACAAACTTCCTTTTAATACAGTTTTCCCACTAATACCTTTCAACTTGTTAAGCACTTTCACTTTACTCCTAAGTCAATAAGTTCTACCCCCTTCGGTATGTGTACTGCCTTGGGATCCTCTTGAGAACCCTATGAACTCTGGCATACTGAGGTTGGTCCTTCCACACTACACTTATTCAATTTTGGTTACCAAGTCTAGGTGTTAGCACTGTCCGGGATCCTTGAGATCCTTAGGGAACTTTCACTACAAGAAAAATGCTCAATAGCGAAGGGAAAACTGGTCCCTAAAAGTAAGGAATTGGTCGCAAATGCTCAATAGCGGCCAGCTAATCTGGTCCTTATAGCTTCCACCGCTAAAGGTTATTAAGGACGAGATAGTGTGTTGGTTGCTAAACCAGTTGCACAACCAGTTTAAAACTGGCCGTTAAATGTGTTTTAAGGACCATGTTTCTGGTGCTTATTTGCATATTTTAGGGACTAAATTTCTGGTCCTTAAAATGTTTTCGCGACTAGTTTAAATATGGTCATTAAAACGTTTCACGACCAGTTAGAAGCTGGCCGTTATATCTATTCGGAGAAGTTTAAAGTTGGTCCCTGTAAGCACGTGATTTTTACCCTATATGAGAATTACTCCCAAAAAAATTCAAAATCAAGTGATTTTCCTTGGTGTGCAATTTTGTGAGATTTTATGATATTTTTGGATAATTATTTGTATTTGTCTGTGTTTGCTTATTTGTTAAATTAATAAAAAAATACAAAAATATGTCGCATTTTTCATGTAGGATTTAATTCTACAATTTGTTAGTAATTAAGTTTGTTTACAAAAATGAAAATTACAAAAATAGGCATCTTTTGCATTTTTAGCATTTAATGTCCAAATATACAATTTTATGCTTAATTATTACTTAATTGTGCGTTAATTGTTATTGGTAGTTAATTTGCGCTTTTATAACTTAATTTAGTTCTTAATAATAATTTAAGTATTTTTATAATTTAGTTTTAGAAAATAAAAGAAGAAAAGATAACAAAAATACAAATAAAAATCGGATTGGGCCACTTCTTCAATTTTCAACCCCAGGCCCAAACAATTGTCCACGACCCAGTCCACTTCACACGGGTCGACCCGGTCCGCCCCATTAACCCATTGACCCTACAAACAACACAAAACAAAAAGAAAAAATGAAGAAAACCCTAAAAAATGCTAACCCATCCGCCACCCCTCCTATCTTCTTCTTCTTCCTCAAGCTTCCTCAAGCACACAACCATGGTTGCCCCTCTCTCATTCCTTCCTTCCCCTTACGCCACACACACTCACTCATGACACACACACACACACGTCACCCTCACGACCCCGGCTCGATTAAACGACCCCAGCCCTATCCGCCATTGATGAAGCTCGTCGAGCTCAAGCTTGAGCTCGACGTCCATGTCGCTGCTGCTTCTGTTTCAACCAAACAACCTGCTACTCCTGCCTTCTACTTCATCGACCAAACAACCAAACGACCACAGCCTCGATGAGTCAGCTGTTGTTCGAAGCCCCCATCGCCGCTGCTTCGTCACGGCCAAGCTCACGCAGCTACTACTGTTGTCACGGTCCTCGTCGACCAGTCCACTGTTCCTTTTCCTCCGTTGATGCTGCGTCAACCAGCTGTTGCTTCATCTTCTCCGGCTCCTCCGTTTCGCTGATGCTCCGCCATTGGTGCGTCGGCCATTGTTGCTGCTGGATGCTCGTTTCTGCTTTGGGCTGCTGCATGACTGCTGCGTCGGTTTCAACCTCAAGCTCCGAGCTGCCTCGCCAACGACCAAGCAGATGCCATCGTCACTGCTGCTAGTGTTTCCTCGTTGCTTCAGTCAACTTCTTAGATTCGTTCATCGTCGTTTGGTCGAGCTCGTCATTGAGTTCGTCATTGAGTCCGGACAGATTCATTCCCATTCGAGGTTCGTCAAAACAGTCCGTACATATTTCTTTCGATCCGGTTAGTAGATTTTGAGTTTTATTTTGTCCGTATTTGTTTTGATATTTCTCGAATCTAAAATCGGCAAATATTTGTTTCGTTCATCGTTTGAATTAATTTTTTTTAGTTTGTTCATGTTCTTTGTTAAATTAATTTTTCAGATTTCAAATGAAAGATTAATTAATTGTTTTTCATGTTATTTCATGTTTGTATTGTTGTTTAGATAAATATTTGTTAGTTTAATGTTTGTTAGATTCAAATTGAAATTTAATTAATTATTTCTTCAATTTGTTTCATGTTGTTATGTATTTTCCAGAAATTATTAGTGTTGTTTGAGTCATGTGAATCCGTCATGTTTGTTGCTTAAAAATAGATTTAATTCATGTTCGTCTTGGTTTGAAGTTCATGTTTAAATCCAGTGATTTAATGTGAGTTTATGTTTGTTTGTGATTTGTTGATTTAATTTGAATCATGCATATTGTTGTTTGTATTGTTGTCTCTTTGTTCATCCATTAATGGTCTAAATTAACCAGGATTGGTTCCCGATATGGTTGATTTATTCCCATTAATTTGGAGTTGTGTTGTTCATCGTGTTCGTATAATTTGTTGTTGAAAATTGTTGAGAAATTGGTCATCTTGATTATATTTTGGTTAAGTGATGATTAATTGATTGTTTAGGGCTGATGGGGGTAGTTTGGTAAATTGCAATCCGTTCAGGGGTAAAATGGTAATTGCAATAAGTTCGGAGGGGTAGTTTGGTAATTGAACATTATTTTGATTCTTTATGTTAAGCATGGGGGACAAAATATAATGGGGTGGGGTTTTTGATGTACTTGTTTAATATAATGGGGGACAAGACAAAATATAATGGGGAGGAATATTGTATTTATTTAATGTAGGCATGGGGGACAAATTATAATAGGTTGGGAATATTGTATTTATTTAATGTAGGCATGGGGGACAAATTATAATGGGTTGGGGATGAAGTAATTATTTAATGTAGGCATGGGGGACAAGGTTTAAAATAAAGAAAACATTAATAAGTGGGACAAAGCATGCGATTGGGGGAATAATTTGGGGTTGGGAATTCAAGACAAGGTCTTGCTATAAATAAGAGTTATTCTTGACATAGATAGGGGACTTGAATGAGAATTATTGGGAAGACATAGAGACTATTAGTGGGAGAATATTTTTGAGAGTAATAGATTCTGGAAAATTTCAAGAGTGTTAGAGTGTAAAAGAGAAAGACAACTCGAACTTCTACTTGAATAAATTCCGTTTGTCTTTTCTCGAGTGTCATTCAAAATCAGTAAACTACTGCATTTTGTATCCGTCTCTCTTCTGCTTTGACTGCGATTGCACTTTGGTATTGCTGAGTTTTCAATCTGTTACTGGGTTATTCTACTGGTTGTTACTAGTTTGCGGTGTTGCTGAATCTGTTGTTGCTGTGGTATTATTGCTGCTGACTCCTACTTCTTTTCTTCTTGTACTGCCATTTCCAGGTACACATTTGTACACTCTCGGCTTGAAGCGAAAATGAAATATTAATCAGGCGTTGTTCCTGTTGAATCCCTCCTGTTTAGATTTGTTATTTGAATATAATTTTTCTTTCTTTGTATAAAAATGTAGTCGATTTATTAATAAGTAATGGGGTTGCATATGTATAACTTCTTCATCTAATAATGTTAGTTGAATTAATCAAATACTAGGTAATTTGTTTTGATATTATGGTGTGTCAATTTCATGTTCCACTATTATTGAATAATAGAATCTAGAATGAAAGCAGTTTTTCTTTGTACGAACTCGATCGCAATTTTCCATTCGCATTAGCCGTAAACTTAATAACTGATAAGTTACGTTTTTCAGCATGTAATTAATTAAGAAATTTTCTTTTGCTTTTAGAGACAAACTTAATAGAAGAAATGTAGTCACTGTAGGTTTATCCTTAAAATAAAATGAGACGAGCCTCGCCAAATAAATCACACATCGCTGGGGCCCTCAATAAATACATAACCATTGACTAGACTTTGGATTTGGCCGTTTAATGAACGTTCACGGCCTCTTCCTAAAATAACAATACGTTAGTCTCTTTAGGACGCGCCTTAATAAATCTTACCTTCTTAAACTCGGGTGCACATTTATGTGACCCAAATCCAAATCTCAACGGAGTCGAAATGTGTTTCTAATCACGGGTACATTGATTGTGACGTGGTTCGAGATGTGTGTCCATGACGTTGCAAATTCCTTTTAAAAATAAGAATGAGATGAGCCTCGCCGAATAAAAATATAAAATTGCGGGGCCCTCAGTAAATATTTGCTTTAAAATTGCTTAGACTTCGGGATGGACCGTTTAGCAAAAATTCACGGCCCTACCCAAAGTAGATGATACGCTAGTCGCTTTAGGCGTGCCTTTAATAATTTAATTTCCTTAAACTCGGGTGCACATTGATGTGGCCCAAATTTAAAATCTCAACGGCGTCAAAGTGTGTCAACGACCACGGGTACATTGATTGTAACGCGGTTCGAGATACATTTTCACAACGTTGCAATTCCTTGTAAAAAATAATAATAGTAATTATGAAAGCGGTAAAAAGTTAAAATTTGCACATAAGTTCATATTTGTATAAAATCAGATAATCAAGCCGAATATAACAGTTGAGCGACCGTGCTAGAACCACGGAATTCGGGAATGCCTAACACCTTCTCCCGGGTTAACAAAATTCCTTATCCGGATTTCTGGTACGCAGACTGTAATATGGAGTCATTCTTTTCCTCGATTCGGGATTAAAATTGGTGACTTGGGACACCCTAAATCTCCCAAGTGGCGACTCTGAAATAAACAAACCAATCCCGTTTCGATTGTCCTTTAATTGGAAAAAACTCCCTTGTCCCCTCGCGGGGCGGAAAAAGGAGATGTGACAGTCCCTAAAGAAATAAGTCACAAGTCCCTAAATCACATTTAGTTTGCAACTAGAAAATCGAAAATATTAATATATTGATAATGTTGCTTTCATAAAATAATACCAAAAATGATCAACATAAGTTAATTAGTTGAATCGTACATCAATGATGTAAGTTAGTCACAATATTGTGTTCATAAACATTTAGCAAAAAACTACATATACTAATAATATCCCTCGATTGTAATGTAAAATTTTCTTGAAATTCCCAGCAAAATGATGGTTGATCTGTATATCGTCAAAAATCGGCTTCTCGCAAACTTCAATATCCAAAACTTGTTGAAGAAATAAGAAATTTCAGTTAGAAAAACTATATATAACACACATATATATACTCAAGTTTTCAAAAAAAAGTCTAGTATCAACAATGATTAGGATACAACCGACTTGCTTCCCCCACCCAGACAACAAAATTTAGTGAAAGAAATGATAAATAGATGACTTTGCAAATTTTAACCACATAAGAGGTAAAACAGTGTCAATGAACTGAGCTGTAGAAAGTTACTCCACAGAGATCAATCATGCACATTAAATGCACTCATGCAGCCTATCGGACCTATTCCTATCAAAACCCTATCGTTTCTTCGTGTAGAACCTTCTGTTCATTGGAAATCTAGAGAAGTCAAGCGCATGTTAGCCATAGAAAAATCTCCAATACGCAGTTGTTGGTAAGTTTTCTTATGGATGGCCAGATTTACAAGAATTACGAAGATTGGTTCCAATCCAAAGTGAAGTTAAGTGTCCCTGCCAGGTTGGTTATTTGTGTGATTGACATGTTTTGATTCGTTTATCACTGTTGGAGAATTATGTCAATATAATGTCCAAAGTTGCGCACTATATTAAACATCAGGATTATTACTACCAGATAGATCTCTCAAATATGATACGTGATTTAAGTCGGAGGAGGAAACCCCTAGTGTTGTAGCCTAGATTTCTTTTCAAGCCTTGTCTCCTACCTTTTTTTGTGAAGGAGTCATGTTTAGAATAGCTTCTGCTGTTAGGAATCCTTGAAGATTAATACGGCTTCTCAAAATAAGACTAGACCTAGTTGTGTGAGGGTGAAGGTGGAGGTTAATCTACCGGATGAATTTCCAAAGTAAATTCAAGTTGAAGTAGAAGAAGTTGAAGATGATCATACAGGTGAAGTGAAGTCCGAACAGTTTTAAGATTAATTATGATTGTCTGCCCAAATATTACAGAGAAAGCAAATTGCAAGGCCACAATGAGGTAGGGTGCAGAATTCTACATCCTGAATTAGTTCAAGAGATAAAGGAATGTGTAACAACCTTTTTCTTGTGGGACAAGCAATATGGCTTTTCCTACAAAATTCTCGGGCCAAAATAGAGTAGTGATCATTGTTGTTAACAGTTTTGACTGGAAGATCAGCTTTATCCTTAGTTTATCATCCATCAGATGAAGTCATTAATTCCTAATATATAGAGGGAAAAATCATTTGCTAAGGAGCACTGCTGCATGTAAGAGAGGTCTCCGACAATTGCAGAAGCTAGTAGTTGACATAAGAATTTAGTTTGAGAATGTTCAAAAGAATAACTAACTAGTTTCTTGCCACCTTTAACCAAGTCAAAGGAGAAAAGCCCCTGAAGGTGAAAAGGTTTTGATCAATAATCAGAACTTTGGTAATGGGAGACTTACTAAAACTTCCAAATCCTAGGTGGAAGCTTCTTTTGGGGAAAAAGATAGCAATGAGGATTGAGGACACTAGTTCTAGTGGTGACATACAGGAGGAGGGCATAATGGTCATGACTATTCAGTCACACCAGGATCCAGGAGATTCCTTCACAATCTCTAGCTACTACAAAAGAAAACTCAGACTTTCTTAGGCCCACACCATCCCTAAATTAATTTTCAAACATTATCAGACAGAATCTTGTTAGAATTGACACCGATGAAATTTGTAATTAATAGAAGAATAAATTTCGCAAATGATATACAATAACATACACTTAAATCAACAAAATAAATTGAGGTTTCATGTAAGTTGTTACTCACCTGGTATCATCAAGGATCCCAATAGTCATTCTCCTGAGCTGGAGGCTGGAAATTAGTTTGTTGTGCTAATACTAATTCTTTTATTTTCTTCAGTTCTCTTATCTCATTTTCGAAGTTAGACAGGCAATCCTTCAAAGACTGGTTTTCATTTTCAGTTGAACGTAGCTTAGCCAATAATTCAGGTTTTGAGGTAGTTCTCCCTTTCAAATCTTTCACCTTTAATCCACCCCCAAAGCCAAATACATGACTATGACTTTGAGGTCTAAAGCATTTTTCTACAATTTCTACGTTAGAAAGTGACGGTTCAGACTGCACCAATTCCTTGATTTGAGCCTACAAAGTATATATTTTTATCAGATCCCATAATAACTAAAAGTAAAGAACATGTTCAATAACCAAACGCACATGTTTCTCGATTGTTTTAGCTTCAACAAGTGTGTTATTCTTCTTGCGAGTCTCAAAGAAAATAGTTGTCAAATCTGGTGGTTTGCTATCTTTTTCGCTCTTTACATAAAAGTAAATATGTCAAATAATATCTCGTCAATATTAAGCAAAAATAGATTTGATGATAACACCTTCGATAAATAATCTCTCTAATTGACTTGCTACCAATATGATGAAGCATCTTCAACTTAGTTCTATTTGCTGCATTCCTGTTACTTCTCGCCTATATTTGAGTGACAACATTAAATCAAATGTTATAAATAAGTTATCAATTAAAATATTACTGTATAAAATAAAATTACATAATTAGGTATTATGTCAAACCTGAAAATTTTCTGTAGAAAAATGTTCCTTTACCAACCACTCCCATTGTTTCTTGTCTACCCCCTTGGGCACATTCCTAAGAGCCTCTTGGATTGGCTTACCCTTCACATATTTTGCATGCAATTGTCCTCTCCATTTGTTCCATAACTCTTTCATCCATCCCAAAATATGATCGCGATGGATATCCATGTCATCACTCTCAAATTTATCCTCCAATACATCAAACATAGATTGATATCTAATATCATTACAGAAATTCCATGTGATAGAAGAAAACATAGTTTTACAATAAAGCTTGAATTAACAAATGCCTTAGCTTTATTTCAATTTTGTGAATTTAAAACATAGAACATGCACCAACAGTAACTGCATCATCCAGGTAGTCCCAATGGCACCAGTAATGATATGCAAATGCACGAAAATGGTGAATATTTAAGTGTTTCTTCATACTGAAACTGTCCATTCCAATACGTTCATTGTAAACAACTAGGTTCTCTGTTTGGATACCTAACTAGGTACTTTGTTTCTTTCACTAACCTACTCCAAAAATCGATTCAGGTAATGAACAAAACATGCCTGACCAGTGACGTTCCAGAAGCTTGCTATGGTAAACAACACAAGTTCCAGCAAATAGAAAACCGTAAACTTACTGATTCTGCTGAGACATTCTACATCAAGGTTTCATAACAGATCATCATATCACAATAGAAAACAAACTACATACAAATAAAAGATGCATTTTGATATCTAGGCCCTAAACTACCACATATTGCTATTACAATAATTAAATTGAATCCAAAAGTCAGTAAATTGTCTATTCCATTCTGTATCAGACAAGTGTTAAGTAGAATCCACATGAGTTCATGCAAACTCTCTAAAAAAATTAGTTGAACCACAAATATCATACATAAAGGATAAACAATCCTAAAGGAAATAATGAAAACAAAATACGATATGAAGGACAAAATTTCATAATCTAGAAATGGTAAAACTTCATCACAATTCTTCAGTATATATATATATGTGCTTGCTCCGATTCATCTGCTTCAAGATCATGATGTTTTGGAGCTCCTAAAGTTTTTCCAGATTTACAAAATAGAGATAAACCTCCATCAGAATTTTTTAAACCACCATCGTAATTTCGTTCTGGCCGATTAAACTATGTCGATTCTATTTAGATACCTAGAACATAAGATCATAATGTTCCGGCCTAATGTTCATTTCTTTTGGCAAATCGAGTCGAGTTTTAATTGGGTAAAATTCCGGCCTAATGTTCATTTCTTGCAAATCGAGTCGAGTTTTAATGGTGTCCTTGGTCTTTCCTTTGGCATTCATGATCGTCCCCAAAATATTATCACATATATTTTTTTTCAATATGCATAACATCCAAATTATGTCGCAACAAAAGTGATTTCCAATATAGAAGTTCAAAAAAGATACTCCTCCTATTCCAGTTATCTTTTCGAACATCATGTGATATCTTGGTCCTTTTCTTTGGATCCTTTGTTAACTGTAACCCTTTAAGATCTTGCACTTGATTAAGTATCTCAATACCAGAACGCATTTTTGGCGGGAGCCTTTTCTCTTTTGTGTCATCAAATGACTCCTTATCATTCCTCCATTTGTGATTAAGAGGAAGGAAACGCCAATGACCCATAAAACATTGTTTCTTACTATTCTTCAATCTGATCGAGGAAGTGTCTTTATTGCAACATGGGCATGCCAATTTACCTTTTGTACTACATCCAAATAAATCTGCATATGCTGGAAAGTCATTGATGGTCCATACAAAGAAGCATGTAACTTAAAATTCTGTCAGCTTGACGCATCAAAGGTCTCAACACCAATTTCCCATAACTCATTCAACTCCTCTATCAAGGGTTGAAGATATATGTCAATTGCATCTCCTGGACTATCTGGACCAGGTATAAGCATGGACATAATGAAATTTTCTTGTTTCATACACAACCAATGTGGTAAATTATAAGGAATAAGTACCACGGGCCAAATACTATATGAGGTTTTTGAATTCCGAAATGGCTGGAATCCATCACTAGCAAGTCCAAGTCGAATATTACAAGGCTCAGCCGCAAATGAGGGATGAAGTTCATCAAATGATTTTCATGCCATTGAATCAGCTGGATGCCTCATTGTTCCATCATCAACCCTTTTATCATGATGCCATGTCATTAGAGAAGATGTCTTTGCAGACATATACAACCTTTGAAGCCTAGGCTTCAATGGAAAATAACGTAAAATATTTGATGCTATTTTTTTACCATTCTTATTCTTTGCTTCCCCGCTATGTTTATCTATTTTCCATCTGGATGCACCACAGACTTTACAGGAATCAAGTAAATTATCTTCCTTCCAATATAGCATGCAATCATTTATACAAGCATCAATTTTTTGGTAGGAAAGCCCAAGGTCCCGAATCACCTTCTTTGCCTCATAATATGAATTTGGCAAATTCGCTCCATCAGGCAACATCTCATCCTTCAACATTTTTAATAACATTGTAAATGACTCGTTGCTCCAATGACCCATACTTTTTATGTGAAGCAGTTTAATCAAAGTGGAAAGTTTTGAAATTTTGGAACTTTGGTATAGTGGCTTCTCGAAATCTTTCAATAGGCTGTAAAACTTTTTGGCTTCAACATTTGGTTCTTCTTCAAGTAAATCATTGCAACCAACATCAGCAGGGCCTCCATCATGATTAGGATACAAATCCCTTAGCATTTCATGTATTTCATCCTTATCCTCATAATCATCTACTTCATTATTATCTTCAACTTCGCATTCCAACTGTGGCTCACCCAAAACTTCTCCATGATGATACCAAAAAGTATAATTTTGAATTATTCCATATACTTTCAAATGTATCTCGCCTGTCTCACGTGTTCCTAATGTTGTGTTACAACATTTGACACACGGACATCGTATTTCATACAATTCTCCTATTCTTCTAAAGGCATAATTCAAAAAAATTTGCACCCCAATTAAGTAGGATTCGTCAAGTCGGTTATCAACAAGCTGCATTCATCGCTTACTTGATGCCATAACCTTGGATAGTAAATAGAAATAATATTTAAAAAATTAAGATCACAAAAAACATTAAGATGCACATTACTTATAAAAGAAAGTACTACGATGCACATTACTTGTTATTACACTTGCCAGACTCATCTTTATGACTAAACTTCTTACGATTTTACAAGAATAAAATAAATTACAAGTTGATATGCATAACATATAACTCACAATTGCTCAACAAAATGAGAAATTAAAACATATAAGACACTCTAAAATTAAATCACTGATATTTTATCTTGTCTTCCTTAAATAAAAAAAATGATACAATAACTATCATTCTACTATTAAAAAAATTGTAATAATTGTTATCTAATGAAACACTAGCTATATTTGTCATTTTTTTAATCAAGAACTAGTTTTATGTATATATATTTGAAGTATGGAGTTCAACCATATCCTAAGGATAGCTAAAAAAACCTACAGGTAAGCACAAGAACATGAAATGCTATTTATCTTTAACATAATCAAAATCCAACACCGAGATTTGTTAATTTAGTGAAGAACTATATTTTCCGCTCCATCAAATATAATCTTTTCCAATCAATTACATTATAACTAGAACCAAAATAGAGCCTATATTATAATAGTTGATATAGTTGATCATTAATATGTTAGTGTCAGCTAGGTTCACTTGTGGGTGGCAAAATAAGGCAGAACTAGGAGAAGGATAGAAGGAAAAATGGTACTTGGATGTATTTCAAATTTTTTGTTGTTCAGAATAATGTGTTTGCTTTTTACTGCACAACATATGTGCTGGAAAGTGTAGGAAAACAGTTGACAACTGACAGTAGTGTCTTGTGAACATGATTAATTTAACGCTCAAAACATTGACCTTATCAGAACATTACGAGGTTCAGCCTATATTCTCTTGCAGTCCTATTACGAGCAACCAATACCCATTTTTGGTGAAATTTCAGTTCTGGGTTGCTTGACATTCTCCAATGTCCGATGATTTTACGAGCAACCAAACCGCCCCTCTTTTGTACAAATTTCTCCACACAATAAAGATCACCCAATTTTAAACCCAATAATCTCACTTTTATCACTCACACCAAAAAAGATCACTATTCAAAACAACCAACAAGCTGCAAAATGGTACTAAAAGATTTTTCCACAACAGTGTTAGGTCAGAGTTTTACTAAACACCAAAAGTACAAAATGTAATCTTATCAAAAATCTCAACTTCAAGCTTTATAGAGTATCTTGCTGTTACAGGAACTATGTGACTTTGCAGACATGATTTCTTAATGAGAATTATACTTTTTGTGCTGTAAATATTTATTTTATAATCATTATAAAAGCAACTACTTTTAACTTATCTTCATTCTACATTTTCAATAAACAAAACTATATAAACAGGAAAACCTAAAAGGTCAATTAGTAAGAGAGATTTCTACATATAAAAACAAAAAATAAAAGAGAAAGAAATTGAAGAAACCTTTTGCGATTTCTGATTCAAATTGAAGAAATTGAAGAACCCGGATTTTGACTCTCCATATATAGAGTTCTAAGTTGCAGAAAACAAATAAAGAAACAAAAAATTAAAGAACCCCTTTTGCAATTTCTGATTCAAAGGGAAAAAGGACACGAAGAAGAAGAAGAAGAAAACAGAACATATCAAAGAGAAAGAAATTGAACTTACTCTTGTTTAGCGGATAATCCAATAGTATAATTTGTAAAGTACTTTGGAGGATTAGCGGCCTCCAAAATTTAGTGGCCTCCAAAGAAGAAATTGTGTAAAGTACTTCCCCCTGAACAACACCCTTGTCCTCAAGGGTGAGGACTTCAATCCATCCAGGATCAAATGGAAAATGTGAAGTACTTCAATTCTTAAAGTTCTTGTCCTTGGATCGAGACAACTCTTCGGAACCATTCTATCGGCAAGCAAATTTTCAGCACCAATGATTATGACGCATTGAGGTATTTCTTCAATGCTTCTGACATCTTGAAGCATCTCTTCTGGAGCAACCCATAGCAATTCAGTCAACCGATGAGACATGGCTGGAAAGAGTAATTGCTGAATATTATTGAACAACTCCAACAAAAGATTTAGTCTGGTACCAGCAATGTTCTTTTGAATGTGCCTAAAGGTCCATGGAATAGAATCTATAACAAGCTTGAATGGTTTCTATTGTATTAAAGAAGAAGAATGTGCAGTAGTTGCCTGAAAAGGGAACTTAAGCCAATGCTTAAGATAATCTTCAAAATCTGCCATGATTATCTCCATAGTATACTGGAATGCAACTTCGAACCAGTGAGGCACACTCCCTATCATAGCACCCTTGTACTTGTTTATAATTGCAGCAAGAAGAGAAAAACTTTCGGATTCCCTCCGGTTACTAGGATCAATTTGCAAGACCATGAAAACTGTTTCATTTTTCAAACATCTAACAACTTCGTTCAACGCCTCATATACAGCAGTCTTACGTTGCGACTTACCCTCATCTTCCATGTGAGAAACATTAAGAACAGATTGCACAAACTTTTCCCCGAGTATCATGTTCATCTGGTCGACATCCCAAACATGAATCCAAAAGGGATCATGTACCCCTGCAAATTGTAGTCCCGTCCCTGCAAGCAACAACAATCATCATCATATGTGAACCATCCAGTGAGTGACAGTTCTCTGTTTCCTATCCTCAACTGAATCACCCTTGTGCTGCAAAGCCAAAACTTGAAGAGAAGTTCTTATATCATGCCGCTGCGTTTTAAAGAAAAGTCTGACAAAAAGGAGATCCAGAGGTGTCGCCCATCGCAATGGCTGATTTCCTGAAGCAATCATCTTAGCACAGTCGCCTAGCCAAGTTATTTCGCGACAAGCAACTTGAAGTAACTTCCCAAAAGCAGCTAATGTCACTTTAGCAGCATAGCAAAATGCACCAAATATAAGCCTTTCATCATTGATAAGCTTGACAACCTCTATGCCATCGCTTCCCAGAAAATAGATGGTGTGAGCGCATCTGAACTCACGACATGCCATTTCTGGATGCATGGTGAAGAGAACGTTTTCTCCTTTCTTAGCATTAATGCATTCTGTAACATGTAAACCAATAGCAACAAAGATATGCCTAAGGAGATTCCTTGCCTCTGAAATTCCAACCGACGAGCACGCATAGGCTATTTGGAAACGAAAGTCTGCAAACCACTTCCCTATTAAACCAACCTTGTCCTCAAGAGTGATATGTGGAAATGAAGAAATAACCACACCTGGATCGAATGGGATCTCAGAGAAATTCCCCATTATAAGATTTCTTCCTAACAATGGAAGAAGAAATTCAGTGGCAATAGTCAGCAACTCTCCTCCAGTAAGGAAATGCTTCAAGTGTTGGTCAACAACACCATATTGGCTAAAACGCATGTTGCTACCATTCTCAAATGCAAATAATTCTGCATATGTTGTTTCTGGCACATCCCTTCCCTTCAAAAACATATCAGCAGGTACAAGTTTCACCCCATAAATTTCAAAGCCCTTCACCATTGGAATGGAACCTATGAGATCCTTTTTGGCATCATCTTTTAGAAGTTCCCATGTAATTGGTTTAGCAGACACCAACACCAAGCCTAAAACAAAATATCCACTCGCAACTTCAGGATGGAAAAAAGGAATTCCCAGTTGTCTTATGTATATGTTAGGTTCAGTATCGATTCCAATTGAAAAATATTCTCTTCTTGCTTCAAGAATCCTCTCCACCTTAGTTTTCAAAACAGTTTTGTCGCACTCTTCAATGGGCGCAGGAGTCTCTTGTGTTGAATAATTATTCTCTTCCAATTGTTTGGTTTTGTCTCGTGTGCTGCTATGATCCTCCTCAGCAAATTTTGCGCTTCCGTGTGCCCTCCAGATATTAGCATTGACAGCACGAGAAATTTGACCATTCCTGTGATGCTTCAACAGATCATTAGTATAAGGCAAAGCTCCTTCTTCAATGATGAGTTGTTTGTGCTCCAGAATTACAATTATCACTGATGAAGGATCAGACTTGTTGGCATCAATACACAAACTGCAAGAACTATTGACCCTCTCATTGTGCAAAAAAAAAAATCACCACTGTTAGATGGTTTCACTATGAGTTCTGGCTCGGAAATACAATTTGTTGAATTAGAAACACTAGAAGCCTTTCTAAGTACATTTGGTGTTTCAAGTACTCGTTCTAGCTCCCTGGTTTTGGCCCCTTTTAATATCCCAATAGGCTCATATTGTCCAGTCCCCGTTTCAGTAGTTGCATTACCAGTCTTCACACCTTGTGCAACCTCTACAGCAGCTTCAACAGCTGAAGAAACTCCTTCTGGCACTGCTTCACTATTCGTCTCATTTCTGGTCACATCTATTGCATCAAGATTCTCATTGGTCAAGGTACAATTTATCTGTCCATTGCCCTTCTTGACCTTCTTTGTGATATAATAGGTGCCATCATCCAAGTTCTTCTTAGTTGCCCATGAATCTTTAATTTTCCCCATTTGAGAAGAAAATCGAAGTTTATGTCTATCCTGCCTCGAGCTTAGGCTATTCATTTGCAATGCAAGCTTTTGCACCATTTCTTTAACCTCGTTCATTTCTGAAGCCATTTCAGGAGAAAATGATCCGTCAAAAGGCTTCCCTATTTCATTAACTGGCATTTCATCAAACATATTGTGCGCATACACATCAAGGGGTGAGGGGCACACAAACAACTTGTTCCCTTTCTTATCAGCTCCATGCTCTTCTAAGTCAACCTCCAAATGCACACTCATACTGCTAGTATCCTTGCTGTTTGCAACTGCGACATCTAAGATAGAAGTTCTAGGGACACAAACCTCCTGAGAAGAGAGTATCAGCTCCAAAATCGCAGATAGGAGAACTGTTGGTGAGGTGGGGATGATGAACATTAACAATAGAGGAGGATAATATTATTGTTTCCCGCGAGACTTCTAAAATTGCATCATTACAACTTTCGACGACACAAGTTCTGCTTGGACTTTCTTCGTTCAAGCTGGTGTTACTGTGGATAACAGTGGGATTCACCTCATCAACTGAGGGGTCTTTTGGAAAGAAATCAGAAACAAAAGTGCTGACAGGGAACTGTTGATATTGAAACGACACAGAAGGATTGGGATGTTCAAATCTCCAGTTGGTTCCAATCATTCTTGTGTCCACGACGGAACCCATAGACGCAGCTCCTTCCTGAACCACGCCTGCAGTCCAAAAATTAGGAACATCAGGGGCAAACTCAGAGGGCTGGTAGATATAAGGGACATGTTGGGGACTTGAGACTTGCCAAGGATGTTGTGGACTGAAATTAGAAGTGTATAGAGGAGGCGTTTGATTGAAATGGTGTTGATACCCCATGTTTTGAGCCCCATATCCCGTATTACAATGACCATAAAAATCAGTACCTTGTGCATAACTGAAATTTTGCGGCAGAACTTCAGGTCTAAGATCTGGTGTAGTAGCTGGAATATTCAATACAGCGTTCAACCATGGATGCCTAGCTCTTGGGTCTTTATAATAGTTGAATGGTGGGAGAAATATATCCACCTCCATTGCAATAGAGGTCGGAGAATCGATGCTCTAATACCACTGATACAATATGAGAATTTAAGAAGAAACTAAAGCTAAAAACTAAACTAAGCTAAGAAAAAGCAAATAACAGCTTTCATTCATTGCCTCTGAAAATGGCAAACTTGGTACATACAGAGAAAGTAAAACCTAGTGGTCAAAGTGAAATAAAATAACTACTTATAGGACTCAAATATAAAATGTAATAACTTATAGGTAAATAACAAGCTCAACTCCCATGTACACTTCCAACAACCTAGAGTACTACTTCCTGCAACTACTCTATTTCTAATTCGTATCAATTAGCGGCCTCCAAAGAAGAAATTGAATAGAGTTCTGAATGCCGAAGTTTAGCAGCCGCCTCACTCGCTCTTTGCAACCTTTCTTAGAGTTTTTGACCTTCTGAATTTTGAAGGAGTTTAGCGGCGAGATTTTGAATTTTGAACGAGTTCGATCGGCAGTCTCTTAGGGATTTTAGGCTGAAAGTTTGAGAGATTTTAGGGTGAAAGACAATTTGGAGGGATACCGTGAAATTTTGGAGTTTAATTTCCTTTTCTTTCTTTCTTTTTTTACTTTTAGTTTTCATTAGTTCCCGCCCCTATCCCACTAAAATCCAATATTAGAGACCACATATTAATTTTTGTGCAGACCAGAACAGGTCTGGTCGTGTATTTAAGAGATAAAATTGCATATTAAAGACCAAAAAAAATTCTCATCCCTATAAGTACACTTTTAGGGACCATAATTACAACTTGTCACTAAATGTTGGTCCCTAATAAGGTTTTTTCTTGTAGTGTTTGATGCACCTAGACTATGACATTGTCTATGGAATTGAGGCGCTTGAGGCTATTGGAGGCTTTGGAAATCTGGGCCTATATGTAGGCTCCCTATAGAATAACTTTTTATTTTCTTATTTACTTATGTAATTCATTCATATGGTCTGTAATAATTTGTAAACGAATATTGGGATAACTAGTAAAAGGGTGGGTAGTTACATGTTTGTGGGGTAATACGGGTAGGAACCATGCCTATAGGACTTTATAATTTGCTGTGTTTGCCTTTTATAAGTAGAAACTATGCCTATAGGACTTTACAATTTGTTGTGTTTGCTTTTATAAGTAGAAACCATGCCTATAGGACTTTACATTTTGTTGAGTTTTCCTTTATAAGTAGAAACCATGCCTATAAGACTCAGAGCCCGTTTGGATTGGCTTAAAAAAAGTGGCTTCTAAGTACAAGTGCTTAAAAGCAGCTTTTAAGTGCTGGAGCTTGTTTTATAAATAAGCAGTTACCTGTTTGGATAAAAGTGCTGAAACTTAAAAAAAAAAATGTTGAAGTGTTTGGTAAACAAGTGCTGGTAAGCACTTTTTTCTATTAAAAAGACAAAAATATCCTTAAAGCTATTAGTATTATAAAGGAGTTGATTACTATAATATATTTAATTATAAATTAATGCAAATAAAAAATAATTTATATTTTAATTTATGTGATTACTTTAGATAATTTTTATAAAGTAGAAGAAAGATGCTCTATAGTCAAGTAGAATTGGTAAAAAGTAACGCGAGTGGATCAGAAAATGATACTTGAGGAAAGTGCAGAAAATGAAAGATGAAGTAGAAAGGAAGATGAAAGAAGAGGAACGGGTCCTTCATATGTGAAGAAAATAGGAGAAGAAAATGTTTTGGAGTTTCCTTGACTGAGGATAAGTTTGATATTATGAAAAGTTATAATGGACTTGAGTAATTTTATTGGTCAACCCAAAATGACTTTTAAGCCAAAATCGAAAAAGTTGGGATCAACCAACTTGTTGCTTTTGGCTTTTTTTTAAGCACATTTTAACTTTTTTTAAGCAACTTTTTTTTTGTCAAACACTCCATATAATAAAAAGTGGCTCTCATGTTTACAAGTCTTAAAATCAGCTCACAAGTATATGTCATGCCTATAGGACATAATTCAATCCAAATTCTGTTTTAACAAGTGTTTACATGTGTTCATGCCTGCAAGCTTCTAAGATCAGTGTTAACCAATTAGATATCATGTCTATAGGGGACAACGTCAGAATTTTGTCTATAGATCTAAACCAGTTTAAATAAATCAACCCAGTCCGATTTTAGTTCACTTCTTAACTGGTTTAATTAAGTGGTTTATATTTCCCTGAAACAAGTTCTTTTTAAAAACTGCCTTAATCTGTTACTAGACAGCATGCCTTTAGGGATTAAAGAGTCTATTTCAAAACCTACCTTGTTTCACTATACAAAATGTAGTCATCAGTATTCCGCGTATAGGTAAGCCCGTAGGGCGTTTTCAAAACTTGCAATTCTGAAACTGTTCATGTGACTTAATATTGTTCTGGTTTGAACAAGCTTTAAAATCAATAGGCAACTGATAGGGTCATAACTTCTATGTTTATAAAGCAAACTGTCTGGCTTGTATATTCACTTAGACATCATGCCTTAGGATACTGTTTAACAAAAGAACTTTATTTGTGCTTGAATCGTGCTGTTTATGTGCCTTGTTTGAAGAGGAAACTTTGAGCCTCTAATTGCTCCATTTTATCTTATGTGCTAAAGTCCTAATTATTTTGCCTGTCGCCTTAGTATTTTCACCTTTAAAATCTTAGGGGTCTGTCTAGAACCACCTATAGGTAGAGGTCCTAAATCCCTCCAGGACCATTAAGAAGGGACGTGTAACAACACGCAATAGAGGTCGCTGACCAACACTCGCTTTGAATGACCACTAAGGGGATGGGAAGGGTAGATATGGGATATGATGAATACGCGCTAATGTCACGTGTAGCCCCTTATTGAGGAGTATTTACCGGACATTGTATGGGGTGATCCTATAAGCTAATCAACCTAGGATTCCCCTTCCCGAAATTCTTTTTTTTGTATAAGACTATGTCTTATACAACTTGTCCAGAATTTCTGTCTTATTTGAGTCATATAAACATGCCTTATTTGTAATTATTTGTTTCAAGTACTCATTTGGACTAATTCGTGACAATAAGTTCGGTCTAGGACCCACAGTTGTGGACCAAGAGGGATGCCTAATACCTTCCCGTTGAGGGCATTTCGAGCCCTTACCCTAATCTCTGGTAATGCAATCCAATCCAAGAGTTAATCACTCTAGGTGCCCTAACGCAATGTAATCCGTTAGGTGGAGACTCTTCAAATACCCAATTCCCAAAAGGAAATGAGTTATCACATCCCATGGAATGTCAAAATCCGGACCTCTCTCCGCGGAGGAAAAAAAAAGGGCGCAACACCGTGCAAATAGAGGCAATCATGTCTCCTACATCTCTATCAAACACATTAAATCAACAACTCCGCTCTCACAATAATGCCGAGAATCCCCTTAGGTCACCAAAGGAGGAGATTGAGACTAATCCAAATTCTAAGGAACCATCGAACTCAAACAATGGAAAATCTTCCTCCCTTTCCTCCCCAAATCCCAAACCTGTCCATAATCTATGCTCAAACCTCCCCCCCCCCTCCCCCAAGGAACACCATCCAACTTCTTGGATAGAGTTAGGGCTAATGGGAAGGGGTGTATCACTCCAGCTCAACATCAATGGGCAGGAGAACATCATAGTGATCCAAAATCCTCAATTCTTAGCTCAACTAGTATCCGAGGGCTTACACCTAGCAATGAGCAACTACATGAACCACATTTGGGTGAAAAATATAATGCAACCACTGGCATCGGTATGAACAACAATCTAGTTCAAGCCATGCGAGCACAGTGAAATTTACCACCACACTACAACCAAAATCAATACCTACCTCAAAACATGGGGTTGGATCTCCCCTTTTTTCTACCTCAAGAGATCACTGCTCTCAACCAAATCCTAATGAATTGGGATCCTCTTTTGAAAAACATGCAACCTCAAATCCCAGTGAATCTAGGGCCACTGGACCAACAAGCTCCTCAACCCCAAGTGCACCAAAATCTAGGAAACCCAGTGGAGAAGGGAATAGAAGAGGAAATCAACTTAGTGGGAGAATTCTTGGTAGAATCTACAAATCTAGAGGAAATCACCGTTGGATCCTGAGGTAAAAGTCTATCTATTCGAGGAGATGCGGGAGAAGAGGCTCATTCTAGCTTGTCCTGCTTTACTATTCAAGTTCACAATGGACATGCGTCCACCCCAGGATCCAACGGTGGGGAAGATAGCAATGATCCTGGTTCCATCGTTAAGGAGGAACCCAGTATTGCCCCAGGGAAATCAAATGAATGGTCATCTTCAACCCCACCCCCAAGCCATGAATCGTGCTAAGAATTTTATTATTTGGAACATTAGGGGAGGAAACAATGAAGAGTTTAAAAGGAATTTCCATGAGCTTAAAGCCACTCACCACCCTTGCATGGTAGCTTTACTAGAGACTAGGATGACTAATCATGGTAGCTTAATGAAT
The DNA here is from genome assembly GCF_000393655.2 of Nicotiana sylvestris. Classification (NCBI taxonomy): domain Eukaryota; kingdom Viridiplantae; phylum Streptophyta; class Magnoliopsida; order Solanales; family Solanaceae; genus Nicotiana; species Nicotiana sylvestris. Next base: position 151,478,219 of record NC_091061.1, on the reverse strand, counting down.
GAATTTGGCTTTACGGACATGATTGAACTTCCAGTTGACGGACAATCAGGGGGTATGGCATTTCTTTGGGATACAAGCTTAGTGAACGTCAACAACTTTGTCAAAAGAAACAATAAGATCTATGCCCTGATCGAGGTACCACCTATTTGCCATACTTGGTTATTTTCTACTATTTATGCTAGCACAATCATCTCAAATAGAAATAATATGTGGGAAAATATTTTTAATATTTTTGATAATTATAAAGATGCCTGGTTACTAGGGGGACTTAAACGACGTGCTAGTAGCTAATGATAAATGTGGAGGAAACCCTATCAATAGAAAACGAGCTGCCAAAATTTGGTCAAAAATCAATTATTGCAAACTAATGGATTTAGGATTTAAAGGTTGTAAGTATACGTGGTCAAATCACCAAAAAATTATTAGTGACCGTATAATGGAAAGATTAGATAAAATATTTGCTAATGAAAAATGTGCTGAGTTATTTCCCAAGGCATCCATCATCCATCTGCCTAAGACTCACTCTGACCACAACTCTGTGCTATTAAATTTAATCCCCAAATTAGATGACCCTCTCCCCAAACCTTTTAGATTAGAAAGCTTTTGAAGTGGCCATCCAGAGTTTGGGAACATAGTCAAGGAATGTTGGCTCAACAATAGCTTTATTGAGGCCTCAAATATCTTCAAACATCGTATAATTAACTGAAAAAATAATACCTTTGGCGATTTATTTAAAAGGAAGAGGAGAATTCTGGCCAGATTCAATGGCATTCAGAAATCAACCTCATATGGCTTTAGCACTTTCCTTAACTAATTAGAAATCTCTCTTAAAGCAGATTACAACGGTATCCTTAGGATGCAAGAAGATTACTGGAAAATAAGGTCTAGAATAAATTGGCTTAATGAAGGGGACTCTAATTCAAAAAAATTCCATATTCGTGCCACTAATAATAGAATAAGAAATAAAATAATCTACTTTATAGATCCGGAAGGAAACTGGATTGATGATCCTCAAAAAATTATGGATCATACACTCTCATACTTCAAGGAAAACTTCTCAACTAGTCATAGTCATTCAAACTGGTCTTCCATAAAAAGTGACACCCCAAGCCATCATCAAATAGATTTATCATCTCTTGATACCAATATATCCCCTATAGAAATTAAAAATGTTATATTTTCCTTCAATCTTATAAATCACCAGGGCCAGATGGTTTACACCCTTTTTTCTTTCAAAAGTATTGGCAATCTCTCAAATCTTCAGTAATAGATCTTTGTCGCCAAACTTTTGAATCGGGAAATCTTCATGAAGGTATAAATAATACTTATCTCTGCTTTATCCCAAAAATACCCAATGCTAACAATCTGAAAATTTTTAGGCTTATTGGACTATGTAACACTATTTACAAAATTATCATAAAAACTATTACAACTAGATTAAAGCCATACCTTGGTAGGATTATTAGTCCTCACCAAGACAACTTCATTAAGGAAAGACGTACATGTGATAATGCCATCATAATCCAGGAGCTTATGCTAAAAATACACAAATAATTAGGCTCCAAGGCAAACATGGTCCTTAAATTAGACCTTGAAAAAGCTTTCAACCGGCTATAATGGTCTTTTATTTATAGAACTCTTCGTCACTTCAACTTTCCTCCCAGGATTTCAAAACTTATCATGAGTTGCATAAAAACTAGTAGAATATCTGTCCTGGTGAATGGTAGTAGAAGCAATTTTTTTAGCCCTAGTAGAGGAATTAGACAAGGTGATCCCCTATCACCATATATTTTTATTCTATGTATGAAAATGTTATCCATCTAAATCAATCACTAAGTTGACATGGGGTCTTCGACCCCTATATTAATGGGGAGAAATAAATACCAATTATCCCATCTCTTCTATGGGGATGACCTAACTTTAATGTGTACAATTGATAAAAAATCTCCAACAACTATTCTTAACTGCTTCAATTTTTTTTTTGCAAAATATCTGGCCAAAAAATTAACTACAATAAATCAAAAATAATAGTGTCCAGAAATTGCCCCAAGCGCACATCCAAGGACCTGGTTAAGCTTTTCAATATCGACACTACTAATAACTTTGAAAAATACCTAGGGTACCCTATCATTAATAACAAACCAAAATCTTCTGATTACCAATTCATTATTGATAACATGACCAAAAAAATGACCTCTTGCAAATTAAACTTCCTAAGTATGGCAGGAAGGATTATTCTTGCCAATTCCACATTTTTTTGAATATAAAAGTACGATATTTATATTACTTAAAATACATTATAAAACGAGGACATAGTCTTTAGGGCATTACTATTGCCCATACTTGCTAAATAAGTACAAACATTGGTAGTGATATTTCTAACACTATTACATATTTCATGCTTATTCCTCAACACTTCTTGTTCAACAAAATAAGGTGGACGAGCATGGTAGAAATATTTGGTGGGGGGAGCTTTATTGCTTCCTTTGCCATCAGTTGTGCCACTTCATTTCCTTCCATAAAGTTATGCTTCAGGGTTGGGAGCTTCAGTTGGTGCATTAACCATCTGCATTCAAAGACAATATTATAGAAATTATTACAATCATCATGTATAAGATTAATGATATCCGTGCTATCAGTTTCAATTTCCATATTTGTGAAGTTAAAGTCTTTTGCGATCCTGAGTCCTTCTAGTAGGGCCATCAATTTTGCATGTATGGGCGAAAAAGCCTTGATTGCTTTGTGAAAACTCATGATCCAATCTCCACTGCTGTTACGGAATGTTCCACCAATTCCTGTTGCATTGTTATTAGTAGAAAAAGCACCATCACAGTTTAGTTTAATCATATTTTTAGGCGATTTGTGTCACTTGATCTCAATTATAACTTTTTTGCTAATGAAGGGGTTTTTTTCTGTGAAGAAAATATATTCCAATGCAAGGTGAATAGGTTTGTTAGCATCCAAAAAATAATTGAGGTTGTTAATGTTGTTGCAATTTCTATTTTTCCATATTTCCCATATGCAGTGAGGAAATAGGATTTTCTAACAACTCTTGTTAGAGTTATGATGGATGAAAAAATCTCTTAGATCAACAAGCCAATTTGCATCACTAATTTTGTTTAGGGAAGTGAGGCCCATGTTCTTCCAGAATTGGCGTGTGATTGTGCAATCCAGAAAAATATGATGGATATCTTCTATTCCTAATCTGCATGCGGTAAAAGTGGCATCAATGTTCATACCTATTTTGCTTATTTAGTCTCGACATGGAATACAGTTATGCATGCATTTCCATAGGAAGAATCTGATTTTATTTGGACAATGAAGGTCTCAGATCCATTTGAAAGAGTTGGAAGTATGATTGGGTTTGCTGAGAAGATTGTAGCAAGACTTAGTAGAGAAGATACCATTAGAATTAATGCTCCAGCTAATTTCATCCATCTTAGAATTAGTACAAGGAATTGAAGTTATGTTAATGTTTTTGATTACCTCAGGAGGTAATTCAAAAGAAAGGGCCTTTATATCCCAATTATTGTTCTTAATTAGGCTCCCTATTGATAGGTTAAGGTCATTCTTGTTGAGAGGACCTTCAATTGAGCTTCTTAGAGACTTGGAATTGTATATCCAATTGTTACACCATATATTTAACTTGGAATTAGGAGATGGTTGCCAATTTCACATTAAATAGTATGCCAAATCACATTTTGCAATACAATTACCTCCCTATAAAAATCCTCAATCATATCGACAAAATACAAAAAAACTTCATCTGGGGTTCTACTTTAACAACTAGGAAAATTCATCTAATTGCTTGGGATACGGTAACTAGGGATAAGTGTGGAGGAGGGCTTGGTGTCCGCTCAGCAAAGCATAAAAACCTTGTTAATTTGGCTAGTCTCACTTGGAGGATACTCCATAATTCAGAAAAGCCTTGGTAAAAAATTCTCTCTTCAATATATGGCTCCAGAAATAACTTTAACAACAGTTCCTTCATATGGAAAAGTGTAATAAAAGGCTAGAACATTTGTAGCAAGGGAATAAAATGGACTCCTGGATCTAACTCATATCTAAATATTTGGCAATCCAATTGGATCCCTAAAGCTCATAATCTTAGACAGGTAATTGAGGGACCCTCACAGTCTCTAGCAAAACTTTTACAATAAAGGATATTTGGGTCGACAATAAGCGGACTGCAGAAAAAATTCCATTCAATCTTCCAAACGATATTAGGAACCGTATTCTATCATTACAACCTAGATAGGTTCCACCAACAAAATGACCTGGGACTTAACTGGGGATAGAAATTTCTCTTCTAAAAGCTGTTATAAACTAATTTCTCCTAACATTCAAATGCCAAAGGATTTTAGTTGGATTTGGGAGCTAAAATGCCCCAATAAAGTCAAATTTCTATTGTGAAAATGCCGGCATAATAAACTCCCCACTAGATCTTACCTAAACATCATTGGCATAAAGATAGACCCCACATGCCCAATTTGTAAAAATGATAAGGAAACTATAGAGCATATCTTTATTGACTGCAATGCAGTCCGAAATTACTGGAACATGTGAGGCTTTAAAACCCCTCAATTGATTAACATGTCCCATTGGTTGGAATACTTCAACAACTCAGATATCACCTCTCCCACCCATCAGATGGAAAGATCTATATCCTTTCCTCGTATGGAGCATTTGGCTCAATCGAAATAGTAACAATCATTCAAACACTAGCCACTGCTTTAATCTGAAGTCTGCTATAGCTCTGGATATAGAGTACAAGTTAGTCACTGAAAAAGAAAAAAGTATTGTTCCTTCATGCAATAAAGGTTGCATGGCATAAGCCTCATCCAAATAGCAACAAATTAATGGGCATTCAATGAAATGGATAAATAAGGGGGGTTAGGAGGATTATTCAGAGATCACAATGGTAAATGGATAATGGGCTTCCAACACAGATGCCCGACAACCTCTCCTATTCAGGCAGAATTACTAGCACTCAAGGAAGGTCTCAGCATAGCCTTGATGAAGGGATTCACTCCTTTGATCATTGAAACTGATGACACAGAGGTAATCAATCTTATAAACAATGATTGTGTTCCTCACGATTTACTCATTTGCTCATGCAGGTCGTTAATGCTCCAGCTGAGGGAGCCGAAGATCATCCATAACTTCAGGGAAAGAAACAAAGTAGCCCACAAGCTAGCGAGGGATGCTCTGAAAGAAGGAAGGAACTATCAACATCTGGACAAACCGCTCTCATATGTAATAAAATCTAGCTACTAATAGGGTTACTTGTGTTTATTTTGGTAAAACTATATCTGGTATGTGCCAAGCTAGCCAGCTGGGGCAATAAGAATGTCCTTGAGGCATGTTGTTTTCTGGATAATATAACAAACACTATTCCGTGGCTTTAATATATAATATAGTCTGTTAGTCAATAAAAAAAAAGATTTCAGAGACAATTGCCAGGTGTCTCTCTAACACCATATCTATTGCTTTTTGGGATATAAATTGTGCTCAAACTTGCCAAAATAACCAAAACGCATACAAGCAACTATGTAATTAAGAGTGAAAACAGGGGCAAAATGAAACTTCAAAAAGCGGTACAAGGAATGTACTTATGGTTGATGAGATAAGCAAGGGTAGTTTCGTCAAGGCACTAAAAACTTTATGAAACAGCTACAGTACAATTACTTTTCGGCCAATCGTATTGCTCAATTTTTATGAAATTACTGAAATACCCTCAGTTATGCCAAGCAGGCATGTTAACCTCCTGTGTGCTATTCCCCCTAATGTGTGTGTAATTATTAAGTGCTAACTATAAGTGTTAGAATACCTAAATGGTCATGAATTATATCTGTATGGTTACAATTCAAACTTGGTATTGTAAATAATATTCCCTTTTTAGATAAAAAAAAAAATTCGCACTTTCCTTATTCCTCTAGAACAACGCTAGTCCTTGCTATGTACAGATTTTATATAACTGAACATATATATCATATATCAATCATCAATAATAGAATCCAAGTTCTCTTTAAACATTATATTGAGTAGATGAACAAAGTTCCACATTGATAACTGAAAAGATTGGAAGTCTACATATAAGGTATAGAGATCTCTTAATGGTGTGATGCCTTTTCGAAAAAACCATGGGGGTTTGGCCCTAAACAGACAATATCACATCATGTGTAAGAGTATCGTTGGACTGTTTTAGCCACATAATTAGTATCAGAGCCCAGGTTCGACAGGACGAGTATGGTGATAGAAGCATACGTATAAAGTGTAGGAATCTCTTAAAGGTGTACGGTGCCTAACATCAACCTCTCAAAATGCATCAGGAAATTATACAAGAAATTTGAAGGTGTTTAAATGTGGTTGCTATCCTTATTTACAATCCTACAATTCTCATAAGTTTGCTTTAATTTCAGGTCCACTCAATGTATAAAGATGTCTTGATGTTGCTAATGGTCCACTATATGTCACTCGTCATATGATTATTAATAAGTCCATTTTTTCATTTGCTCAAGTCAAGTGTCCACTGCCATATTCACGTTATTGCATGCATGGGAGGATGTAACCTTTTGATGGTGGGCAAGAAATTCGTATTTTAGCTGTAGTTTGCACTCTAATTAGTGCATTTTATTTGTGTTTGAGCTTAAAAGAGGGGGATCTGTGCTTTTTCATGTTTTATACCTTGCAGGAATTGATTCTGAGTTAAAAAGATGAATTTGAGCTAAATCGAGCAAGTTGGAGCTTTGAAGTCTGAGTAGAAGCCCAAGAAATTAAGCCGGGATCATATTCGGGGGTCGAGGACCAAGTCTGAATACCAAAAAGTGCACGAAAATAATTACTCTAAGAAAATTGCACTACCGCACTGCATGGGGCGAGGCGAGGCGAGGCAGTGCAAACGTGAAGAGCTTGTCAGAATCTGCTCTCTAAAAATGCCCACAGGCATGCCGCGTCTGTACAAAATTCTTAGAGTCATTCATGTTTCAGCTTGAAATGGGTAGTTCCGTCTGGACCCTTATCTGAACGATAAAAATACACCAAATATACGTTTTTGAAGGGACTTTTGACCTACAAAAGATTTGAGAAGCAACGAAGGCAAGAAGACATAAGAATTTATCAAGATTTCAACCAACACTTGGTGCAATATGAGAGTTTGTATCGAATTATTAGCATTGATATTTTAACCCTTATTGAGATGAATTTTTCCATTGTTATGGAGTAATTTCCCTTAAGATGTTGAAAGATACGGTGTACTGATAAATTAATTAGGGATTCGACTCTTGACAATTGTTTGAATTAATTCATGGAGTTTTAAATCATATTGTGAATTTATTTATTATTTCGCTTAATCGAAAGAGGAGCTTTATATTGAATTTCTTTACATCTTATGCTCTAGTTTAAATTCGTAATTCAACTAGGTAATCGAAAGAGTCTCTTGAATTATTAATCGAACTAGAATCTAGGAAAATATTCGTGAGAAGTTACCCTTCAGACTATAACCATCATTTATTCGTTGCAATTATTCACCGTGCTTCTAATTAATGGATTAATTACTTAAATTAATATTTAATCGAAAGAAGAACATTAACTTCAAGTGTGATTTGATTATCTGGATAGTACTCCCTTCGGTCCATAATAAATGACTTTTTTGTATTTTTATTTTTTGATCCAAAATAAGTATCCTTTTACATAATCAAGAAAAAATTAATTTTATCTTTCCAAAATTTGTCGTTATTTACATATTCCATTGTGTGAAGGTAACAATATGCAGTTTTTAATTAAGCGTAATTTAGTAAATATATATTTTTTCTTTAGGAGTTAGTATTTTTTTAAGGGGTGTGTCAAAGGCAAAAAAGTCACTTATTATGTACCGGATGGAGTAATTAACTTAAGATTATTCGAGCACTACTTAAATCCAATCTCTATAGAGATGATAATTTAACTATACTATCTTTGACTAGCGAGCAATAATTTTGTGTTGTATTTTGTGCTCGTCAAATTTTGGCGCCGTTGTAGGGGATTGACAATCAATAGTGTTCAAAACAGTTTTTGGTACTAATTTAGGAACTAATTTTGCTTTGTTGTATTCATGTTTTCTCACTTGCATGCAGGATACAGGTCTAGCTTCTTTAGTTTATGACTCCATCTTCTTCAAAGGAAGTGATACCCTACGAACTGGAGTTGGAGAAACACCTGCGACATCTGAAAAAAGAAAGAGGATTCACCAAAATTTCTTGGGGCAACCTTCAACCAAATAACACATGGCGAAGAATAGTGATGATGGAGTAGACTTAGCTATAAGAGAGGAAGCACAACATAGAGAACAAGTTGCACGGTTAGCAGCTGAAGCAACCCTTAGAGCTGTTGATGAGACTGTAGAAGAGGATGGGGTCAAAGATTCAATTTAAATCGACCCCTGGTTGAAGACCAGTTTGAAAATGTGGCCCTTAGGCTCGAGAGATCATTAGGTGACAATGCCAGACTAGTCTACAATCAGGGATTGTCAAGTGTCAGACATTCATCCATAGCAACAAATAATTTTGAGTTGAAGCAAGGGTTGCTTCAAACCATTCAGAACAACTGTGTCTTTAGAGGGAAGTTGAATGAAGATCCTAATACTCACTTGATGGACTTTGAGGAAATGATGAACATCTTTCGGTACAACGAAGTGTCAAAAGATGTAGTCTACTTAAGGACATTCCCCTTTTCACTAAAGGATGACGCGAAGCACTAGATTCAAAGCTTACCAACTGGGTCGAACATGATATGGGAAGATATGACAAAAAAGTTTCTTGACAAGTACTTCTTAGCCGCAAAAACAAGGAAATTCATAAGGCAAATCCATAACTTCTGCTAGAAGGACACTTAAAATAGTCTTCGGAGCTTCGGAAAGATTTGAGGAGATAGGGAGAAGGTGTCAGCATAATGGAATCGAAATTTTGGATGCCATTCTAGGACTTTTAGGATGGACTAACACCTTCCTCACGACGAACTCTGAGTACTAAATGAGGAGGTCCATTAATGAAGAAAACTCCGGAGGAGGTTGTCTCAATCCTTGATGAATTGTCTTAGGATGCTAACCAGTGGAGTGCTAAGAGTAATGATAGAAGAAAATCTGTTAGGGTTCACCAGGTGACTCTAACATATCAGTGCAAGCCCAACTAGACACCATGGCCAAAGAGATATGAAAGTTAACCTTAACAAAGGTACACAGTGAGCCGCCAGCAGCATGTGACTTTTGTGGAATGGGACACCCTACACATGAGTGTCAAGCTTCAGTTGAGGAAGTTAACTCTGTGAAAAACTATAATAGAGGAAACTACCTAGGTGGGAGCAACTACAATGCTATGGGACAAACACATCTAGGTTTTTCTTGGAGTTTACCTAGTGGGAGTTTCAACCTCGTGGTCAAAGACCACCAGGTTTTCAGAACCAGCCGAGGCAACAATACCAACAATACCAGCCACAACAGTCAAATCAATCTAGTATGGAAGATCTCATGAAGGCATTCATCAGCAAATCAGATGAGAAATTTGAGACTCGGGGGGTAGCCATCTGGAATTTAGAAAGACATATGGAACAGATTGCAAATTTGTTGTCTTAGAGGGCTCCTGGGACTCTACCATCTGACACATAAAATAACCCAAAGAAAATAATCAAAGTTGTATCTCTGAGAAGTGGCAAAACATTAGCTAACCAGTTGTAAAAATTAGACCCGAGGTAGTAATCAAGTAAACTGAGACACTGGAAGAGCAAAAGAGTGAAGAACAGAAAAGCCAGAGTAGTGAGGTGAAAAAGAAGATTGAAGAAAGTAAACACATGCCAGCTCTTCCATTCCCTCAAAAGATGAAGCGGGAAAAATTAGACAAGTGCTTTAGGCAGTTCTTGGAGATGCTCAAACAACTTTTCGTGAATATTCCTTTCACTAAGGTGCTCACTCAGATGTCTAATTATGATATGTTTGTGAAGGAAATCTTGTCTAGCAAGAGAAAATTAGAGGAGACAACAGTGGTCAAGTTGAATGCCCACTGCAGTGTCATATTGCAAAATACAATTCCTCAAAAATGTGGGGACTCAAGAAGCTTCACCATACCATATTTGTTGGGGAGTGAGAAATTAGACAAGGCCCTTTTGTGATTCTCGTGCTTCTACAAATCTAATGCCTTTGTCTATGTTCATGAAACTGGAAGGTGAGCTTGGAGTGATCAAATCCATACCAGTATCCCTACAACTGGCTGAAAAGACCACCATCCTGCCTAAAAGAATCGTCGAGGATATTCTAGTACACGTGGACAAGTTTATGTTCCCCGTGGATTTATTGTGGTGGACATGGAGGTGAACAAGAAGGTGCCTCTAATTCTAGGGAGGCCTTTTCTATGTACAAGTAGAGTTATTCCTGATAACTATGAGGGACAACTTATGCTCAGAGTGGGTAACGAGAAAGTGGTATTCCAAATGAAGAAAATGATAAAATACCCCAAGGATGAGGCATCTGCATACTCGTGTTTCAAGCTTGATGTTGTTGGGGAGTTGGCTGAAAAATATAAGTTTGACAAACTTGTGGGGGATACTCTAGAGAGGTATATTACTCAGTCTAGCACGGTAGAGGATGAAGATCTTGAAATAAGGAAAGAGGCTAAAGCTCTTGAGATTGAGGATCAAGTGGTTGACGAGGAGGAACTAAAAAAAGGAGGCTTCTAAGCCTAGTGTAGAATTGAAAATCCTTCGTACTCGCTTGAAATACGCTTTTCTTGAAACTAACAACATTTTTATGATTATTTCTGCTTACTTGATAGGTACATGGGAACAAAAGCTGGTGGAGCTGCTGAGAAAGTACAAGAAGGCCATTGGTTGGACCATAGTTGATATTCAAGGAATCAGTCCAGCTATTTACATGCACAAAATTCTGCTAGAAGAAAATAACAAGCCAGAGGTGCAGCCCCAACGCAAGCTAAATAAAAATTTGTAGGAGGTAGTGCACAAGGAGATCATACAATTGATAGATGCGAGAGTGATTTTCCCCCATCTCTGATAGCCAATATCAGTCCAGTGCAAATTGTACCTAAGAAGGGGGCATGACAACGGTGAAGAATGCAGACAATGAATTGATCCCAACAAGAACAGTCACTGGGTGGCGAATGTGCATTGATTATAGAAGGCTGAATGATGCAACAAGGAAAGAACACTTCCCACTTTCCTTCATTGATCATATGCTCGAGGAAGCGGTTGGGCATGGCTGTTACTGTTTCTTGCATGGGTACTCAGGCTACAATCAGATACCTATTGCCCTAGAAGATGTTGAGAAGACTACGTTTACTTGCCCGTCAAGTATTTTTGCTTGCAGGAGGATGTCATTTGGGTTATGTAATGCACATGCCACTTTTCATAGGTGCATGATGTCTATATTCTCCGATCTAAATAGGAAGTGTCTAGAGGTATTCATGGATGATGTCACTCTGTTTGGTGATGATTTTGATGATTGTTTGAAAATTTTGGAGCTTGTGCTTGAAAGATGCGAAGCCACTCACCTGGTTCTTAACTGGAAGAAGTGCCCCTTCATGGTGAAAGAGGGAATTGTTTTGGGCCACAAAGTGACTACACATGACATTGAAGTTGATAGAGCATAGGTTGATGTAATTGCTAGATCACTTCCTCTACCGACTTCTGTGAAGAGCATAAGGAGTTTCTTGGGACATGCTGGGTTCTATAGAAGGTTCATCAAAAACTTTTCCAGCATTACCAAGCCGTTGACCGCATTGCTAGTGAAGGATATCAAGTTTGTGTATATTATAGAGTGCTTAAGACCATTCAAATTGATAAAGGAAAAACTTGTGAGTGCTCTTATTATGGTGACACCTGATTAGAGCCAGCCATTTGAAATAATGTGTGATGCTAGTGATGTAGCTGTGGGAGCAGTTTTTGGACAAGGAAAAAATAAGATGTTTAGGCCGATCTACTATGCAAGTACGACGTTGCATGATGCTCAAGTCAACTATGCCACTGCTGAGAAAGAGTTATATGTTGTGGTCTTTACTTTTGACAAGTTTAGATCATATCTTGTGGGGAGTAAAGTGATTGTGGACACTGATCACTCAGCCTTGAAATATTTGATGAGTAAGAAGGAGTCCAAATCGCATATGATACGGTGGGTGTTGTTACTCCAAGAGTTTGACTTAGAGATCAGAGATATGAAAGGCACAGAAAATCAAGTTGCAGATCATTTATCTCGACTTGAGAGACCTCTGGTTGAGACAGTGAAAATAAGGGAAGAGTTCCCAAATGAGCAGATTTTCTCTATTGTTGTGGTCTTCGAAACACCGTCCTGGTATGCTGATGTAGCCAACCTTTTGGCTAGTGGATAGTTGTCGCGTGACCTATCTCGTGATAAAATAAGGAAGACTCAAGGTGAGGTAAAAATTTATTTTTAGAATGACCCATTCTTGTTTAAACTATGTGCATATGGTGTGCTTCGAAGATGTGCACCTAAAGGAGAGATGACACGCATCATGTCTCATTGTCATGATGGAGCAGTTGAAGGACATTATAGTGTAAACCTCACTGCAGTAAAGGTCATAGAAGCCGATTTCTATTGGCCTACTTTGTATAAAGATGCACATGCGTATGTAGCTGCATATGACAAGTGTCAAATGGCAGGTAACATTAGCAAGAGAGATGAAATGCCTCTAAACTTCATTTTGGTATGTGAAATTTTTTATGAGTGGGGTAATGACTTCATGAGGCCATTCCCATCGTCTTATCCTTACGAGTATATCCTTGTAGCCACTGACTACGTCTCTAAATGGGTCGAAGCAATCCCTACTAGGACCAATGATGCTCAGGTGGTGTGTGAGTTCTTACGGAAGAACATCTTTAACCGCTTTGAGACACCTCGAGTGATTATCAATAACAATAGGTCGCACTTTGTGAACATGCAATTTACTCCTTTGCTATCTAATTAGGAGATCACACACCAAATAGGAACCCCGTATTATGCTCAAACTAGTAGGTAAGTTGAAGTGGTTAACCGTGAGCTTAAACGAATTCTTGAAAAGACAGTTAGTGCTTATCGTAAAGATTGGTCTGTGAAATTGGATAAAGCTCTATGGGCGTACAGAACTGCATTCAAAGGTTCTATATGGGCTTCACCATTCAAACTAGTAAATGGAATACCATTCAAATTAGTATATGGAATATCGTGTTACCTACCTGTTAAGATTGAATATAAAGCTTATTAGACAATTAAGTTGATTAATCTTGATCTTAGTCTTGCAGGTGATCATATGTTGGTGCAGATGAATGAATTGGAGGAGTTTAGACTGGACGTGTATGAAAGTGCGCTGATTTTTAAGGAAAAGACTAAGAGGTGACATGATTTTCCGATTAACCCTAAGGAGTTTCATGAAGGGGATAAGGTCTTACTATATAATAGTAGACTTAGGTTGTTCCCCGCAAAATTCAACTCCAGATGGATAGGTCCGTATGTGGTGAAATATGTTTCACCGTATGGCGCCATTGAAATCCAGGATGAAGGAGGGAATTAGAACTTTAAGGTGAATGGGCACATGTTGAAATCATACCTTGTTGGAGGATTTGACAAGCAATCCTCTAGCATCGTGATCAAATGAGCCTAAATGACTGAGTCAAGCTGACGACTATAACTCAGAACTACTTCTACTTATTTTTCTTGCTTTGTAGCATAGTGTAATTTTATTTTAGAGTAGGACTTATAATTAGGAGTTTTGATATTTTTTTTAAATATGTATGAGCATGAATTGGACACAAAATAAGCACATAATAGAGTTGGGGTGCAAATCGTGGGCTAAAAAGTAAAAAAGAGTAAAACTCTAAGAAAAATGGCCTAGCGCGCCGCGCCCTGCACCAAACAGGTAAGTCTGATAAAATACAAGCCCTCTGAAAAAGCTCACTACCGGGCCGAGTGGGGAGCCATATCTTGCGACATGGTAATACAAAATTTCGGCCAGTTTTAGGAAACAAAATATATTAAAAAAAATAAAATGCCTAGTTATTTTCTATCTTTAACCGACCCCTTTCCCTTATTTTCCGCCACTCGCTTATTCTCCCTTCTCTCATTCCTCTCTAATTCCTCTCTAACTCTCCCTCAAATCCTTACTTCTCCCCCAAATTCTTTCACCTTCAAGTCTTCTCATCTTCCTCCATAGTTAAGGTGAGTAATTTTCTCCAATTTTTTCTCTCTCTTATTTTTTCTTATAGTTAGTTTTAGTTAATATCCCTAACCCTAGGTAGTTTTTTATCTTTTTAGTTATTATTCATATTTTGGCCTAAAATTATGCTTGATTTTGTGGGGGTTTTAATTTTTTTATGATTGTGGATAATATTTGGCATGTTTTGGTGACATTGGAGTTATTTTATGATGAAGTTTGGCGGGGGTGCCTATATGGCCGAAAATTGATGAATGTTGTGTAGTATTTGTGCACTTTGTACTAGTACGAAGATTTGGTGATGTTGTGGTCGTATTGGGTGATGTGATTGGTGTATTTGTGTGGTGATTGTAGCCCACATTGAGTTAAAATTATATGGTAAAAATGATGCCCACAATGTATTTAATAAAATGATGTAGTGATATAAATTGTGTCTTTTGTTGCTAATTTAGACACTACTTGAGTTATAATGAAGTGAAGATAGATGATAAGTGTGAGGTGGGCGGTCACGTTCTTGTTTTGTGAATTTGTGAAGTATTAGTCTCGAGTGCTAATCGATTTCTCACCCTATTATTTCATTAGTTGCTATTGTAATGTCCGATTCATGATATATGCTTGTGTAGTTTTGTAGTATAACTTCTTGATTTTATTTTCTTAGTTACTAGTTTAGATTCTTGATTTTGTAATTTACAATAGTATAGTGTAATCATTGGTTATATTGTTGAAATATTAGCTCGGTGGTTAGGCGAGTTGGTGATTACTTGTGATGTATTTTTAATAGGGTAGTCTGAGTCCTCGGTATATATTGTACTTGTGAACATGCCAATGACATAAGTGAGGGTGATACCCAATTTGGCTTGCATGTTGTTCTATATGTTGTGGCTAATTGTATTTGTCTTGTACAGGTACCAACTATCGTCGTCCTAGTAAACGTGTTAATACTGGTTCTTCTGAGGTTGCCTCCGGTAGAAGGAGAGGGGGTAGGCGGGCACCACCCCCCGCCCCAGTAGAAGAGGAGATGAAGCACATTGATCCTGATGCTAACCTGGTCCCGGGGGTATAAGTATGACATTCGGGTTGTCCTAGCTCATGCTAGAAATTGGCACAAGACCTTTGTTCCTGTAGTGAACCCGGACCCTAAGGTTGGTATAGATGATAAGGAAGCTAGCCCGAAAATACTCTAGGATATACAATAACATCTGAGCCCTGGGTTTTGGAAGTTTATTCCGTCCCGGTGATGCGGTGAACGTGAACTTGGTGAAGGAGTTTATGCCAACTGAGCCCCGAGGCCAGTTTGGATGTTGTGTACGAGGTGTAGGTTCGAGGTAAGGTGATCCCCTTTTTGTCTCAGGAGATTAATCAGATTATGGGATTCCCGGAGCACACTCATAAGCTGTTTATGAGGCTTCTCCGTCGCCCGAACTTTCTTGATATCTGGTGACAGTTATGTGGAGCTGACTCTCTTGACACATGTACGCGGGATGCCAATGAGTACCACAAAGATATGAAGAAGATCACGTTCCAGTGGCCATCCAGGGTTCTACTACGGCTGATAAATACCAAGATTATGCCTACCCAGAGCGATGTTGATGTCTCCAAGGGTGTGTATGTCTGATTTTTGTCTTCCTGAACAGGATGAAGTTTGATCTTGGCAAGATCATGTTTGATCATATGGCTCGAGTTCGACTATTTGGGGCTTGTCGCCTATATTACCTGAGTATGATCACTCGGTTGTTGCGGAGCACCACGTGGAAAAGGAGTTCATTATGATAGGATGATCCCGGTGCCGCAATCTATTAAGGCCTTTGATTTCATAGTTGTGATAGACCCCATGTTGTTGTTGTCCTTGTGGACCAGAGGTTGCTTCGTGTCGAGGAGACACTGCAGTTGATGTTTGTTGATATGCGCCTTCTTGTTGCTCGGGGGAAGACTGACTTGGAGGAGCTGCAGTAGGATCATTCCCTATCTGCTATCACTCAGCAATTGTTGGGCTTGGCCGACGGAGGACAACTACCATTAGAAGAGAACGTGAACTTTGTTCCCTCTGATGATAAGGAGTACTTGCGCACTTTTGAGGATTTTGATGATGACTAGGCCAAGGGACTCAGGGAGTCACATTTTCACTCTTGTTTCTACTATTTTTCATTGGGGACAATGCAATCTCTTAAGTGTTAGATGGGGTGCTCCTAATTGCTTGTATATGTCTTGTTTTCTATTTGTCGTTTGGCTTTGTTTGATTTGTTTCTTGCGTTATTAGACAATGTGGCTTGTAATTATAACTTTGAACTCTACTCGCCCTATAATAGTTAGTAGTTATAATTGTTTAGTTTCGACTCTTCCCGATGATGGATTTCGTCGACTGACTTCTTGAGGAATTTGAAGCCGAACGAGAAAAATACAAAAAAAATCAAAAATTTGAAAATCCAAAATATGTCTTTTAGTTCTTCTTCTATTTCTATTTTAGTTTATTAGATAGTGTAATAATTCCCTCTTGATTTTCCTTTGTGTCGCAGTACTTTTTCAAGGATTTTTACTTGAACTGGGCGTAGTAAGTTTTTTTCTTTTTATAGGAATAAAATTAAAATGTATATGTCATTGTGCTAGTTAGGAGCACGTTTCCTTGATTGCGTATGCCTTGAGAGTGGTAAGTGCCTTAATTGTGACGCCTAATCTTAGTTCATGACTCATGAAGAAGTATCTTAATTAGTTTAATCTCGACTATGCTTAACTGCCTTGACTAGAGAGTCGGGTTAGTTCGGATCTTAAGTGGGATATGTACCAATGTGTGCGTGAGAGGTTTTTGTGATATTCTGTGTATGTCAGTTGATGTCTAGAACTTGCCTTGTGTGTTTGCAAAGCAAAATAGAAGTCTTGTTCAGTCTAGGAGGTGATATAAGCATTTCTTTGTTGAGCCAATTGTATGCTTGTGACCCGCCTAATTGTTGTGTATCCTAATTAGCCCCTTTGAGCCTATAATCCTATTTTGTTTGGCAACCACACTACAAGTCTGACTCCTTTTTTGTTTGAATTAACTATCTATTTGAACCTTTTACCTCTTTTGAGCACGTGAAGTTGTTATGAGCTTGTTAAAAGCTAAGTTGAGGTATAGTCGGGGGGTTTTGAGTGGAACTGAGAACAAAAGGAGAAAGTTGCAAAGTGTTAAAATTAAAGTGAGAGCCACTAGTAGGGAATTGAAAAAGAAAAGGAAAAAAATGAATAGCTCGCAAAAAAATTAGAAAATAAGAAAAAAAAATCTTGTGTCTGTATGTATTTTGTGCAAAAACAAAACAAAAAATTCCTTGCTAGTGGTAGCTCTTGCTATATTTGTGCTTAAAGAAATTGGGAGCTGGGTATTATTTTGTTGTGAAGGTTGGAGTTTGGTTCAACACAAGTATGAGGTTTAGATTGTGAATTGTATATATTAAAGTGCTTAGGGGGGTGTAGTCATTGTTATCCAAATTGTATCCTACCCGTCCCGCAGCTTACATTACAACCAAAATAAAGTCCTACTTGATCTTTGACTGAATGAGCTCAATTAGTGGAGTATTACACTACGGGCGCCTATGGTACGTCTTCTGTGGCATATGAATTTTATTTCTAAGAGTGAGTGAATTCTTTCTATCTTGAGTTCCTATTTGTTCTTGAATTTTACTATGTGTGGAACTACTCTCTATTTTTTATATGAGGGAACATGACTTACAAAGGAAAGGTAATGACTTTGGCCTCAGTATTAGAGTAAGTGAGCAGGTTATGAAAAATGCGTGGTGCTTTTGAGTCGAGTTTTGAGGCTAGGATGTTATGATATGGTGCTTAGTCTGCTTTAGATATTCTTGGCATGATGAGTTAGGGAAGTTGTTTGATGAAAAGGTCGTCTCTATGTGAAGTGTAGTTTGATTGCTCGAGGACGAGTAATGATTTAAGTGTGGGGTATTGATGGTAGGCTAAAAACCCATGTTTTAGTTGTAGTTTGCACTCTAATTATTGTATTTTACTTGTGTTTGAGCTTAAATGACGGTGATCTACGCTTATTACGTATTTAATTCCTTGCAGGAATTGATTTCGAGTTAAAAATATAAATTTGAGCTAAATCGAGTAAGTTGGAGCTTTGAAGTCTGAGTCAAAATCCAAGAAATTAAGCCGAGATGACGTTCGGGGGTTGAGTACAAAGTCCGGATATCAAAAAGTGCACACAAATATTTATTCAACTACCGCGCCGCATGGAGCACCATGAGGCGCGGTGCGGCAGTGCAAACGTGAAGAGCCTGCCAGAATCTGCTCTCTAAAAATGCCCACAGGCGTGTCGCGCCTGTACAAAATTCTTAGAGCTATTTCCTGTTTCAGCTTGAAAAGGGTAGTTCCGCCCGGACCTTGTTTTACACGATAAAAGTGCACCAAAAAAATTATTTTTGAAGGGTCTTTTGACCTATGAAAGATTTGAGAAGCAACGAAGGAAATAAGACATAAGAATTCATCAAGATCTCAACCAACAATCGGTACAGTACGTGAGTTTGTATCGAATCATTAGCGTTGATATTTTCTATGTTTTTAAACCTTATTAAGATGAATTTTTTCATTGCTATGGAGTAATTTCCTTTAGGGTGTTGACAGATATGGTGTATTGATAATTTGATTAGCGAATCGATTCTTGACAATTGTTTGAATTAATTGATGTAGTTTTAAATCGTATTGTGAAGTTATTTATTATTTTGCTTAATCGAAAGAGGGGCTTTATATTGAATTTGTTTATATCTTATGCTCTAGTTTAAATACGTGATTCAACTAGGTAATCAAAAGAGCCTCTTGAATTATTAATCGAACTAGAAAATAGAAAATATTCGTGAGAAGTTACTCTTTAGACTATAACCATCATTTTATTTGTTGCAATTATTCATCGTGCTTCAATTGAATTAATTACTAAAATTAATGTTTAATTGAAGGAGGAACATTAACTTCAAGTGTGATATGATTATCTGTTGAATCTGTGAGAATCAACAGTATTATAGAGTGAACTAATTCAAGAATTGGATCCCGAATTAATTATCTTGCACGTGTCTAGTCAACTACCTTTATTTCTCCATTGATATTTCTTTGTTGCTCAACTGTTGTCTTCCATGATCAGTTGATAATTACTTAATTTTTTGTAGTTAATCGTAGTTGATAATCATTCAATTAAGTTAATTTCCTGGATAGTAATTAACTAAAAATTATTCGAAAATCATTTAAATCAAATCTCTTTAGAGACGATAATTTAACTATACTATCTTTGACTAGCGAGCAATAATTTTCTGTTGTATTTTACGCTCATCATCTTCCGGCTACGGGTTTAACTAAACACATATTAACTTTCGACACAGAGTGTATTTTTATATGGAAAAAGCTACGAAAAATCTCAAGTTGAACCCAGATGACTTGAGCAAATGAAAGTCCCTTCCATGCAATTCCGCATTTGAACCATTAAATTTAACTCTTAGATCCGTTTCTGCATGTAAATTCATGACAGACGAGATTCCAGTAGAGTTTTAGAGATATGCGGGTAGAGCAGGCTTAGAGTGGCTAACTGAGCTGTTTAAATGTTATCTTCAGGACGAAGAGGATTCATGATGAGTAGTGGTGGAGTATAATAGTTCTGGTGTGCAAGAACAAAGGGAATATCCAGAATTGTAACAACTATAGGAGTATCAAATTACTAAGTCATACCATGAAAGTTTTGGAGAGGGTGGTGGAATGAGGATAAGGAGGGTGGTGTCCATATCGGAAAACCAGTTCGAGTTCATGCCGGGTCGTTCTACTACGAAAGTTATCCACTTTATCAGGAGGTCGGTGGAACAATACTGGGATAGGAAGAGAGATTTGCATATTGTGTTTATTGACCTAGAGAAGGCGTATGACAAGGTCCCTAGGGACGTCCTTTGGAGATGTTTGGAAGCAAAAGGTGTGCCGGTGGCTTATATTATGGTGATAAAGGATATGTATGATGGAGCTATGACTCGGTTTAGGACTGTAAGGGTGACTCAGAGCCTTTTTCGGTGGTTGTAAGGTTACACCAAGGATCGGCGCTCAGCCGTTCTTATTTTCCTTGGCGATGGACGCACTGACACACCTTATCCAAGGAGAGGTGCCATGGTATATATTGTTCGCTGATGATATAGTTCTGATTGATGAGATACGATGCAGCGTTAATAGGAGACTGGAGGTATGGAGGCAGGCCATGGAGTCTAAATGTTTCCAGTTGAGTAGGACTAAGACGGAATATGTGGAATGTAAGTTCAGTGATGTGACGGGAGAATCGGACGTGGGTATGCGGCTTGACTCACAGGTCATCCGCAAGAGAGAAAGGTTTAAGTACTTAGGGTCAATTATCCAGGAAGATAGGGAGATCGACAGGGATATTACTCACCTATTGGGGTGGGGTGGATGAAATGGAGGTTAACGTCTGGAGTCCTATGCGACAAGAATGTGCCACCGAAACTCAAAGGTAAGTTCTATAGAGCGGTGGTTAGACCAGCCATGTTGTATGAGGCTGAATGTTGGTCAGTGAAGAATTCACATATCCAGAAGATGAAAGTAGAAGAAATGAGGATATTGAGATAGAAGTGTGGGCATACTAGGCTGGATAAGATTAGGAATAAGGATATTCGGGAGAAGGTGAGCGTGGCTCCGGTGGACGACAAAATGCGGGAAGCATGACTTAGATGGTTCGGGCACATGCATAGGAGAAGCCTAGATGCCCGGTTAGGAGGTGTGAGAGGTTGGCTTTGACAGGTACGAGAAGAGGTAGAGGGGGCCTAAAAAGTATTGGGGCGAGGTGATCAGACAGGACATGGCGCGACTCCAGATTTTCGAGGACATGACTCTTGATAGGAAGGTGTGGATGTCGAACATTAGGGTTGTAGGTTAAGGGGCAATCGAGAGATTTTCCTCTTTGTCCCTGTTTCCCTCTTTGTTCCGGCGAGTATGATAGTGTTTTATCTAGCACTGCTAGCGATTTATGTTATGTTTCACACTTTTGCATAATATTTGTGTTATTGCTTTTCCATTTATTTGTTGTCTCTCCCGTTGTTGATATTATTTTTCGGGTTTGTGTTGTTACAGATCTAGTGCCTATGAGCCGAGAGTCTCCCCGAACAGCCTCTCTATCCCCTCCGGAGTAGGGGTAAGGTATGCGTACACTCTATCCTTCCCAGACCCCACTGGTGAAATTTTACTGGGTCGTTATTGTTGTTGTTGACTTACCATAACAACAGAATGCCTTGCCGCCTCCGCTTTCAAATCCTTCAACTATTCCAGTAAACATCATTTGTTTTTCTCCCCGTTCCCTTTTTAGACGATTCGGCCAAAGGAAGAAAAAGGAGAAAATAATTGAACTCCATTTGAAAGTTCCAAAGGAAGATGACTCTCTTCAGTCTTTTACCGAGTTGTTAGTATTGTTGACCAAGAAAATTAGTATATCACATTATAAGCTTTAAAAAATGCTAAAGAAGTGCGTATCGCGTTGTAGAATAAAGTTTTCGACACCTAATTTTTAATTAACCCCCCAAAAAGATAAAGCTGTAATAACTAATAAATGTCTTGTCTTATTATACTAACAACTTAACTGTTTTTCACTAAGAGCGTGTTTGGCTAAGCTTATAAACTGGTCAAACAAGCTTATAAGCACTTTTTGGCTTATTTACGTGTTTGGTAAAAAAAAAAATTGTTTTTTGGTTAAACTGACAATTTTATTTAACCAAGTGTAAATATGTACATCTACCTACTCATTGAACTCTAGAGACGGGTCTCACAAAAATAACATATTCTTTGTATCACTTAAGCTCCACATCTGGAACTTAGATTCTATACTAACATGGATATCTATTTATCCTATATAGTAAAGCTCTCCATTTACAGTGACTTTCTCCTTTAATATGCAATTGCAATACAATTTCTCTAACTATATCCCTATTCTGTTTTCTTGTATGTTGAAATCTTCTAAGGTTCCTTTCCATTCATATATGGTATACTGCTGTTGCAAAAGCACTCCCCAATATCTTCCACTGTGTGATCCTGCTCTTTGTTTTTGTAGGCAACCATTCAATTTCTTCCTGCCACCTGCCTATTTGTCTATTAATGCCAAACAAACTTAGTAGGTTCTGCCATATGAACTTCGAATATGAGCATTCAAAGAACAAGTGATCGTGTGTTTCCTCTTCATCAGTTGTACAAAGAACACACTTTTTAGGTACTAGTATCCCCCATTTAGTCAGTCTATCCACGGTTGCTAGCCTCTGATGCATTGCCATCCACATGATGAATTGATGTCGAGGTAGAATGCCTTGTGTCATGAATAAAGTCTTCCATGTAACTTTTGGGAACTGTGGTATGATTGAAGTATATATTTTACTGATAGTATATTTCCCCTAAACAACATACAACTTAAGTTCTTGAATTCCAGCAGTTAACCATTTTCTGGCCTCGAAGATTTTCCTCACCAACCAGCTAGCCTATTAAGGTGTATCCATGTTCTCTAATTCTTTCTTCTTTATATAGTGATTGTGAATCCACATGACGCAGAGTTTGTCTTTCTTTTGTGCGATTGCATATAGAAGTTTACCTATTGCTGCTCTATTCCATACAGAGAAATTGATAATGTTCAACCCTCATGCTGCTTTTAGTCTACAGATTGTATCCCATGCAATAGGACCTTTCTTTCCTTCTTCAATGCCTCCATGCCACAGAAAGTTCCTACATATTCCAGTGACCATATCATGCACTTTTTTTGGGATCGGAAAAATTTGTGTCCAGTAAGTTTGCATTTCAAACATCACACACTTTATTAGTTGGACTCTCTCTGTGTATGATAAGAATCTGGCAGTCCAACATCTCACCCTTCCTGCAATTCTATCCACCAATGGCATATATTGACTAATAGTGAGCTTCTTAGAGGACAATGGTACACCTAAGTATTTGAATGGTAAGTCTCCAGTGGTGAACTGCAACTCCTCCAGAATTTCTTTCTTATATTGAGTTGAAATTCCTACCACATACAGTGAGCTTTTCTCCATATTTGCTTGTAAACCTGAGGCAACCGAGAATTGTTCAAATTGTTTCATCATAAGATGAATAGACACTTTATCTGCTCTGCAACATATCAACAAATCATCAGCAAAGCAGATACCACTCCCAATTTTGCACACTTAGGATGGTAATTGAAGTCTGGATTTGATTTTAGCTGTTTCAATGATCTGTTCAAATATTCCATCATCAAAACAAAGAGATAAGGTGACATTGGGTCTCCTTGCCTCAACCTCTTTCTTGCATGAAACTTAGGTGTTAATCCTCCATTAATCAATAGGGTATAAGAAACTGTGCTTCCACATTCCATGATGAGATTGGCCATTTTTCCAAATTCCAGCATAAGATCTCTTAAGAAGCTCCAATCAACTCAGTCATAGGCCTTTCTAATGTCCACCTTAATTGTACATCTTGGTGAAACTGTTTTCTAAGTATATCCTTTGATCAGTTCATGAGCTAGAATTACATTATCCAAAATGTTTCTCCCTTCTATGAATGCTGACTGGGAAGGCCTTTCTGCGTGTTTGGTAAAGTTAAGTGCTTATAAGTCAAAA
The DNA here is from genome assembly GCF_000393655.2 of Nicotiana sylvestris. Lineage (NCBI taxonomy): Eukaryota > Viridiplantae > Streptophyta > Magnoliopsida > Solanales > Solanaceae > Nicotiana > Nicotiana sylvestris. Next base: position 151,454,431 of record NC_091061.1, on the reverse strand, counting down.
ATAAGCCAAAAGTCATAAGATGGTCACCCCCAGCTTATAAATTTTTAGCTTATAAGCACTTTAAGTTTGACCAAGATTTTACTATTTTATCCTTAAAATATTTCTTTTTAGAACAAAACTCCTACATCGAGTCTGCAATTCTCATTGACTATTTAAGATAAACAAATTCTCTATTCCTTTGCATATTTATATCTATGTGATTATGTATTAATATTTGAACCGTATGTAACAAATGAGGACATATCAAATTTTTGGTGTATTGCTTTCTAAGTGTTGTGGTGATGAATATAGTGTTTGTTTCTCTTCAAATATTTTGTCTTATTTAGGTTTATTTTTTACTGAGAAACTTTTGTCAATTTATTAATTATTATAACTTATGATTATATGCTTATCATAAAATAAATTATATTTATCATAAAAATTATCTTATCCAAGCACAATTGTATTTAAAATAAAATGAGATAGAATATTTTATATTTGAATCGATCTAGAATCTAAAATTTTGAAGAAATTATGCCCTTATAAGTGTAAACAGTTCTAAGGTTATTTAAGTCATTTTAACAGAAATAGAGCTTAGCAACACTTTTTTATTAAATACTGCAACAACTTATTATCAATTTTAGCAATTGTATCCAAACACGTAACTGCTTATTTATTAAATCAGTTTCAGAACTTAAAAGTGCTTTTCAGCACCTAATCCTTATCATCTATTTCAAATCAGCTAATCTAAACGGGATCTAATACTCATCTTTGTTTAACAAGAAATATAATACCGTTGGTAAAATAATGATTAACAATAAATAGATTTCATGCTCCTCTAAAGGTCCTTTGTCTTGTGAAAGAAAAAAAGCAGAATAAACAAATATTGAAAGAAAAAGTTGACTTAAAAATTCTTAAAACGGATTGGGGTCAAAGTTATTCATGTATTTTGCGTGGAACCTTTCTCCATTATGAGGAAAGTTATATACATCATCCAACAGCTAATGGAAAAAATAAATTTATTCAAAAACTTAAACGAAGGATAAAGATAAATAATTTTTCAGAGTACAAAAATAAATTTCGCCCTTCTTCGCATCTAGAAAGAACCCACTATTTTGAAATTTTAAAGATAAAGGTAAAGATAATAGGATCACATAATTTCTAGTACAAGGGCTGCCTTGTGATTCTAAAGACTACAGAGGACCTGGGTGATTCCAAAAACTACAAAAGATGCCTTTAATTTTTTTTTTCAACAAATAACTTTACTATATTAAAGCAAATATTTTGATGTTTTTAGAGACGGATTCAAAATTTAAATTTTATTTGTTTGATTCCAAAAACTATAAGATATATCTTTAAATTTATTTTTTTCAACAAACAACCTTACTATATTGAAGCAAATATGTTGAGGTATTTGGAGACAGATTCAAAAGTTAAATTTTACTAGTTCGTATTTAATTTTATCATAACTCATTTGATTTACTAAGTTCCTAATTTGTTATTTATATTAATTTAGTGAAATTCTTAAAGGAATTTTATAGAAATATCCCAAACAGTTTCAACTTACCAACCTCTAGCCATTAATTATAAACTTACCAAAACTAACCAAGCACATATAAAAATTAAAAACCCAAACAAGTAAAGTTCTTTCTTTTTGCAAGAATCACACGCAAAAATCTCCTTCCATATTCTTAAATGTGACTAGCAACATTAGATGCTAAAATGGAAAGAAAATTTCACTGATAAGGTAGCAAATAAGGAGGTGAAAATACAAAAATATATACATACAAGATTCCAAAAATCTAAGCAAAAAAATATATTTTTCAATGGGTATGGTTAAGATTCATTGAAAACATATAGATGAGTCAGTATACAAAGTTGAAGAAAGATTGGAGATGATTTGGTATTAAAATTAGTAGTTAAAATCGAGTTCAAAAAAATTATTTTGCGACACATATATCAAACATGTATCACACATAGACTATATGCTAATTATACACATTTATCCATATATTATATAGAAATTATACTCCTCGTTTCAATGAGGTAGTTTGACTCGGCACATAGTTTAAGAAAAAAAAGATTTTTGAAACTTGCGGTCTTAAAAGCTTAAGGGTAAAAGCTTTGTGGGACCATGATATTTGCGTGATTATAAAAGCTTTTCATTAAGGATAAAATGAAGAATTTAAAGCTGAATTATTTCCAAATTTAGAATGTGTCATTTATTTTGGAACAGACTAAAATGAAAAGTACGTCATCTAATTTGAAACGGAGGGAGTACATATATATATATATATATTATATCCCTCGGCTATTTTTAATTTTTAATTTAAGCACTTAAATGACTGATTATTTAAGTTAATTATAACAATAATAATAGTGTGTACGCATACCTTATCCCTGGCCAACAAGGAGAGGCGGTTTCCAATAGACTAAGAAGATGCACGATTATTTAAGTTAATTCTTCGTTAAAACAAAATACATTCTGCGAGATCCCAACCTTTTTTCTCCATTGCCATCCCATCACTATTCACTCCCGTGAACAACAACCCCCTTCCTCAATTTCGTCGCGATTCACCAAATCCATTGACCCCCTTCTCACGAGATCATTCCTTTTTTCCTTCTTTTTTTTTTTCCACACAGTAATTCAAATTATCCCGTGAAATTGTATAGCATTTTGCTATTATTTACAGTCACTAGTTTGTATAAAAGGGTACTACCATGTATAGCAGAAAACCTGTAAAACCCTCACTATTTCGAAAATTTAAGTTTCTTTTCATTTCAATGGCTTCCTTTTTCACACTAACACTCCTCTCTTTACTTCTCTTCATCTCAATCTCCTCCGCCGCTCGCCACCACAATTCGCCGAAGTTATCCACGACGCCGTCGATTGCGGTTGAGATCCGTGGAGCTTGCAAGGCATCGCGGGACCCACCAACATGCGAGTCTGTATTAACGGACTCGGGCAACTTGCCGTCTAAGCTGACGACGCCGTTAATCATTCAATCCGCCGTTAAAGTCTCTTCGCAGAACAACGACAAAGCGAAAGACATGGTGAAAGCAATCATGGACGCGTCCACAGCCAATCAGAACCGTACCGATGCTGCGAAGGTGTGTATGGAGGTGCTCGGGTACGCGGAGTACCGGGTCGGGTTAGCGGGTCAGGCAGTAACACGTGGCGAGCTAAAAAACTCACGCGCGTGGATGAGCGCTGTGATGGTTTACCAGTACGACTGCTGGTCCGCTTTAAAGTACGTTAACGGAACCTCACAAGTGTCACAAACGATGTCGTTTTTGAACTCTTTAATCGGGTACAGCAGCAGCGCATTGGGTATGCTGGTGAATTACGATATTTATGGGGAAAATACCGGGTCATGGACCCCACCAAAAACAGAACGAGACGGGTTCTGGGAAGGTTCGGGTTCGGGTCAAGTAAAGGGTGGGGTGCCATCCGGGTTGAAACCGGACGTGACTGTGTGTAAGGAAGGAGGTTGTGATTATAAGACTGTGCAGGAAGCGGTGAATGCTGCACCAGATAATCAGGTGACCCGGAAGTTTGTGATATGGATCAAAGCCGGGTTGTATGAGGAGAAAGTTCGGGTCCCATTGGAGAAGAAGAATGTGGTATTTTTGGGTGATGGCATGGGCAAAACTGTTATTACCGGTTCGTTGAATGTTGGTATGGCGGGTGTCACTACTTATGAAACTGCAACTGTTGGTAAGTGATTTTGTTGAATCATAATGCTTTGCTGTGGTTAATTTAATTGAATACGAAATTTAAGATGTTTTTTTAACTGAATTAGTTATTGAAAATTCAGTTTATTTAAGTAGATCATATTTGTTCCGCTGGTTTTCTTTATAAATAGTATATCAAACTCCAAAATAGTTAGGACTTACGAGTAGTGGGCCAGTGGCAAAGGCAGAGAAGTTCAGAAAAGAAAAAGTTAAGAAAACTAAAAAAGACTATGGCTAATGGGAATTAAACCAGGACCTAACAAAGGTTTTGACCCCTTGACCACTGAGCTATGATTTTGGGTTACGACATTCAAAATATAATATATGGAGGTACAAACCGAGTTCTACCTTATATGTATATTGTAATTTTTCGACAAAGTGGCTCGAATGAACCTCCTTTCGCCCCCTAAATCCGTCCTGAGTGGGATTCCTATCACTTACTTCTGCTTATCATGATAATTGTATTTAAGTTGTCAACTGCATGAACTCCTATAAGTCTGCCGCCTGTTAATGTTTTGTTGTGTGTTGCATTTAAAGCTCACCTATTTTGAAATGGATTTGTGAACCACTAGTCAAAGTGTGGGCTTAATCTTTCTTATGTACTAAAGTTTTTTGCTTTATTTTTCCATTGGCATTTATTTTACTTGGCTAGGAAAGTGGGAAGATGTATAGCCATTGTCTCATGGGCTTGTTCAAGCATATAGCTGGAAGTTAGCAGAGGCGGATTTAGAATTTATAGTTAGTGGGTTCGGAATGACTCTAATCTGTATACTTATGGTCGAGCATATGTACTTACGATGGAACCAAAAGCAATGGGATCAGTTGAACCCGCTCCGGAAAAATGCAAAAATCGTCGTCTTAAGACTCTATGTTACTGATCAAGCTGCTTGATGTTAGAATTAAGTAGTGAAAAGAAAAACTGAAGTGATGATAAATCTCTCAGCTCACATTTGCTGCTGAATATGTACCATTATTTGGTGAACTTTTATCGTTGATAGTTCTAACGGTTGTATTACTTCTGAAACAGGAGTTGTTGGTGATGGATTCATGGCCAGTGGCATCACCTTCCAAAACACTGCTGTTCCGGATGCTCACCAAGCTGTAGCATTCCGATCCGACAGTGATCTTTCAGTTATAGAGAACTGTGAATTCATTGGCAATCAAGACACCTTATATGCCCATGCATTGCGCCAATACTACAAGTCCTGCCGTATCCAAGGCAATGTAGACTTCATTTTTGGGAACTCTGCTGCATTCTTCCAAGAATGTGACATCTTAATTGCACCTCGACAACTCAATCCTGAAAAGGGAGAGAAAAATGCTGTGACTGCTCATGGCAGGATAGATCCTGCACAGTCAACTGGCTTTGTCTTCCAAAATTGTTTGATCAATGGAACTGAACAATACATGGCCCTATACTACAAGAAACCCAAGGTGCACAAAAATTTTCTAGGAAGGCCGTGGAAGGAGTATTCGCGGACTGTCTTTATAGAATGTACTTTGGAGGCTCTTGTTTTAGCTGATGGGTGGTTGCCCTGGAGCGGTGATTTCGCGTTGAAGACTCTTTACTATGGAGAATATAGAAATACTGGTACCGGAGCTAATACAGCAGGACGAGTGCCATGGAGTAGCCAAATCCCAGCTGAACATGTTAACTCTTACTCTCTACAAAATTTCATTCAAGGGGATCAGTGGATTACTACTACTTCTTGATTAAGTTATAATGTTAAATTTACATCTAGTAAGTTAAAGCTTATTATCCTTGAATGTGATTAGAAATCATCAACCTCTTGTACTATTACGGGAAAAACATGAAAAATTTTAATGTGAGATCTTTGCTAAAGCTTCAAACCAGTTTGATGTGTGAATCCTGTTTCAAATTGTATGATTTCATGCTGTTGTAATTAACAAAATGAGAGAAGTTGTTAACTAACAAATTTTAAATGATACTTTGAGGTTGTGTTTGATGAGCTACCATGGGTTATTGGTGGATAGTTTGCTTACCACGTCTGGTATTTCAATTACTTGTAGTACTAGACATGTGACATACTTATTATAGGAGTTCGCATTTTTCTAATAGTTGTTGAAGAGTTGCAAGCTTTGTGAGCTCATACTCATTGACTTATAATGCTCGCAACCTGCAAATTTTTCTAATTAGACTGCTAACCTTTAATCAGACCCCATTTGTTTCAGAGGTGGGATCGAGGCAAAGTTGTTGTTATGTTGTAGAGTACTAACCTTTATTATTTACATATTTTAAAAGGCATGGGCATAAAGCAAACCGTTTTACATATGCCTTAGCGAGGCGTAAGCCCCCAGGCACGGGGCGTAAGCCCCATGGGTATTTAATTTTAAATATTTTATAAAATAATATAATTACAGTAAATATTTTTAAATAGTTAAAATAACATAAAATTTGAAAAAAACTATAAATAAGTGAAAAATATATATAGATGTGTTCCATTCCCACAAAAAAACTAGTCAAAACAATTCATTATACGTTACTTACAAGCACAAGTAAAAAGTAACTTGAGTTGAAAAGAATAAAGTAGGCACAAGAAGGATGACTAACCTGCATTTTGAATTTAGAACTTACTGCTATGGAAGAGAATGAGTTTCCTTTGTATTTGCCAAAAAAAAAAAATGTTCGTTGCTCTTGGGAGATAGTAGCAAACTAGAGGACAACATAAAGAATTGAAAAAAAAATAATCATAAATTAGGACTTTTAACAATAAAAAAGGTATTGACTTTTAAATTTAATGTTTCAATTTCTTTTTAAAACTTTTGAGTAATTACAAGCTGACTTTTGAGAATTTGGGTATTATATTAAGGACTTATTCAACAATTTTGTTTTAATTTGAAAAAGTCTCTTGCGCTTACGCCTCACTATAAAAATGTGTCTCAACGTCCGGGCGTATGCCCTGAATTGTTGGGCGTAAACCTATTGAGACTTTCGCCCCCCCCCCCTCCTCACACACACACCATCGCCTCGGGGTAATTTTGGTGCACCCCGCCTCGAAAACACCTTTTAAAATACTATTATTTAGTACTAATATTTTGCGTATTGAGATTTGAGGACTTGCTATTTCTTATCAGGTTTAACATATCAAAAATTAAATCATCTGCTAGGCATCTAGGCAAAAGGAGTTAGGCCCATCGCGAGAGAACGTATTGACATATAATTAAGTAAATAGAATTGTATTATTTCGAACATGTGAGATGATCACAATTATCATGGTCGAATCAAGTCATGAATTTGGTACTCCAAAATCCTCTTTTAGGTAACTAGAGTATGAATGATCAACCTATAGGATTTCATACCACTTAATTCCCAGCAAAATGTTTTTAAATAGAAAGGAAAAAGATGAAGAGAAATTACCAAATCATGTTGACTCTATTAGATTCTAAGTTTTAATAATGAAAACATAATATCTCTCTAATTGCAAGTACATTCCAGAAGCTAAGGAAAGGACGAGTAACATCTCTAAGAATCTGCCAACCTATGCTAAGGAAGACAAGAAAGGAAGGATCTCCAAAGATCTGCCAGCCTATGGCAAGGAAGATAAAAAAGGAAGAACCAAAATAAGGGGAGATTTAGATCAACAAGAATCCGCTTGAAATAGCAATCAGGGTCATTTGCATCTGTATTTGCTTTTTGTGTCACATTTTAACTTGTGTTTATTTTGCAAAAAAAATTGTAAGCGTACCCGCCTTTTCGCATAACTTCAGCATACGGGGCTAAAGTAGCAAAGGCAATCACGCAAACTTCGGCATTTTAGTAGCCGGACCTGAAGTTCAGCTCTAGAGCTGAAGTTTTTGTTTTGTAACTGGCGAAGTTTTTGTTTTTGTAACTGGCGAACTTCAGCTCTAGAGCTGAATTTTGTTTTGTAACTGGCGAACTTCAGCTCTAGAGCTGAATTTTTTGTTTTGTAACTGGCGAACTTCAACTCTAGAGCTGAAGTTTTTGTTTTGTAACTGACGAACTTCAGCTCTAGAGCTGAAGTTTTTCTGATTTGCTCTTATCTCACACATGAAAATTTGTAAGCATCTATATTCATCTCTAATTATTTGTTTCACAGTTCCATCTTACAAACATTTATACATGAATCTGTACTTTAGATAGACATAGAGTGATGTGCAGTTAGTTCAGTCCTGGTATAACAAGTCCTAGTTAAGTTCCCAAATACAGAACCATAAATTCAATCACAACCCAGCTATACGATTATTATCGTTATTTAAATACTGGAAGTTTCTCTAACCATATATGTAGCAGAATATGAACAAATTCAGCGAGAAGTACAACAGTCAAGATAATGCACCATATCTTGCTTTAAAGAATTATAGGCAACGACAATATTATCACCGGCAGACTATGCGTTGAAGAATAACCCAGTTACTACTCAGTAGGTTGATAGAGGTAACCTATACTTAAAATAGTCCAGAAGGACATCGATAATTAGAGATGAATATAGAAGAAAACGAAGGAGAAGAAGGAGGAGGAGAAAGGGGGCTGGAATTGTTTAAAAAAGTGGTACAAGTTAAAACTTTTAAAAAAAAAATGGGTATAGGTTAAATGGGGTGCCCTATTGCAATTTTTACGCAATCAAGCCATTAAAGATCCACTCGTTGAAGGAAGTCTGTCAATTTCCACCATCGAAGGATTAATTAACGGCCGCTAGTTGAAACAAAGATACGCTCGCTGACGGAAGGTTATCAAGTTCCTATCAAGCCTGTCATTGAAGGATAAATCAACGAAAGCTCCACACGTATTCTTGAAAGGAATCATCACTCAAGATTCACTCCAAAGATCAATTCTTTTGGGTTTGCAGTCTCTCAAAACTGCAATAATCAAGAATATTCAAACAAGATCCCTCGAGTTGTATATATAGCCGGAAAACCAAGAGAAGAGATATACTTTGATCGAGTCAACCTCATGCGCGCTCTTGTTCTACTCTAAGCAAGCATTGTAATCTGAGTGTGATTTACTGTGTAACTAGTAGAGAGGAGAAAGAGAAAAAAAATATTGGTGAGTCATTGTGTCAAAACATAGAGAGAGTACTTAGAATTGAAGAGCAGTCGGTGTGCTTGATAACATCAACTCACTTGTACGGAAGTTTTCAAGGAACCGTGAGAATCCTCTTGCAATCCAAAAGAACTGGACTAAGATTCACATTGAATTCGAACAAGTATAAAAATATTTGATGTCATTTACTTTCTAAATTTTACCTCCTGTCTTTATTATTTACTTAACATCTATTTCTAGTCGATTAATTGGTAAACTAGTCAATTACTTAATCATAAAACGAAAAAATAACAATTCATCCCTCTTGTACTTTCAGACTCCAGCATGATACATCACAAGTAGAATAGGTAGCTACATATATTTCAGTTTTTTGTCCACTTTCATGCTTTTTTGAGTTGTGTCCATTTGGTATACCGCAATTCGCAGGATAAGCTTTTTTTGTCAATTTCAACAGCTCTAAGTGCTCTTTTTGGTCATCCAACTAATAACCTCTTTGGATTTTAGTGTATGTCATCAACCAACTAAAAGGGACACGAGTGTTACACTTTCTTTTGTTCTTTGTGTTTAATTTTCCGTTAGCTGCTTCTTTTATTTTATTTTTCTTTTATTTTTTCTGGTTGAAGGGTGGGTATGTGATGTGAACGGTATAAAATAGCATATCCTAGTGATTGAGTCATTTCTAAAGACAAGGACGATCCCCTTAATAAATTCACATATAAATATAATTGCATATTAGTTTTCTTTAGCCATATGAAGTTTTTATTTATTGTCTGATGATTGGAAGTATTTTGTTTACCCATGCCATGATAATTTACGTTAATCTTCAGGTTATTGAATTTGAATTAATAAAATGAGTGGTCTTAAAGTACTTCCATGCATTTTAAATCATGGGCAATGTAAGCATAAAAGAATATAAATGGTCAATTTACTTTATGCAGGTTTCTATTATATACAAACAGAAGGGAATATCTAGGTTCACATAACTAAGCTCCAATTCTGTGTACTAAGTTCAGCTGAAAAGGTCTTAAAGGTTTATTACCATCGTACGTAAACCGAACGTTGTTACCAAACTTTCTTGTTCCATCTTAAGATTGTCTGATCCTAAAATTAAACTATTTACCTAAACTTGGTAAGGAGGTGTGTGTGTGGGGGGGGGGGGTGAGGAAATTGAAAGATAAAAATTTAAAAGTTACGAGAAAGTGAAACAAAGTTATCTCCTTAACCATATGGTTTGGATGGAAATAAAATGTAAAGGAAAATGCTATTTTCTATCTCAAACAGGGTCTGAGACGAAAAGGATGTTGGAGCTGATATTAATTGCTGTTGGGCCAAGCCCAAATGCTCAACAAAAGACTCATGACCACCTTGAGTTCAGAATAGTTCAGTTTGTAGTTTAGGGCCAATGTACAGTTTTAAGTTTTAGAGGAATTTTTCATAAACCACTATAGTTTAGAGCCTAATAACTATAATTTGCCTAATTGTTCGTGCTATAAATACAACTAAGGCGAAATACAGAAATACAGAAAAATAAAATATTCTTGTTGAGATTCAAACTCAAGACCTTCACTAGCTAAGCAAGTGCTCTAACTAACGGAGCTATGAGTGCTTGTTGCTCTCATGTTTCAGTTCAAAACAATTAATCTCTTATTTCATGGATTTTCTATAAAATTTAAAGATGGCTACGAATGGTAAATTTGCTGAAAGTATAACTACGAATGGTAAATACAGTGTAAATGTATGATGTGTCGCGTAATTTTCCCTTAAGTTTATTATTATGCTTTTAATACATTTTGTCGATGTTTAGAATGTATTCGGGAGGCCAATTCTGTTGCTAATTGTTTAGAAGATATAGAATTAATTGCATTGGATAAAATGGTAATTCCTAATCTGAATCAACCTGGTTCACGCTTGAAAGCGGCAATTTGTCTTCTAATTTCATACAGCAAATTGTATGCATAAATAAGAGTCTGTCCTTCAAAGAGATAACAGAGCCCGACCGATAAGCCGGAGAAGAAGAGAAAGAAAGGTCAATCTCCAAAAGGTCATTACAGAGCTGGAATTTAGGGGAGAATACTTTTTATGATCTTGCACATGAAAAAGTCAAGCATTCTACGTAGGCTATTTACCTGAAATTTTTGCTTTCTTTTGTTATTTGTGATTTTGTTGGTAATCACATAGGGATAATATATTCCAGGACAATATGTCACACAACCTGCTTAAACGACCTAAAGGCTTGATCGAATTCCGTTTAAAAAATGATTCCTTATGGGCACGGCTTAATCAATTATTCTCGCAGCTCAAATAAGATTCGGACCAATTCTTCTATGAAAGCATAGTTTTGTTTGACCAAAAAGTATAAAACTCCTTTGTCGAACTAATTATCAGAGATATAGAAGGTAAATCTTAGCCAAACATAATTGATCATAGATCCAGATATATAGAAGATGAAAATCGAAGAAGAAAAAGAATGTGTAATATTTTTTAATATAATAATCATACATCAGATATGAATGATAAGCTTACATCTAAGACAAGATTTGCACCATAATCATGGAAGCAAGGAAGGGGTAGAGAGAACTGTTGATGACGAACAGATTCCCTTTTGTTGACTCTATAGGGGCAGCTATCCAGAAGCCTCCCTCCTTCTGGGTTCAGCTCCCTCTATATATATTAACAATTTTTCCTTTTATCAAATGATCGTTGACCGGCGTACTTTCTTACGACTGTACCTTCATCGTTCGCCCAAACATTTCATTTATTTTGCGATATAAGCTTTCCGACAGTTGACCCCGGTGATGGCCGAGGTTCTCTTTGCTATCTCGCCCCGTTTGCATGATTATGGCCTAGTCGACCCCTTATCATTCCTCTTAAGGACAACTATCCCATGGTTAGATTTTGACCATACAGTTAGTTCCTCCATCCGTTAGAGTCGCCTATTGGCGAGCTCAACGGGCGGACTTTATTGATTCAAAAGTTAGGAGAAATCTGAACGTTACACGTTGAACGAGATCCTTAGGTCGAGGTAGCTATGTGACGCTTCAATGTTACCATCAGACCGTTACGTCAGTTCGGAGATGAATCGTTGCATCGATTCGAGACATCATGAATACCCATTATACATTATCATGGTGCACGTTTCCCAAGCACTATATCGTTTCATGTGCCTTTTCAGTTTTTGGTTGGCGGCTCTAGGGTTTCCCGCTCAGGCCATTTATATTCCTATAAATAGGGGAAAACCACCATTCGATTGTTACGCTTTTCGATTCATCTGAGGAATTTTGTAAATCTCCATCTTCTTCAATATCTCATACTTCTGATTTCATACTTCTGCTTTTATCAGAATTCGATACTACCATCCCCTCTTTTACTTCATCACACTTGTTTACCCCGATCACTTCAGACAAATGGTCGGTACTTCTTCCCAAACTGATAGGTTCATCGAAGCTCCGATGCCAGAAAATGACGCGCCTCCTCTTGGAGAGGGAGTGGAGGAGACGAAAGATATGGGAGTTCCAACAGTGGCTGAGATACTGCCCCATCCGGGGAAATTATGGACCGACACAACAGCCCTACCGGAGAAGAACAGGAACTTGTATCTCTACCATGGATGAAGTGGAGATTGCTGCGCTCAAGACCAAGTGGGGAATTCCAACCCATATAGAAATGGTGTCGGTGACGGGCATTGTACATTTGCACCGCCTAAGGGACTGCGCATTTTACACATACCCTTTTGTTGTCGGGTATACGCTTCATCTCCCCTCTCTAGTGATAGACTTATGTTGCTTCTACGAAGTGTGCTCGGCTCAGCTTTCACCGTACGCATACAAGCTCTTCCTCATACTTCTCAAGTACGCGGAGCTTGTCGGTCGAGGGATCACATTTGGGCACATGCATAATATTATTGCTGCTCAATTTATCTGAGGCACGATGATCCATATGCGCCATCGAGGAACAAAGAGTTTGATGGTGAAGATGGACGATAAGGCTAATCGCCGCTTCTAGGAAAGCTATTTTTTGTGCGGACAGAGCACCTTGTGGCGGACCCGGTAGGGTTCCCTAAAACGTGGAACTTCGCATGTAAGTTTTCCTTTGTTTATTTTTGTGATTCCTCTCGAGGCAGTGGCCGACCATTCTTCTTTAGGTGTCATTGCTAGTGACTTGTTTTTGCTTTCGTATGCGAGAGACTGCCTCCCCCGCCAGTTGATGACATCCGTGGGTGGGTAAACGCCATTTTTCCCCATACAGTGGGGGTCTATAAGTGGGCGTCCTTCTATGAGAGATATGGGCGTAAGCCTCTCATTGGTGAGTCAGTCCGTTGCAGTTTCTTTGTTCTTGCCTTATAGTTTGATCTTGTCGTTGTATGATCGTCTTTCTTTGTTGACAGGGAGAGTGCGAAGGGAGAGGGCTCCTCCGCTCGCGTTTCGTCAACCGGAGCCTCCTACCGGTCTCCCTCCAAGGTCTAATACCTGGCCTACATCGAGAACTACCCAATATACACCTGCGGCCGGAGTCGTGTGCGAGGAAGTTACTCCTTAACCTGAGACTTCAGTTTCTGTCGTCCGCTCAACGGGCGAATCTTCCCTTACTAATAGTGAAGAGGGCCCGTCGAAGAGACAACGGGTGGAGTTAGAAGTGGCTCCTCCAGCCAAAGCATCTTCAAGGGGTGACCCTCCCCTGGTGGTGTTCGAAATTGACGGTGGTACTAACCCGGTTACAGAGGTCAACCAAGTGGTAGAGGTTGTGCCTGTGGTGAGCGATCAACATGCTAATGTGGCGGAGAGACGGAGTCCTGAGAATGCCGTTGCTGTCTTGGGCGGCCCTTCATCATCAAGGCCGAATCGTGCCTCTACTTCGGCCGCAGGAAGGGGAAAGAATGTCGTGGTTGATGATTATGAGTCTAACTCCGACCTCGATCCTAATAACGTTAGGATGTTTGAGGAGGGCTATACCCAAACTGTGGTAAGAACGGGAGGTCCTTCCCGAATACTCGAGATTCCGTCGGACCTCAATCTTCTGCGAGACACGGTGGATTTGGTGCCTTGGTTCGATCTTCTATGTTCTGCCGCAGAGATTGGAGCTCTTCAAGACGTCAGTGACACCGAATTATCGAATGAAATGGCCGCGATGTGCCTGAGGGTAAGTTTCTTCTCTTTATTTTTTTTCCTTTTTTATTTTGCGACCTCGGCCTTCACTGACACTTTTCTTTGTTTTTAGTCTTACATGCTGGAGATCGAGGGTGCTCGCAGTGCCGAGACTTGGGCCAAGATTTTTCTGATGATGCTTGAAAAGTATCGGCACTATCGCAACAAATGCTGTGAGATGCATGAGCGGCTCAGAGTGAATAGCGACAATCAATCCCTCAGGGAGGAGTTAGAGAAAAGGGATCAAGAGCTAATGCAATCCATTCGCAGGTGTAGTGAGCTCGAGGAACTTTTTCGTGCCAAGGATGAAGAACTTGAGTTGGGAAAGGGGGTCGCTGTAGAGTGCGAGCATCTTCAGGAGAAGGTGCTGTCGTTACAATCTGAACTTGATCAGAATGCCGCCAGAGTTGAGGCTTTAAGTACAGAATGGATGGGGAAGTTAGCTGAGCTGGAGAGAAAAGTGTCCGAGTTGGAGAATGCCAAGAACGCTCGGGCATTAGCTTTAGCAAGAGGGGCGCCGTTGGAGGACACTATCCGTGTCCTTCAATCCGAGCAAGAATCTGAGAGGGTAACGATCATATTAAGGGAGGCGAGGCTCGAAGAGCACATTGGCAAAATTGACCGGGAAGCTTCAAACTTGGGAGATCGGGTCACAATCCTCGAGGCTGAAAAGGTGCAATTATTGGCCCAAGTTGAATCTACCTCTATCGTTGTTCCTCGCCACTTACAGGAGGTTTGGGTTCATGCCGAGGCCCAACGAGACATATACAAGGGTTTGTGGTAGGCGGGCAATGTCTATGAGGCTGCTTATGAAGGAGCCCTAGTGAAGGCACGAGAGGCTCGTGTCAACTGCGGCTACGACCCTGTGACACCGGAGGCCAGCGAGGATGCTGATACTGAGGAAGAGTTTCTTGAAGACAATGATGGGGAGAATGATGGTGATAACGCCGAGTGAAAATTTGCTACTGCTTTAGTATATTTTTTATGGTTCATTTTCGTCTTTTTTTTTATTGGGCATGTTTAGGCCTTGTGTAAGGTGTGGCTGTTGCGCACGTATATATAAATAAATAAAAAGTTGTTTCGCCTTCGTATATCCTTTGATTTTCTTTCCCTTCCCCTTGCTTGTTACATCTTTTTGTTTTGGTGTAGACCTTCGGATTTTTATATGGCGAGTCCCTGATTTTTCGATTTGGGAATCTGACCTTGACCGGATCGAGTAGGGTCTCGTCATGTGAGTCCGAATGGAGTTGCTTCGGACTCGCACATTCGGGCAAGATTGACTTCTGATTTGTCGCTTTAGGCGGAATCATCCTTGATTCAAACGAGGTTGAATTCAGATTCGCCATTTTGGATGAAGTCAGTTTCGACTTGAACATTCGAGTGGGATTGAGTTCAGACTCGCCAATTTAGGCGAAATCAACTTTTTCATATATATTCGAGCGGGGTCGAACTTGGAATCGCCGTCTGGAGCAAAGTCAATTTTTGACTTTTATTTGAATGAGTTCGAACTTTTTCTTTTATTTGACGATGGTCGGTGGCCGTAAAGGTGTTATTTCGAGTAAATCTGAAATAGTAACCTATTCGATTTGGCAATGGTCAGTGGCCGTAAGGGTTTCATTTCGAACTAAGGTCGAAATATTAACCCGTGGTAATTCGAGCGAGATCGAATTCTTCTTTTGGCGATGGCCTTTGGACGTAGGGGTGTTATTTCGAGTTAAGGTCGAAATGTTAACCCGTTGTAATTTGAGCGAGGTCGAATTCTGCATTTGACGATGGCCTTTGGCCATAGTGGTGTTATTTCGCGTTAAGGTCATAATGTTAACCCATTGTAATTCAAGCGAGGTCGAATTCTGCTTCTGGCGATGACCATTAGCCATATGGGTGTTATTTCGCGTTAAAGTCAAAATGTTAACCTGTTGTTATTCGAGCGAGGTTGAATTCTGCTTTTGGCGATGGCCTTTGGCCGTAGGGATGTTATTTCGCGTTAAGGTCGAAATGTTAATCCGTTGTAATTCGAGCAAGGTCGAATTCTGCTTCTGGCGATAGCCTTTGGCCGTAGGGGTGTTATTTCGCGTTAAGGTCGAAATGTTAACCCGTTGTAATTTGAGCGAGGTCGAATTCTGCTTCTGGTAATGGCCTTTGGCCGTAGGGATGTTATTTCGCGTTCAGGTCGAAATGTTAACCCGTTGTAATTTGAGCGAGGTCGAATTCTGCTTTTGGTGATGGACTTTAGCCGTAGTGGTGTTATTTTGCGTTAAGGTTGAAATGTTAATCAGTTGTTATTCGAGTGAGGTCGAATTCTGCTTTTGGTGATGGCCTTTGGCCATAGGGGTGTTATTTTGCGTTAAGATCAAAATGTTAACCCGTTGTAATTCGAGCAAGGTCGAATTCTGCTTCTGGCGATGGCCTTTAGCCGTATGGGTGTTATTTCATGTTAAGTCGAAATGTTAACCCGTTGTTTCATTGTCCGATTTTGGAGAATTTCACAGGTCACCGTACTATTTGTGCGTACGTCGGAGTGAGTCATGGCGTGCTCGATTTTGTTTTTACTGGAGAATATTGGGTTTTCCCTGGGTGAGTCCCAGTTTTGCTTAGCTTCTGTATTTCTTGGGTGAGTCCCAGTTTACTTTTGTGCGTTTCTTGGGCGAGTCCCAATTTGCTTAACTTTGCTTGCATTGGAGAATACGATGCGTTTCTTGGGTGAGTCCCAGTTTGCTTTAAATTGCTTGCATCGGAGAATACCTTGATGGGGAGTACAAAATGTTGCTCTGTTTCATTCACTGGAGAATGCTATACATCTTCGTTTCATACATATATTGGAGAAGTTTCCATGTATCTAGTCCCTTCATCTCCCGGCTTGGGGAAGTAGTCAACAGGCGGGGTGATGAATCATACTTGAACTTCGAGACGTACCTTTCGTCACCTCATTAGAAATCTCCCCGAGAAGACCCAATTGGGACAAAACCTGGGTGAGGGAAAAAGGGTACGACTTGAGGGGTTTTTCAGAAGTTGAAGTATTTGAGGTTGGGGATATTCCAATTGTGTTGTAGTAGTTTTCCTTCTATTGTTTCTTGTTGAATTCTCCTTTGCTTGCTTACCCATGCGAGTGCTCGCATTCCTTTTTAGACCAACAAAAGAGTGACGATAAACCAAAATGAGATTTTCCGTACCTCGACCCAACGAGTCAGTGAAAGGAGTGACGTTGTAGTGTTACTCGCTCCGCCTAGTGTTCGAATGGTGGTTTTAGATTTGGCGGCCATGTTCAGCTCCATTGTTAACAGCATCTACGCTTCGCATGGTTGGGCCTACCTCACTTGCTGAAGTGTTGAAATCGAGTCCCGGTCCGATCTCGTTCGATTTGTACCAGCAACAAGGGAAACATGTTATACTTCGTTCATAGACCATCCAATGTGTGGGGGAATGTGAAAATAGGGCAGGATGTGCCCATTCTTTCAAAAGACCACGTAGCAAGTTGTCGTCCCCTCCCAAGGGGTGGGAATGCAGGTTAATATATAAGGTAAATACGTCAAATGGGGTTGTGGTCACGCCAGATGACCGTGATCCTATTTTAAACGTGCATACGTTGTGCTAAACCTATCGTTACAGGCGAGATATGAGTTTTGTATAGATATTGGTTATAACTTCTACTTTATGTAGCAGCCTAACCTAGATTGGTACGGTTGTCTCGAAGGCTTATTTACCGCTCTTTCGAGTGGGTAGTGACATTTTGCCGGTTCTAGATCTGAAGAAAACTAAGAAATTTGGTTAAGAAATCCCCACAGATGGCGCCAAATTGTTTGACCAAAAAGTATAAAACCCCTTTGTTGAACTAATTATCAGAGATATAGAAGGTAAATCTTAGCCAAACATAATTGATCCTAGATCCAGATATACAGAACACGAAAATCGAAGAAGAACAAGAATGTGTAATATTTCTTAATATAATAATCATACATCAGATATGAATGATAAGCTTACATCTAAGACAGATTTGCACCATAATCATGGAAGTAAGGAAGGGGAAGAGAGGGAACTGTTGATGACGAAAAAATTCCCTTTTGTTGACTCTATAGGGGTAGCTATCCAGAAGCCTCCATCCTTCTGGGTTTAGCTCCCTCTATATATATCAACAATTTTCCCTTTTATCCAATAGTCTTTGACCGGCGTACTTTCTTACGACTGTACCCTTCATCGTTTGCCCGAACATTTCGTTCGTTCTGCGATATATGCTTTCCGACAGTTTGACCCCGGTGATGGCCGAGGTGCTCTTTGCTATCTTGCCGCTCTTTGCTATCTTGCCCCGTTGGCATGATTACGGCCTGGTCGACCCCTTATCGTTCTTCTTAAGGACAACCATCCCATGGTCGATTTTGACCCATATAAGTTCTTGCCTCGCTTCGCCCGTTGAGCTCATATATTCATTGGGTGATCCCTTACTCTCAAATTAAAAAAATTATCTTTTTAATAAAAGAAATGAATTATGAACCATATTTTTAGGAAATGTGACAATCAATACTATCTAAAAGTGGTCAAAATAAAAACGAGAAAGGTAAGTTTGGCTTGTAATAATCACATCTAGTCAAGCCAACACCCGGGGGGGGGGGGGAATGTAGATTTTTATGCGTTGGGAAAGTTTGCTTTGCTTCCACTGCAAAGTACACATTACATTACTTCTTATCTTAATATTTTGACCCAAAAAAATTACTTCTTATCTTTACCTTTTCCCATCTTATGCTCATGCATTTTGCTTTTCTAGAATCTGTGATGAGGAAACTCGTTTTTTCAATACTAAGTTCTAATACGTACACATGCCATAATTTGAAAAGTGAATTTCAAGTTAACCTATTACATTAAAAAATAATACATATATATATATATATATATATATATTATTATTATAAAAGCACGAATGTTTCATGCTAATTGTTGGATGGCGGAAATATCCTTAAAATATTAATAGACTTTTATGCCCTTAAAAAGCTAAAAACTTTCTTTAAAAAATAATTTCATATTGGATAAAATTGTAATATTTAAAACTTTACCTAATTCGAATTTGTATGAGTTCCTAATCTTAATCAAATTTAAACTTCTCACACGTTAATGTCCACCTATTCCGAAGTTCCAACTCATACCAATTCTATATGAACAAGAACACGTTCAATCACATCTCACCATTATATGAAAGGTAATTTATTGCCTCATTGAACTCCTTAAAATTAGCCTTTATATCACATGCACAGATATATTAAAATTATTCAAGACACTTCTTCGAGAAGAAAGATTCTCTAAAGAAGTTGTCTATATTTAAGTATAAATTACAAATATCCAAACATGAAATCTTGAGACTTTTTTACACTTTGTAAGTATATTCCATGTTGGAATTAAATATAACTATAATTAATTTTTAAAAATATTATTATTTATGGTATTATAATTAATTATGATTCAATATATGTACCTGATTTGAAAACTATATCCGGTTGAACAACATCGTACTTTTTAGTACCAATGAATGAACTTCTAGCTTTTCCATTACTTGATATATTGTGTAAAGATATATCAATTTTAGATGAACAAGAATACTTTGAGCCACCTATTATACTATTTTTTTTTTTTGGTTTTTCATACGGTGTCTGATATTTATATTGGAGCCCGATTAAATTCGGATTTGCCGGAAAATCCCATATTAGGGGTAAAGTGCTCACTAACGAAGATGACTTCATACCCAAGGCTTGAACCCGAGACCTCTGGTTAAGGATGAAGGAGTACTTAATCACTCCACCACAACTCTTATTGATCACCTATTATACTATTAACACACTATATAAACAGATTATATAATTTATTTATCACATGAGTTTTCTCGTGACACGCACCCTTCATATGAAAAAAAAAAAAGTACTTAGAACTTTGTTAAGATATAGCAAATTATAATGATTGCAGCCAGAGAATCACTGCACAATCAAGTAAATATGATAAAGCTTTTGCTCTTGAGGTTTGACACTATTAATATCTTTATATGTCGATCAAAGTTCAGTTTTGAGTTCTCAATGAGATTATGATAAAGTGTATCGCATGAATTGGAAGATTTATCTTTCTTTGACTTCATTTGTTTTTAACTTAATGTTAGTTTTCAGACGTGCCTAAGGTTATACGTGCGAGACACGTACATAAAGACTAGTATATATTAAAAGAACGAAGCGCCTATCGAAATGTTGGTCGCCTTTTTTATCCTTCTTAAGTGCATTTTACATTGGATATAATTGTAATTGTATCTAATAATATTTTTTTGGGGGAAAAATCAAAAGCTGCCGTATATTATCGTTTTCGTTTTATAGGATTCTTTACAGATTTAGGATTTCCTCCAAGAACCGTGGTGTATTACCTTTTCTTTTGTTTAGCATTCTAGATTTAGAATTCTTTTATACTAATGTTACTTATGGTGTGTCTTATCTTTGTTTAAGTTTAGGATTCAATTTAGATTTATGTTATCAAAGGTGCCGTAGGTTTAGGATTCTTTTATTATCAATCTTAATTGTTCTATAAAAAGAGTCTAATCAAGACATTACTACAAAGTTTCAACAGCTTGAGTTTTAACGGAAGATAACTTTAAATATTTTCAACTTTTCTAGAGCGTATTCATTGAAAATTATCTTTTGATCCGATTGCAGTCTTTAAAAATATTTTTATTAATTATGGGTGTGTTATAGTAAAAGATCAACAATTGTTGATTCTTCAAGCTGATCCTCGAGCAGATTTGAGAATAGGAACTATTATCTATACTATATTAAAAGCACGAAGGTCTTTACCGAAATGTCGTTCGCCTTTTTTTATCCTTAACAAGTGTATTCTACTTTGGATAAAATTGTAATTATAAACTCTAGTAAGTTTTTCCTATGGAAAGAATTTATTTCTGTTTTTTCTTGCATACGGATTGTTTATTTTAGGTTTAGATTTCACTTTAGTTTAGAATTCTTTTACCAATAAATATGTACTTAATTATGTCTTTTCTTTGTTTAGGTTTACCATTCACTCTAGATTTAGGATCCTTTTAGGATTCACACTACAAATCTTTTTTAACAGCTTTTGTTTTCGTTTTAATTATTGTATATAGCTTTATTTTATTAACAACTTTTATTTTCGTTTTAATTATTGTAGGCATCTTACAATTATTCATTGGAACAAGCTCTTCAAATTTTGTGGATTTGGATACGATAGTAGCTGCATCTCTAGAGTCAAAATTTATCTTGTATTTGAGGTAAATTTTTAATCTTTAGTGGGTTTTTGAAGTTAGGTAATAATAATAGTTTATGTATTTTTGACATACAATTACAAATTGAAAAGTTGTTAATTTTGTGTTCTTTATTTACAATATTTCATGTATGACTATCAGTTTATAATTGACTTACATACAAGTTTTATACAAGTTATTTAGACTTTAGATCAATGTATTTCGTAACAAAAAAATGGTTAGGCATTCTAACTCATATCAATTCAAGATCTTATTAATTCAACATTATTTTTGCCTTGTGTTTTATAATTAAAATTGCTAATTGTTGTGCCAGCTCAAGTAGCTCATATTTTGTAAGAATATTTTTTTTTTTGATTACCTTGTTTGATTGACTTTATTATAGATATTACATGATCTAAAAACTGTGTTGCTTAACGAATAAACATTAATAATTAGTGTCCAAGAATTTTGACGGTTCCATCCGGTCAGGTAAACAATTCTTCATATTTCGGAAAAATAGTTATTATAGAATACTATGGTACTTTTTCAATTTTTTTGTCATAAAATCTTTAAGGAATATTAATTTTAAGTTGTGGTATATGATTTTTCCGTCTCACTTACAATTTTAATTTTGTTAAACAGTAAAATTGCTTTGTGCACGAAATAAATTTACTATATTTTGAAAGTTATATGTCTTTGTTGAAGTTCAGCCACGAGTTTCTTTTTTCAATCTTTGATCTCAGAGATAAATTTTCTAAACTACCAATTTTCTTCAGGTTAATTTAATTGCTTTACCTTTCTTTAGTGTTTATACTATTCATGTATTGTTATTACTTATTTGAGTTTTATGATGAAGAGATCATCGGGACTATAACGTCATAGTTGGCATTTTTGCTATAATAAATTAATAGGCATAGAACTTGTGGCTAATTAAAAAGTTGAGAAAGTTAAATGATTTATAAATAAACCTTTGGTTTGTATTATTAAGAAAATTTGAAAATAAACTACCCAGAAATAATGGACATACTTGCAGTATGATGGTGTGTTGTTTAACCTATATAAAAGTACTATATATTGTGGCGTTAATGCATTAGGAGATAAATTTTTTTACTCTGTCCGATCCTTGTTATGCATTCAAGTATTTTTTGTTGGATCTTCTTCTCAATTTAAATTTTTGCTTGACTTTTACGATCTTATTGCCTTGTCAACGATAATTGAAGTACCAACTAACATTTAAAAAAATTGATTTCTGGATAAGAGTCTTACTTATTTAAAATAGATTAAAATAATTTTAAATTGCAACAAATCAAAGCCTTTGATAGACTCTTACATTTGTAGATGTGGAGGTAATGATATTTTCATATTCTTATTATGTTAATTTCATATTTTTAAATTATTTCAATTGTGATATTAAGATTAAACTTTTTACGGGGAACAAAAATTCAAGCTATTTTTCAATGATCAAACTGAAATGTCGGGTAATTTTTTACAACAAAAGCAAGACCTATTACATCATAAACAGCCACATAAGTGTCCAAATTCTGATTTTCAATTGGTGCACAAAGAACTTGAGTTTATATTCAATAATGATACTGTAATTAAAGATTACAATAATAAATTTTATATCATTAGTTTTTCAAACAGTTTTGTTTCATTCGAAGAGGAAGTCCAATGCACAAAGGAAACAATATCGGGTCGTTTCTTTTGATTTTATTTAACTTTCTCAGATTTTATTGATTAATTTTACATTAAATGTATAAATAATAATATTTTACTTCTATTTACTTAATAATTTATTATTACCTTCGCTATATTTTCTTTTAGTACATACTTGATATTTTGGTAAAAGTTTAGGCCTCCCTTGGAGAAGGAAAAAGAAATAAAGAGAGATAGTATTAATGAACAAAAAGTAAGCTACAAGTTAGTTTAATTTATTCATTATTATTATAAAAAATAATTAACTGATTCAAAGGTATTTAATACAATTGATATAATGTTTAATTCTAAAATTAGAGTATATCCTAAAATTGTATAGAAATGACACTAGGCAGCCACTCTAAGGCTGCTATTTAAGAATTAGTCAGTGCGTCCTGAATTTCAGTTTTTCAATTCAATTTTTTTGGGACAAAAATGCCATGAATTGTCCTGAAATTAATATTTTTAGTTTAAAGTTTTGGGACTCTAGCTAATCTCTAAATAGCAATATCCTTGAGTGACTATGTGTGCACTTGCCCTAAAATTGTAACCTTATGGCTCCATTAGCCGAAAAAGAAGGTGGTATATATGTCCTATTATACATAGTATATAGTATGTATCATATACAATTCTTTATTAATAGACATGATTTTCACGTGCAACGCACGTATCCTAAAATTAGTACTATGTTAAAAGCATGAAGACCCTTAGCGAAATATCGTTCGTCTTTTTTACCTTTTTAAAAATAGAATTCACATTGGACAAAATTGTAATTCAATTATTTTCCTAATATTTAGGTCTTTAAAATCAAATAATCTTGTTTATTAAGTCTTTCCTTATTTGAGTCATATAGATATTCCTAAAATTTAGCAATTTAATATGGAATAATTTTTAAGTACGTAACTTCTTTCCCTCTAGAATCGAGTAAAATACAATAAGTATTTTCTTCCACCTGTGTTGCTATTCTTTGGATCCTCACCCCTTTTATAATTTTCATTTTTCCCTTTTCCCCCAAAGTATTATAAGATTGTCCTTAATTCGTTTAGCATTTTTATTTATTTCTATTTCTATTCTAACTTTTACTACATTACTATCGTACATGATAGTATAGCTCTACGAAATTTGAGTTAGATCCAATAATATCAAATTTGAAATAATGTCACTACTCTTACAAGATAATTTAACGTGGGCATTCCAAAAATAAAATTTAGCCAAAAGTAAATAATATGAAAGAATTACGCAATATTTATGAATTATGTATATAGGTTTAGGATTTCATCTTAATATTGTTTGATTTAGTTTTCTCTAATGTTAATTTAGATATTTCCTCATATTATCATATAAGCTGTAACAGTGTCTTACAATCAATTTTTTTATACATTATTTAAGGTATAATATAGGTTCAACATTTGTGATCATGTTTTTTTCCCTCTGCAATTTTTTACTTTAAGTTCCCAAACAATTTTGAATAATAGATACACATTTCTCCTTCCTATCTCAAAACTTTAAGTATCAACCTTTATTCTTTAATTTTTTAATATCATGATTTTCCCCCTTAAAATCTATGTTATAGACTTATTAAATAAATTAAATATTATTTCTAAGTAAGAAACAAAGAAAAAATAGTGATCTAGCAATTATAAATTAATAATCTTGAAATGAAAAAAATGAGCAAAATAAAAGTTTAGAATACTAATTTGTTTGACTCAGTAATTTTAATAGCAATCAAAACTCAAAAAACTATTTGCACAATTAAGAGAGTTCATAAATATATATTAATGACGAAAAACTTATTATAAATAAACGTAAATTGTATAATAAAAATATCAAAAAATTCTTTATTTATACTGGAATCAATAAACTTGGAATGAAATTAAGTTTAATATATTGACTGAGATAGATTGAGGACTATAGGATTAGTCAGATCTATTTCTCAATGGGGCGGGGAATTGGGATATAACTCACCTTGACGTGGTGTATTTTGAAAGTTGAAAAAAAAATCAAGTCATCAATAAAAAGAGAGGGATTCGAACCCTCTATACGATTAATGGAATGTCTATTCCTTTATTGAGTTAGCTAAATAAGATCAACAATTATTATTTTAAAAACTTACACATCTTCCTTTAACTTTTATTTTATAACTTAAACATAATTTTTAATATAATATTTATGCAATTTCTTTAAAAAATAATTTTATTCAGACGGTATACAAAGCGTGTATTCTAATATATCTCCCAAAGAATTAGGGCCTTTAAATCAACTAATATTTGGTCTGTTAAATATATTTTTTTATTCGAATTATGTAAGAATTTCTAACATTTAAAATTTTAAAAACAATAATTATACATTGATTTAAGTGTCCAACGGAACTACAACCAAGTAGCCATATTTTGTTCCTCTTTTAGTTTTTTTTGGTTAAAGTAAAAATTTTATTCAACCAAAATTGTATATTTACAGCCACTAGTCCCATTTGGACTCAAGAACTAGTCATCTCTATCTCTTTCTATCTAAGAGTGTTAACTTTTGTGTTGACATTCATAAGTTATCTACGCTTAGTAAGAAAACTATTTAAACTATCTAGTATCTTCTTCCATTTGCTAATAACTCTGTCCTCTAATATGCAGTTGGAGGCTGATTTCTTTGATTCTCTGTTGACTCTCTCTCTTTTCATTTTGAAATCTTCTAGCATTCCTTTCACTCCATACATGGTAAATTGTTGCAGCAAACAACCATGCCAGTACCTGGCCTTTAGCTCTGCTTCCTCTACACCTCTTTGCCATCCAGCATACCTCCTCATTCCATATTTTAGGGATTCTGTTTTCATTCATCCACTTCAATAAAGAACTCCAGATATCTCTTGCGTATTTACATTCAAAGAACAGATGAGCTAGTGATTCTGTAGTTCCCTTGGGGCATAATACACAATCTTTTGGAACATTTATTCCCCATCTCTCTAGTCTGTCCACAGTTGCAAGCCTTTGTCTTATGGCTAGCCATAGAATGAATTGATGTCTAGGGATCTGCCTTGCCTTCATGGTAAGATTTTTCCAGTGAACTTTTTGATATTGTGGCTGAAAGGACAAATAAGTTGTCTTGATGCTGAACTTATCACCCTTGCTGCACTTTCCCAGTTCCACCTTGTAGTTCCTGTTGTCAACCAATTTCTTGCATCAAATATTTTCCCCACAAGCCATCAAGCTTGTGTAGGTATTTTCATGAACTCTATCTCCTTGTTCTTTATGTAATAGCCATGTATCCATTGCACCCATAGTGATTCCTTCCTTATAGATACTGCCCATAAGAGTTTGCATATGGCTGCTCTATTCCACAAAGTATAGTCTATCAACTTTAGACCCCCAACCAATCTTGGCATACACAGTGATTCCCAAGAGACTAGAGCTTTCCTTGATGCTTCACAACTTCCGGTCCATAGAATGGTTCTGCATATACTTGTGATGAGTTGAATAACCTTCTTGGGTAAGACAAAAATCTGAGCCCAGTATGTTTGCATCTCAAAGAGAACACTTTTGATCAGCTACACCCTTCCACTCTAAGATAGAAATTTAGTAGTCCAGCATCTAATTCTTGCTAACATCTTCTCCACAATTGGCATACATTGTCGGACAGTAATCTTCTTAGAAGAAAGTGGAACCCCCAGGTATTTGAATGGCAGTTCTCCTGGTGCAAACTACATCTCATTCAAAATCTGTTGCTTCAGTTCTTGAGAAATTCCAGCAATGTACAGAGAACTCTTGTCCAAGTTTGCTTCCAGCCCAGACACATCAAAGAAATGATTAAAAGCTTGGATCATTTGTTGGATTGAAACTCTATCAACCCTGCAGCACATGAGTAAATCATCAACAAAACATATATGTACCAGCTCCATCTTACTGCATCTAGGGTGGTAATTGAAGTCCGGATTGTGTTGTAACTGTTTGAAGGATCTATTGAGGTACTCCATAATCAGCACAAATAGGTACGGAGACATGGAATCACCCTGTCTCAATCCCTTCCTTGCCACAAACTTTGGAGTAATCCCTCCATTTATCAATATAGCATAGCTTACAATAGTCACACATTCCATAATCCACCCAACAAATTTCCCAGGAAACCCAAACTCTAGCAGAATAGTTCTAAGAAAATCCCATTCAACTGAGTCATAGGCCTTTCTGATGTCAACTTTTACCATACACCTAGGAGAAACTCCCTTCTGCATATAACCTTTTACTAGCTCATGCGCAATGATTACATTATCAAGGATACTCCTTTCTGCTATAAATGCTGACTGTGAATGTCCAACAATTGTGTCTGCTACTAGTTTGAGTTTGTCAGTTAGAATTCTTGCTATCAACTTATACAAAGTTGTACAACAAGCTATGGGTTTGTACTCCTTCACATATGTGGGATTAGCTACCTTTGGTACTAGAGTGAGTGTGGTGCAGTTTGCTTTCTTTAACATTTTCCCAGTTTCAAAAAACTGGACAATAGCCTTACTCACCTCCTTTTCTATTACATACCAATATTCTTTGAAGAATTCTGCATTAAACCCATCCACCCCTAGGGCCTTGTCATTTGGTAGCTCTCTTAATGCCTGTAAAACATCCTCTTTTGTGACTGGTTGAATCAGTAGCAATTGTTGGTCTCTTTGTATACAAGGACCATCTTTAGCAATGTGAGTATCTACACAAGGTAGTTTTTGTGTTGTTTACCATCAAACCTTGATAAAACCCTATGAATTCCTGTTGCACCTGCTTTGGGTCAGTTAACTACATTCCATGTTTATTACAGATAGTAGCAATATTATTCCTAGCATGTCTTGCTTTGAGTTGAGCATGAAAAAACTTGGAATCTGAATCTCCCTGTTTGATCCATACAACTCTAGACTTTTGTTTAATGACTCTTTCCTAGATAATAACCCATTTCTCCAGCTCCAGTAGCATTTCTTTCTCTTATGTGATCAATTGAGTACTATACAAATCAGTTGCCAATGCATCTTGTGTTTCTTTTAGTTTTGCCTGCAGAGCCTCCAACTTTAGATCTAGAATGTTCATCTCTTGATTCATCTGTTTAATAGCTTGTTCTACTTGTTTTATTTTCCTGCATACTCCATACATAGCATAGCCATCAACTTGGGTCTTCCATATATCCTCTACCATTTCCTTGACTGATTGTTGTTTCAGCAAGACATTGAGTAATCTGAATGGTTTTGGCAGCTTATGTCTAACAATAGTAGTAGTTAATAGTATAGGGGAGTGGTATGGGCAACCAAGATTTAAGTAACTACTTCTATACTGCTATACAAGTTAAACCATTGAGCATTTCCAAATGCCCAATCAATTAAACTGTAAATTCTGTCTCCAGGATCCCTTTTATTACACCAGAAATTCTGTCATCCCTTTCTTTTAAGTTGCCCTAGTCCCACTTCATCTATACAGTCCTGGAAGTCTTGTGTTTCATTCTATTGGACTGGTGCTCCATTGATCCTATCCGCAACAGATAATATTGTATTAAAATCTCCAAGGATGATCCAAGGGTCTAGCATCATATGGTTAATTACATTTAACTGCCTCCAAATTTCCTTCCTCCCTTCAATAGTGTTATAACCATAAACAAATGTGACATAACATTCAAATAAAGATCCTTTATCCTTCACTTTGCAATGAATAGTTTGAGGCCCTGAACTTTGTATATCAACCTCCAGCAACTGTGGTTTCCAGCATACCCAAATTCTACCATTTTGATAGCTTGTATAATCACTGTAAATCTGCCAATCTGCCCCTATTTTCTTTTTTATTTTCTCTGCTCTTCTAGCCTTCACCTTTGTTTCTAGACAACCCAATAGAGCCATTTTATTTGTAAGCAGAAAGGATTTAAACTCCTTCTACTTATAGGGCTTGTTCAGCCCTTTAATATTTTATGATCCAAAAGGGTTGTTTAGTTAGATTAGTTCCCCTTACCACATTGCTAGTGGTAACCTCTGTATGAATTCTCAATGCACTAAATTTATTCTTTCTGAGCATCAACTCCGATTCATCAATCTTTTGATTTTTGACTGTTGTAGCTGGCATTATTTTCTTTCCCTGTCTACTTGTTTATTCTGTTGTTGTCCATCCTCTTTGGTTAGTTTCTCATTCTGCTCATTGTGAGCAGTCTGTTCTATCTGTTGCTCCTTATTCTGATCTTCATTCATGGTAACAGTCTTGGCTATCCACTCCTTCTTCTTTGGTTTCTTTCTAATGTCCTATCTAGGCTCCTTGTGTTCTGCTGGCTTTGTGCAATCTCTTGTGTTATGCCCAACTTTCAAACAGTCCTGATAGAATAGTGGCTTCCACTCATACTCAATATTCTGTGAGTAATGTGTTCCATCAGGTAACTCAAGAGAGATCGACTCTGGTAGAGGTTGAGATATGTCTATTTCTATCAGTATTCTAGCATATGCAATCCTTTGCTCTTGAGCTGTTAATTTGTCTATGCAAATAGGCTTCCCTATACAACTAGTTATTCTCTCCAAATTACCAGGAGCCCAAAATTGGATTAGTAGATTTGGGAACATCACCCATATCGGAATAAGTTGGGTAGGTTCCTTATTCATTTGGAACTCTGGATCCCACTGCTTTAGGATAAATGGTCTATAGTTGAAAGTATAAGGCCCTTGCTTAAGAATTGCTTCCTTGTCCTCCTCATTATTAAATTTAAAAATGAAATACCCATTGTTATGAAGGAAAACCTGCGGTGTACTAACATAATTCCATACTCTATAAATAAATTTGAGCATTTCTTTGAAAGTAGGATTTCCAACAATTACATTCCCAATTAAAGCTCGACTCCATTTCTGGTTTTGCTCAGCTATTTCCTGGGGGTTTAGCTTTACTATTTTAATTCCATCCTTCATCACCGGTGGGTAGTAATTTAGCTTAAGCCCCATGTTTTGCTCTCTATTACCTTTGACGACTTCAGCCATCGTAGGCTTAGTTCCACTAGATATTGCAGAGAATGCCAGTTTCCTCGATGCGTTCATAGTCCTGCATCAATTTTCGGCGGGGTCTCTGCAGTTTTCGGTGGAGGTCCTACTTGCAACACTGTGGGAGCACTCCCCATTCTTGTAAACCAGTGACCAAATTGAATCGGTGCTAAGACATGGGGTACACCCGACTTTGGTATTATTTGCCTAGTTTCTAGTACCGGTACCAGAGCTGATTGCTTCTTCTTCCTCGTCATCTCCCTTTGGGCACACGTTAGTAAACCTAACGTAACATGCGCCTTCAGAGCGTTAAAACCGTTTCTTTATTTTTTAAACCCTAACGTTCTTTTAGTGTTGATAAAGTTGGAAGGAACGAACTCTATATACCTAGGTTACAATTTTCTTTTTATTACCATATACAATATAGACTTATAAATATTAAACAAAAAAATTAAGAACAAGATTCAACCCGAGAAAAAAATTAGAACTTGTTTTAAACTTTTAATCTCTTTTGTTATAAAAAGTAGCTTTAATTTATGTCCAACATAAATATTTATTTTAAAATCTTGAATATTAAATCAAATTTATTAATTATTCTTCATGGAAATGAAAAACTGATTATACTTATAATCTATGGTCATAATACATATTATTTACTAAACCTTCATCTAAATTAAAAAAATCAATCTTTAAATATGTAATTCTCTAATATATATATCATGTATTTTTTATGTCGAATGAGTTTTTAATCTTTTAAACTCTTTTGTTATAAAAAGTTAGCTTCATTTTTCTACATAATTTGGTTTGACTCGATGATAAATCAATGGTCAAAAAGTTACCATTAATTTTGAAAGCTTCATTAGGAGCGCACTAGATCACCTTTTCAAAAAATCTTAATTATTATTTAATTTTTCAAGTTTTTAACATATTAAGAAAAATAATAACTATTTAATAATATGATTGGATGAAGATCTAGAAGATTTGTTTAAAGAACAGCTACAAGATAAACAATTAGGTAAAATATTTATATCGGTGACTAGAGTTTTATGAATATTTGCATTATTTAATAGATTAGAATTTCAAGAAATATATATTTGCGGATATAACTCACATAATCAATCAGGTAAATTATTTATATCCAGTTGTAAGATTTATAATATTTTGATGAAATAACCATTATATACAATTTTGATGTAATATAAATACTTATTGCCTGATTGGCCAAGCTTCTTTCTGGCCAAAAGCTTCTTTTTTTTTTGGACTAAATTTTTTTTCTCTAAAGTTAAGGTATTACACTAAGATTTTAGAAGTAAAAAAGTTCTTTTGAGTATAATTAAAAGAAATTTTGAGAAGCAGAAAAAAGTAGCTTCTCCCTAAAAGTATTTTCTCGAAAAATACCTTTGAGAATGTAACGACCCGGCCGGTTGTTTTGAGAATTTAAGCTACGTTTAGCTACATAAGGTCTTGAGAAGCTTCATATTATGTTTATTGACTTGAGTGCATGGTTGAATTCAGTTACCGGATGATGTAGAGTCAAATTGGAAGAATGAATCTAGTTTTGGAAGCTTAAGCGGTGAGAATTTGACCGGAATTGAACTTTTGAGTAAACGGCTCCAGAATGGATTTCGGGTGATTTCAACAGCTTCATATTGTGATTTGGGTCTTAAGCGTGCGTCTGGATTCAGATTTGGAGGTCCGTAGGGGAAATTAAGGCGTTTCGATGAAAGTTGGAAAAGTTGAAGTTTAGAAAATGGAGAAGTTTGACCCATAGTTGACTTTTGCGATATCGGGACCGGAATGCGATTCCGAGAGTTGGAGAATCTCTGTTATGTCATCTTGGACTTGTCTGCAAAATTTGGCGTCATTCCGAGTTGAATTGATTGGTTTCGGCACGAGTTTTCAAAGTTGGAAGATTTGGAAGTTCATAGTTCGATTCTTGGCACGATGTGTATTTCCGGCATTGTTTGATATGATTTGGGACCTCGAGTGAGTCCGTTTTAGGTTATAGAGCTTGTTTGTGTGTTTAGACGGGGTCCCGGGGGCCTCGAGCGTGATTCAGACGAGTTTCAGATGTTTTGCATAGTTTTAAGCATGTCAGATTTCTGGTGTTTTCACACCTACGACCTTGGAGCACAGGTGCGGCTCCGCTTCTGCGTGAGCCTAATCGCATTTGTGATTTTTGAGGCCTGGAAGCTAGCTCTCTTCTGCGAGTGCTGGAACGCAGGTGCGTAACCACTTTTGCGGTTGATGCATCGCATCTTTGAAGGAGCCCCGATTCTTCGCTCCTATCATCACTTCTGCGGCGCCGCTGATGCGGCTAATCCTCCACAGATGCGGAAGTCTTGGCAGAATCAGATAATTCGAGAGTTTGCTATTTTCTTCAAATTTTGAGTTTTAAACTTCGAAAATGGGAGCTTCTTTTGGGGGGTTTCAAGCAAATCGATTGGGTAAGTGTTCTTCACCTAGAATCTAACATATCCCATGAATCTATCTTCATTTTTATCTTTTAATTTGTGTTTTGTGTTGAGGGAAATGTGGGTTTTTGAAGAAAATTCCTAAAATAAAAATCATGATTTGAGGGATCAAATGGTGTCGGAATTCGATAACTTTTGTATGGTTGAACTAATATTGGGATGGGTATTCGGATTTTGTAAAATTTGTCGGGTTCCAACGTGCGGGCCCGGGGGTCGACTTTTGGACCGTTTTTTGGATTTTGTTAAAAGTTGAGATTTTATGATCCGGAATAGTTTCTTATGTATTTTGTTTGTGCTTTGAAGTTAATTTGGCTATATTTGAGCCGTCCGGAGGTCTTTTCACCGGAGAAGTGCATTTTTTGAGTATCAGTTTGTCATCTTTGAGGTAAGTATCTTGCCTAACCTTGTGTGGAGGAATTCCCTTTAGGATTTGAGTCTTCTGTGGTGATTGTAGTTCGTGTACGCGAGGTGACGAGTGCATACTCGGACTTATTTGTGGGGAATTGGCCTTTTAGGGGTTTTAGGTTCTTATATTCACTATATATGGAGTTATTCTTGATATGACTGAGTTCCTACTTATTAGTTTCATCTCTACTTGCTTAATTGGAATTAATTATTTCATGATTCACTCTTATTGCCTAATTGTCATCTTATTTGATTTAACTAAAGAATTTTGTCTCTCTTATTGTCATGCTACCTTTTCGTAACTGCCTGTCTAATCTTGAATGAAGCTAAGATCACCTTTCCTCAATTGAATTATCGAACATTCTCGTAACTTCCCAAACTTAAAAGGAGTTTAGATAACCTATATCTTTGTTGACTTGCCTTTATTTGGAGCTACTGGACTCGGGTTGATTTCTTTGTTATTGACTTGTATATTGTGGGATCGTTACTACATGTTAGTTTTCCCTTTCGTTGAACTGTTCCTTTTATGCCTTTTATTTCCTTACTGTGGTTATTCCTTGTGAACTGGTTATACCGTTTCCTTGTGATTTAAAGTTTGAAGTGGATTCACTCACTGTATTTTGTATTACTGTCATTGCTGTTGTTGTGCTGGTTGCGTTGGTGCGCGAGGTTTCTACAGTGCTATTATTGATATATTGCACATGCGGCATGACACGGCGGGATATGTATATATGCTTATATGTGGATTGCGCATGTGGCGGGACAAGGTGGGAACATTATGATGCACATGTGGCGAAATAAGGTGGGCACTTATTAAGTTATTATTTGCATATGTGGCGAGACAAGGTGGGCTGTGTCAGGGATTGATTGTGATGATTTGTGATGGCCTGGGGGCATTATTGTTGTTTGATATTGTGTTGTGGTACGCTTACATGTATGAGTTTTATCTCATGGAAGTTGTGAGAAAATATCTTACGTGTTGTCCATTATTTTTCTTATGCTTATTAGTTGGTAGGAATTTTGTTAGAGCACTTGCACAAGCATACACATAGTTGAACACTCCCTTTGGATATGAAGTTCTCTTGATATTACTGAGTATAGATGTACACCCTCGTTTACTTGTCATATATGTGAGAGTAGCTCTAGTTAGCAAGTGAGTTGTCAGCGTGACCATGAGGTGTGATGGGGGCACAGGATGCCAAGTGTTAGGGTTCAGGTATTGGGACTTGTGAGCTATAAGTTTGTCCGAGGTTCGGTAATTCGTGGAGTTTGTTGGCTAAGACTTGATGGAACACTGTCATAGGTCCTGAGTTATTGCTTACCTTTACTGCATTTGTGATAGGATTTGGGTTTGTGATTTCGCTCGCTCTTCTATGTCATTATTATGGTATTTCAGCTGTTACTTGCTATTTTCTTTCCTTATTGTGATTGATGTATTGTTAGCCATATCGTGTAGTCTTTATATATACGTCATGTTCCGTTATTCCTATGCTTATATTTGTACAGTTTTATTAGACCGGCAGGTGTCTTGACCATTTCTCGTCACTACTTCACCGAGCTTAGTCTTGATACTTACTGGGTACCGCCGTGGTGTGCTCATGCTACTCTTCTGAACATTTTTGTTGTGCAGATTCCAGGTATCGATCGTTAGTAGCTGTGTGGATCATTGCTGAGGAGACTCAAGGTTAACCTGTTGCTGCATTCGCAGGCTTTGGAGTCACCTTCTTATTTGTATTCAACTGTTTTCACCCTTTTCCAAACAGTTTATATAGAAGTAGTAGTTAATTCTGTAGAGCTTATAACTTGTACTACCGGATTTTGGGAATATGTTCACTGTATAAAGGATTCATTCTAGAAGAATTTTATAATGTCATTTATTATTGTTGTTCTTCCGTAAATATTAGGCTTACCTAGTCCTTAAGACTAGGTCCCGTCACGAAACCCAACGGAGGGGAAATTGGGTCGTGATAAGCTGGTATTAGAGCTCTAGGTTCATAGGTTCTACGAGTCAAAAGCGAGTTTAGTAGTGTCTTGCGAATCGGTACAGAGACGTCTCTACTTATCTTCGAGAGGCTACAAAACTATTAGGACAATCTCACTTCTTTCATTCCTATCGTGCGAGCTTATTGATCTCGGTGTTTGAACTATTATCATTCCATTCTCTTACAGATGGTGAGGACACGCGTTGCAGTTATCGATGATGCTACTCCCGAATCAGGGGTCGCTGTAGGCAGAGACAGAGGCCGACGAGGAGTACGTGCCACAGCTAGAGAACCTACCAAAGAAGTTGTTGAGGAGCCGCCTGTAGCTCCAATTGGGGGGCAGGTACCGGAGGCGCCTGCTATTACCCCCGGACTTCTGGAGACTTTAGCATAGTTCCTGAGCATGTTTGGTACATTGGCTCAGGCGGGGTTGATTTCGGTTGCACCAGATACTTCACAGACTGGGAAAGGGACTAAGACTCCCGCCGCCCACACTCTAGAGCAGCAAGTTCATGTTGGTCAGGTTCCAGGCGCCATAACAGCACGGCCTGTGGTTCCAGTTCAGCCCGTAGTTAGGGCAGCAACATCTGAAGAAGTGCAGCTTAGGCTTGAGAGGTACAAGAAGTACGACCCTCCTATATTCAGCAGTTTGGATTCAGAGAGTACACAGGGTTTTTTGGATGAGTGCCATCGCATTCTCCGCACTATGGGTATTATTGAGTTGAGTGGGGTTGCTTTTACTACGTTCCAGCTTAGGGGAATGGCTTATCAGTGGTGGAAGGCATATGAGTTGGGCGGCCCGGCCGAGTTAGTTTCACTTTCATGGGTTTAGTTTTCAGAGATGTTCCTGAGAAAGTTCGTACCTCAGTTTCTTCGGGATGCATGGCGTTCAGAGTTTGAGCAGCTGTGCCAGGGCACTATGTCAGTTTTAGAGTATGTCGTCAGATTTAATGATTTGGCTAGATATGCACCGACCTTGGTTTCTACTGTTCAGGAAAGGGTCCGCCGGTTTATTGAGGGACTCCATCCCAACATCAGGACTAGCATGGCCCGGGAGTTGGAGATAGATATTTTGTATCAGCAGACCGTGAGTATTGCTAGGAGGGTAGAAGGCATGCTGGCTCGAGAGAGAGAGGAGGGAGAGGTCAGGCAAGGCCAGGAGAGAGAGGACATAGGGAGATCTGCTGGTCCTTATTTTGGAGGTAGGGTGCATCATGGTAGAGGTTTTGTGGGTCGGCCAGTTCTGTTCACGCTTCAGGCTTCGCATAGTGATTCAGGTGTTCATGGGTCTGGGAGTATCTATACCGCATAGTTCCCACAGCCACGTCAGCAGCGAGGTTGCTTCGAGTGTGGAGATATTAGCCATATGGTGAGAGATTGTCCCAGACTTCGGGCCGATGTGTCACCGCGAGGTATTCAGGCGAGTAGAGGGAACCCAAGAAGGGGAGGCCCGACCTGTTGATTTGTTTCATATAGTAGGCTCGAGGTCGCTACGCCAGATGATGTCATTCAGGTATGATTTTGGTTAGTTATATAGGAGCACCATCCGTGTATCATTACAGTTCTGCTTATCGGGGTGATTTCCCCTATTTGTTGCTCCACTTATGGGTGTGTTTCATGATTAACACTCTGTTTATGTGTTACACTGTTGGGAGGTTCTATGAGTGATAGCCTGTGTCTATCGTTTGATTTATTTAGTGTTGAGAGTTATGACACTAGTCGTAAATTCCTATTGTCCATTATGGTAGGCTTGATGTGATTTTTGAGTATTTTTGGTTACAAGCTATGATTTTTATGCTCCACCAGTGTGGGAGCCAGTACGTGTTGTAAACCTTTGTTGATAGAATTGATCTAGTAAAAGATCCCAGTCGTTTTGATGTATATCCTACTTGTGATTCAGAGTTGAGGGCGGGACCCTCACGATTTCATGTGATTTGATGTGTTTGAACCGGGTTGTGTACCGCGGAGGAAGTTATATCAATATGAGGTCCTTGTGATGTAACGACCCGACTTGTCGTTCTAAGAATTAGCATTCTGTCAAGCAGCTTAAGACCTCGAGAAGCTTCGTAATATGCATCATGACTCGCATGTGTGGTCGAGTTTGGTTTTCGTAAGATTCAGAGTTAAATTTAAAGAAAAACAAAATCTTATTTTTGGAGCTCAAATGGAAAGAGTTGATCAGAGAGTTGACTTTTGAGCGAACGACCCCGAAATGGAATGTTAATGATGTCAAAAGCTTCGTATGGTGATTTCGGGCTTGGACATATGTCCGAATTTGAATTTGGAAGTCCATAGGACAATTCAATGCATTTTGGCAAAATAAGAAAGTTGACGTATTCTAATTATATTATTTTATATGTGGAAGAGGTCTATTACCATGATGGATACCAATTGGATATGATAGCAAGTTTACGAGGCGTATTATAAGTGATATGGGGTTTAAGGAGTGTCCTAAGTCTAAGTCAAGTTGGAAATTTTCATAATAGACTAATTTGCAAATGAGTACGCACAAACCTCACTTAGGACGAGCATATCTACATGTATATAAGAAGTTGTGTGATTCAAAACCTATCAAATTAAAGCTCTTTGAGTCTAGTTTCCAACACATCAAACCGTTCGTCATTTGGAGGTGTATACAAAACGTTATGACCATTTTACCGAACCTGTGTTAGATGCATGGCCGGAGCGCGGCCTGAGCGCGACCTGAGTGCGACCGCACATATTTGAAAGTATTATGCCTTGTGAGAGTGGCCTGAGCATGGTCGCGCATGTACCAGACCTCTAAATACCCCTAATGACAGGAAAGGAGAGGAGCTAAGTCATTTTTGAAGACTAGGGCATCCTCTCCATCCCCAATCCGGCCAAAGCATCCAATTACACATCTAAGGTGAGTTTTTAAGTGTATTTTTATGGTGATTTCACTTCTCAATCACTAGTTACAACATGGTTTTGATTGGATTTTATAGGATTTCTTCAAAATCTCAAGAACACCCCAAAAGTTGTCTTTCAAAATTTGGTCTACAAGAGGTATTCTTTCACCCTTAGACTTACATATATGGAGTTATTATGTAATTTTGAGTATGAATCAGGTATTGGAACTCATGGTATGGTGATTGGAAGCCATAAATTCTCAATTTAGATGAATACCCATTGTAGAGATTGAAAATTTATTATTTGATGGAATTTTTGTTGGTTTGGTATGAATGGTTGATCACACATGTGATGTTAGGAGTATAAATTTATTAAAGAATAATGGTGGGATAAATTGTTGGTAAATTGTGGTGGTTGGATGAACTTATTCTATGGTAAAGAGATATAGTCAAATGTGCACACATAGTGTTTGATGAAATTCCTCAATGAGGTGAACCCACGAATATCTTCCTAATTATGGTTCACTTTTGTTATGTTTCTAAATAGATTGAAGTTGCTAGAATTTTCGGAATATTGTAGTAAGGTAAGGAAAGCTCAAGAAAGATTGGAGTTGTCCGGAGGTTAATTCATGTGAGGATACTATTTTGGAATATCGACCTAACTCCGTTAAGGTAAGTATCTTGCCTAACCTTGTGTGGGGGATTTAACCTTAGAATTTGAGTCTTCTTTGTTGATTGTAGTCCGTGTACGCGAGGTGACGAGTGCGTGCTCAGGCTTATTTGCGGAAAGTTGGTCCTTTAAGATTCTTAGGTCTTTATATTCACTGTGTATGAATGTGTTTTTGACATGACTGAGTTTCCTATTTACTAGTTCCATCTCCACATACTTAATTAGAATTAATTGCTTCATGAGTCACTCTTACTGCATAATTGACTCCTATTTGATTTAATTGACGGATTTCACATCTCCTATTGTCATGATATCTCTTCATAGCTGCTTGTCTTATTGAGAATAATTGTTTAGTCTTAAGTGAAGCAAAAATCTTCTCTTCTTAATCGAATTGTCGAATATCTTTGAAATTGTCCAATCTTAAAAGGAGTTTAGATAATCAATATCTTTGTTGACTTGCTTTTATTTGGGATTACTTGACTCGTGTTGATTTACTTGTTCGTGACTCGTATGTTGTGGGTTCATTGCTACATGTTAGTCTTCCCTTGTTGAATTATCCCCTTTATGCCAGTATTATTTTCTGTGGCTATTCCTTGTGAACTAGTTCTATCGTTTCCTTGTGATTTACAGTTCTTGAGTTGATTTACTTGCCGCCTCTTGTATTTGTTGCCATTGTTGACATTGTACTTGTTATTGTAAGGCACGAGGTTTTTGTTGTGCGGTGGTTGTTGTTATTGTAATGCACGAGGTTTCTGCTGTGCGGTTGTTGTTATTGGGGGTGCACGAGGTTTCTACCATGCTACTATTATACACAGATATTGACACATGCGGTGTGACAAGGCGGGATGTATATATGTGGGTTGCGCATGTGGTGAGACAAGGTGGGAACATTATGATGCATGTGTGGCGAAACAAGGCGGGAACTTATTATGTTATTATTTGCACACGTGGCGAGACAAGGTGGGGTAGGTCAGGGATTGATTGTGATGATTTGTGATGTCCTATGGGCATTCTTGCTATTTGATATTGTGTTGTGGTACGCTTACCTATATGAGTTTTTATCTCATGGAAGTTGTGAGAAAACATCTTACGTGCTGTCCGTTCTTTTCCTTATGCTTATTAGCTGGTAGGAACTATGTTAGAGCACTTGCACAAGCATACACGTAGTTGAACACTCCTATTGGATATGAAGTTCTCCTGATATTGCTGAGTACAGATGTACACCCTCATTTACTTGTCATATATGTGAGAGTGGCTCTAGTTAGCAAGTGAGTTGTCAGCATGACCATGAGGTGTGATGGAGGCACATGATGCCAAGTGTTAGGGTTCATGTATTGAGACCCGTGAGCTGTAAGTTTGTCCGAGGTTCGGTACTTCGTGGAGTTTGTCGGCTAAGACCTGGTGTGAATACTATTGTAGGTCCTGAGCTATTGCTTACCTTTACTATATTTGTGATTTAGGATTTGGGTTTGTGTTTTTCACTCGTTCTTCTATGTCATTATTATGGTATTTCCGCTGTTACTTGCTGTTTTCTTCCCTTATTGTGATTGATGTATTGTTAGCCATATCGTGTAGTCTTTACATATACATCATGTTCTGTTGCTCATATGCTTATACTTGTATAGTTTATTAGACCGGTAGGTGTCTTGGCTGTTCCTCGTCACTACTCCACCCAGATTAGTCTTGATACTTACTGGGCACCGCCATAGTGTGATTATGCTACTCTTAAGCACATTTTTGTTGTGCAGATCCTAGGTATCGATCGTTAGTAGCTGTGCGGGTCATTGCTGAGGAGACTCAAGGTAAACATGCTGCTACGTTCGCAGGTTTCGGAGTCACCTTCTTATTTGTATTCAACTGTTTTCACTCTTTTCCAAACAGTTTATATAGAAGTGGTAGTTAACTCTGTAGAGCTTATGACTTGTACTACTGGGTTTGGAAATATGTTCAATGTATAAAGGATTCATTCCAGAAGAATTTTATGATGTTATTTTTATTATTATTATTTTTATTGTTGTTCTTCCGTAAATATTAGGCTTACCTAGTCCTTAAGACTAGGTACCGTCACGAAACCGAACGGAGGGGAAATTGGGTCGTGACATGTGATTTGTTCATATGCTTTAATCTTTTTCTTGTTATATTGTTTCGTAGGTTAGTATTGATAGAGAGTTGTGCCTGTTGGGCTTATTTGGTATTTCTCTTATGTGTTTCTCTTTACATATTTAGTCATTTTTGTTCTGTGCTTCTTGAGTTATAGCTTGTAGGGTGTGTGCCCAGTGGTGTTAGTGTTGACTTGTTGATTCGGGTGTTATTTATGAGGTTTTCGTAGCTTTTGTATCATTGTCAGTGTTGTTCAGGTTCGAAACGGATTTCTATTGAATATGAGGTTAGTGGCAGGTGCAAGAATTGATTTCGGGCAGATATTGTGATTAGAAATGTTACTATGGGCCTAGGTGTGATGTGACATGTTGTGTGGTTGTACTCTATGGGTATTGGCATGAGTTGAAGCAGCTGGTTGAGACTGATATCGGACGTGGATTTAGGATCGAGTCTTTTGGGAAATGGATGGAAGGTGAGAATTCTGGCTCTAAGGCTTATTGGGTATTGTTAGAAAGGTTAAATTTCAGTTGAGATGGTGTCGACAGGTTTATGTGGATTGGGGTGACGTGGAATCACCCGCGAGTGTATGTTGGAAGTATGCACTCAGTGGCTTGAGGACTTCGAGGCGAATCTTGGCACGTTCGAGGACGAACGTTGATTTTAAGAGGGGGAGGATGTAACGACCCAGGCGGTCATTTTGAGAATTTAAGCTCCGTTCAGTGGCATAAGCTCTTTAGAAGCTTCATATTACATTTATCGACTTGCGTGCATGGTTGAATTCAGTTACCAGATGATTTAGAGTCAAATTGGAAGAAGGAATCTAGTTTTGGAAGCTTAAGCGGTGAAAATTTGACCGGAATTGAACTTTTTGAGTAAAGTGCTCCAGAATGGGTTTCGGGTGATTTCAACAACTTCGTATTGTGATTTGGATCTTAGGCGTGCGTCCGAATTCGAATTTGGAGGTCCGTAGGGTAAATTAAGGCGTTTCGGTAAAAGTTGGAAAAGTTGAAGTGTAGAAAATGGAGAAGTTTGACCCATAATTGACTTTTGTGATATCGGGAACAAAATGTGATTCCGATAGTTGGTTCAGCTCCGTTATGTCATCTTGGACTTGTCTGCAAAATTTGACGTCATTCCGAGTTGAATTGATTGGTTTCGACATGAGTTTTCAAAGTTGGAAGATTTGGAAGTTCATAGTTTGATTCTTGGCGCGATGTGTATTTATGGTGTTGTTTGATATGATTTGGGACCTCGAGCGAGTCTGTTTTAGGTTATAAAACCTTTTTGTGTGTTTAGATGGGGTCCCGGGGGCCTCGGGTGTGATTCAGACAAGTTTCAAATGTTTTGCATAGTTTTGAGCATGTCTAATTTCTGGTGTTTTTGCACCTGCGACCTTGGAGTGCAGTTGCGGTTCCGCGCGTGAGTTTGATCGCATCTGCGATCTTTGAGGCCTGGAAGTTAGCTCACTTCTGCGAGTGCTGGAACGGGGGTGCCTAACCGCTTCTACGGTTGATGCATCACATTTGCGAAGGAGCCCCACTTCTGCGCTCCTGTCATCACTTCTACGATGCCGCTGATGCGGTTAATTGTCCGCATATGCGAAATTCCTAGCAGAATCATATAAATCGAGAGTTGGCCATTTTCTTCATATTTTGAGTTTTAAACTTCGGATTGGGAGCTTCTTTTGGGGTTTTTCAAGAAAATTGATTGGGTAAGTGTTCTTCACCTAGAATCTAACATATCACATGAATCTATCTTCATTTTTATCTTTTAATTTGTGTTTTGGGTTGAGGGAAATATGGGTTTTTGAAGAAAATTCTTAAAATAAAAAATCATGATTTGAGAGACCAAATGGTGTCGAAATTTGATAATTTTTGTATGGTTGAACTCATATTGGGAAGGGTATTCCGATTTTATAAAATTTGTCGGGTTCCGATGTGCGGGCCTGGGGGTCGACTTTTGGACCGGTTTTTAGATTTTGTTAAAAGTTGAGATTTTATGATCCAAAATAGTTTCTTATGTATTTTGTTTGTGCTTTCAAGTTAATTTGGTTAGATTTGAGCCGTCCGGAGGTCTTTTCACACGAGAAGTGCATTTTTTGAGTATTGGGTTGTCGTTGTTGAGGTAAGTATCTTGCCTAACTTATGTGGGGGACTTCCTCTTAGGATTTGAGTCTTCTGTGTTGATTGTAGCTCGTGTTCGCGAGGTGACGAGTGCGTACTCAGACTTATTTGTGGGAATTGGACTTTTAGGATTCTTAGGTTCTTATATTCACTATGTATGGAGTTATTCTTGATATGACTGAGTTCCTACTTATTAGTTTCATCTCTACATGCTTAATTGGAATTAATTGTTTCATGTTTCACTCTTATTGCCTAATTATCATCTTATTTGATTTAACTGAATAATTTCATCTCTCTTATTGTCATGCTACCTTTTCATAACTGCCTGTGTTATTGAGATTTATTATCATCCCTCCAATAATTGTCTAGTCTTGAATGAAGCTAAGATCACCTTTCCTTAATTGAATTGTCGAATATTCTCGTAACTTCCCAACCATAAAAGGAGTTTAGATAACCTATATCTTTGTTGACTTGCCTTTATTTGGAACTACTGGACTCGGGTTGATTTCCTTGTTATTGACTTGTATATTGTGGGATCGTTATTACATGTTAGTTTTCCTTTTCGTTGAACTGTTCCCTTTATGCTTTTCATTTTCTTACTGTGGTTATTCCTTGTAAACTGGTTACCGTTTCCTTGTGATTTAAAGTTTGAAGTGGATTCGCTTGCTGTATTTTGTATTACTGTCATTATTGTTGTTGTGCTGGTTGTTTTAGTACATGAGGTTTCTGCCGTGCGGCTGTTGTTATGGGGTTGCACGAGGTCTCTGGCATGTGGTTGTTGTTTTCGGGTTGCACGAGGTTTCTGTCGTGCTATTACTACTATTGATATATTACACATGTGACGTGA
This sequence comes from Nicotiana sylvestris, assembly GCF_000393655.2. NCBI lineage: Eukaryota > Viridiplantae > Streptophyta > Magnoliopsida > Solanales > Solanaceae > Nicotiana > Nicotiana sylvestris. The sequence continues at coordinate 151,411,195 of NC_091061.1, read as the reverse complement.
CAAGGCGGGATATGTATATATGCTTATATGTGGTTTGCGCATGTGGCGAGACAAGGTGGGAACATTATGATGCACGTGTGGCGAAACAAGGCGAGCACTTATTATGTTATTATTTACACACGTGGCGAGACAAGGTGGGCTATGTCAGGGATTGATTGTGATGATTTGTGATGGCTTGGGGGAATTCTTACTGTTTGATATTGTGCTGTAGTACGCTTACCTGTATGAGTTTTATCTCGTGGAAGTTGTGAGAAAACATCTTACATGTTGTCCGTTCTTTTCCTTATGCTTATTAGCTGGTAGGAACTTTGTTAGAGCACTTGCACAAGCATACACGTAGTTGAACACTCCCATTGGATATGAAGTTCTCCTGATATTGCTGAGTATAGATGTACACTCTCATTTACTTGTCATATATATGAGAGTAGCTCTAGTTAGCAAGTGAGTTGTCAGCGTGACCATGAGGTGTGATGGGGGCACAGGATGCCAAGTGTTAGGGTTTAGGTATTGGGACCCGTGAGCTGTAAGTTTGTCCGAGATTCGGTACTTCGTGGAGTTTGTTGGCTAAGACTTGGTGGAACACTGTCATAGGTCCTGAGTTATTGCTTACCTTTACTGCATTTGTGATAGGATTTGGGTTTGTGATTTCGCTCGCTCTTCTATGTCATTATCTTGGTATTTTCGCTATTAATTGCTATTTTCTTTCCTTATTGTGATTGATCTATTGTTAGCCATATCGTGTAGTCTTTATATATACATCATGTTCCGTTGTTCCTATGGTTATATTTGTACAGTTTATTAGACTGGTAGGTGTCTTGACTTTTTCTCGTCACTACTCCACCGAGCTTAGTTTTGATACTTACTGGGCACCGCCGTGGTGTACTCATGCTACTCTTCTGCACATTTTTATTGTGCAGATTCCAGGTATTGATCATTAGTAGCTATGCGGATCATTGCTGAGGAGACTCAAGGTAAACCTGTTGCTGCGTTTGCAGGCTTCGGAGTCACCTTCTTACTTGTATTCACTCTTTTCCAAACAGTTTATATAGAAGTGGTAGTTAACTCAGTAGAGCTTATGACTTATACTACCGAGTTTTGGGAATATGTTCACTACATAAAGGATTCATTCCAGAAGAATTTTATGATGTCATTTATTATTATTGTTCTTCTGTAAATATTAGGCTTACCTAGTCCTTAAGACTAGGTGACATCACGAAACGCAACGGAGGAGAAATTAGGTCGTGACAAAGAAAAATACACTTAAAGTTTTTTCTAAAAGTTTAGCTAAACACTAATTACTGCTCAAAAATATTTTTTTAAGTTAATTAGCCAAACAGAAGTTGCTTCTCACAAAAATTACTTTTTTTAAAAGCACTTTTGCGAAAAATATTTTTCAAAATAAGCTGATTTTAAAAGTTTGGCCAAACAAACTATTAGTGTCATTGGTCAAACTGGTAGTCCAAATTTGTATTACTTGTATTCTAAAGATATATTAGGCGAGATACAACAACATAACATATTTATATTTCATAAGTATAATAAAATATTTATAATTACAAATATTATATAATTAATTTAATTAAATTCATCATCTTTGCATGTTTAGAAGATACTAAATTGAGCTATTGCTTAAATGTATGCAACAATTTACTTTTTAATAGTATATTTTATATTGATTGATGCGAAATACACGTGCAACACACATACACTAAACACACACACACACACACACACACACACACATATATATATATATGGTGGTGATATTTTTGAAAAAATTTCCAATATTATGATCTAATTAATAAAAATTAAACACAGTTAACGAAACTCTGGACCAATAGTCTCGAGATATTTGCAAATTAATCTCCTTGATATAATGTAAAATGCCAGTGAATCAAGGTCATTCACTCATTTTCGAGTTCTAATGACCGCAATCTTAAACTACAAAAGGTACAAGTGTGTATGGGTAAAATCGGGGGCAAAGTTTTCTCCAATTCTCTGATGAGAGAACAAGGGGAAGCACAGATCGGCGTGATTATAATCGTGTCCAGGAACCCCTCATATCGAGGCCAGGGAAGAATGAACGATGTATCTGAGATCAGACATGGTAAAACGACGTACCTGTTTAACCAAAAATCTGAGTCCTTGGTCAAAGCTAAAAGAAAAAATCGGGTTACTGATAATCAGGAGAAAAAAAATAAAATACTTTTAAGAACAATGGTAGAAGGTAAATAGATAAGTATTTTAGTGTATTCTCAATAGTATTTCGTGTCCTTACAAATGATGATACTTCTTCCTTTTATAGATCATTCTAGGTAAAGGAATAAAGCCTCAGCTTTAATGATATAATCATGAGCAATAAATGACATTAAATAGGCCGTTATACAATCATTCCTATTAAATACCAACTTTATAACGTATCAGACATTTAATAATGAATTTGGACTCCTTTCTGTCATCTGATCCTTGCTTTCAATGCCTTCTAATCCGTTGGCTGTAAATAATTTAAATTGGTACGAGACTCGTATCTATACATCGTCTCGTGCCTATTTAAATTCTTCTTCCCGTGGCTGTTTTCACCGTGCCTCTTAGTCAATTGCTGTTCTTTGACCATTCAACTAATCCACGTGTCATGTCACATCATTTTTAATATAAATTCAGTTTTTTCCCAATACAGATAGTCCCCCCACTTTCCATTTTTTTATCAATTAAATAATTGGGAAGTGGATCTTCATGTAAAAAGAACTTTTGCCACAATTAATGCTCATGACAGTACTAACGTCTCAGCAGTCTTTTCCATTTAATGTTCTGTCCATGTGTCATTTTATAATTGATTCCGCTATTCATACCCTTCTTCGAGACTTCTTCATTCTCACTATTTACGAAGTGATAGCTGCCTTTATTATAGGCTTTTCATCATTATACTTAAAAAGTTGACGGTTCCCATTTTACACATAACTTTGTCTTCCTTTGTCTTCTTCACAAATTTTCAGCACATACTTTCTTCTTAACAATGTCTTCTTCAAACCCTAACCATAAAAAAGTTCCAATTCTAGATCAGTTCCCCAACGCCCCTGTTAGACACAGAAGAGGAGGAGGAAGTAGGCCTCGAACAGGGTTAGAATCTACGCGAGGCGGTTCATCTGGTTCTTCTTCAAGGAGTTTTATCCCAAAAGCCCCTTCTTCTAAAAGTAGGGAAATTCTTGATACTTCTCAAGAACCCTCAGTTGATGATATAGTTCACGGCGATTTGTCTTTTGAAAGTGACAAAACGTCTCTTCAAAAACAAATTAAAAATTTAGAAAGAGCCGATACTTACCCAACATTAGTAACCGAGCTTACAATCCCCACCATAAGAAAAGATTGTAATTGGAAGGATAGTCTTCGAATGTCAATTCCTTCCCCAAATCAAAGAATTTCCTCTTTTAGAAATGGGTATTCTTCTGTTTACACTTACCCCTTCACTTTAGGTTTTAATCCTCCGATTGACCCAGTTATTCTCGATTTTTGTCGTTTCTTTACCATTTGTTTGGCCCAAATTGGTCCATTGGTGTGGAGAACAGTGGCTTGTTTGAGATATTTATCATCCAAGGCCAATGTCAATTTCACCTTTTCTCATCTCATTCATCTATACCATCCCAACTTAATACGCCATGGGGTTTTCACCTTAACTGCAAGGAGCAAAAAAGTTTTGGTAAACCCTGAGGATGACAGAGATAGTGGATGGTATATCCGTTACGTTGCTGTCCGTACAATGGATTTGATTGGTGAAACAAATATTCCCTTTCCTAAGAAGTGGAATTTTGAACGTAAGTTTCCTCTTGTTTACCGTACCTACTTTTGAGAATTTCAAAAGAATGTTGTTTTTAACCCCGTCCCTTCTTGGTTTTTTGTAGCAACCATGGGAGATGTGGAACCTATCCCCAACTTTCGTGGTTGGGTAGACTCACTTTTGAAGATTGCTACTAGGGAGCAGAGAACTTGGAAATCAATTTCTTCTTTACATGGCTGGAAAGTCAAAACACATGGTATTCCCCCCCTCTTTTACAAAATTTTGTTTTACATGTTAAGCACTTTTTCCTCAACTTTAATCATGTATATCCATTCTTTAATCAGGATTTGGCATTAGAGGAATGACAGCTGAAGTAGCTATGGCCATTCGCATGTCTGCGAATGCTGCTCTGGATTTAGATAAGGCTCGAGCCTTGCTGCCTAAAAGAAAAGCTACAAAGGAAAGTTCTGAAGAAGAAGAGGAGGGTACCTCCCTAATTACCAGGCCAATGACAATGAGAAGTGTTACTTTGGAGGTTCCTGCCAATCATAGCCTCCTGAGGAAGACCGGCAGAGCCGATGTTTGGCTCGAACCTCTCATTGGAGATATCGAGAAGAAGAAGATGGAGAGCCATAGCTGCTTAACTTTGATGAACGACGTAGTTCATTCTACTTTGAAGGTATTTCTACCAACAAGTTTTTTTCCTTTTTTTTTAAAAATTATCTTCAATTTCTCATTTCCATGACTTACCTCTGTAGGCTAACCTTATTAGCACGGAATTAATGAGAAGAATTTCCTTACTGGAAAGAAAAGCTCGTGAGTCTGAAAAGTCTGTCCACGAGGCTGAGAAAATAGCTAGGGGAGCCCAACTTGAAGCAACCAACTGGAAGGAACAGTTCGAAAATGCTCAAGGGACTATAGAAGAGTTGCAAGAAGATAAAACCTCCTAGAGCAGCAAAACCGTGGTTTAACTTCTGAACTGGCAACAGTCAAAGCCTCTTCAAGCCAATTGAAAAGAGACAAAGAGCTTTTGGAATGCTCTTTGTCAGAACAATTATCCAGAGCTAGTGAAGAAGTTAGAGAGCTGAAGGCACTTTTGGCTAAAAAGGAAGAATATGCAGGAGAGTTAGTGCAAAGCTTGACTCAAGCTCAGGCTGACTTACAGACTTCTTCTGACGAGATTCAAGCCTTGAAGAGTTCTCATGCTTCTCTTGAAGCTTCCCTTGATTCCCATTTAGCTGAAAATCAAATTTTAAAAAACGATCTTGCTATGTGGGAAAAGGAATATGGACTTCTAGAGGAAAACTTTAACATAGAAGTGAGTTGGGCTTTTCTGAATTCTCGTCGTGATGCTTTGACGGAAGCTGCTCAAGAGGGTTTTGACTTGCAGTCTGAACTGGCCAAAGTCATAGATACCATCGAAAAAAGCCAACAGTCTACTCATACTCCTTCTCCTGCCCTTGAAGTTCCTGAAAATGTTGCTATTCCAGCTTCAGAGGGTGAAACTTCTACAACCCAGTCTATGGAAGTTGAAGCTTCCGTGACAACCCCCTCAATTGAATGATGGTTTTATCCCTTAGTTTTTTTAAAGGATTTTTTGGTAAAGGTCCCCAGTTATCATAATGGGGCACTTGTATAAACTTTTATTGACTAAGTTTCTACTTAGTCTTTTTAATTATATCAAGAAGTTTTATTAGTACTTCAATGTGTTCTACTCTTGCCTTTTCTTTACTTATTTAGGACTTATAGAATAGTTTAGCATTTTTATCCTTTGAAAATGCTTTATGATTCTTCCCATGACTTATTGACATGAGGCTTATAAAAGAGGGCCCTTTTATTTTATCGACACTTAATGAAGAAGACGTCTCAACTTCATAATGGTGTTAAAATACGATGAAAGTAATAGGAAAACACACGTTTTGTATGAAACAACTTTGGCAAGTTTTCATTCATAAACTTTTAACAAGTGTTTGACTGTTACATGTATTACAATACATCTACAACTTTTCTCGTAACTGTTTTTCTTGTAACAGATTTGTAAATAACATAAACTAAACAAGGTTTTTTTTATAACCTGTTTCAGTACATAGTCATGACCCTATCTTTATATGTTAAGAAGGGTTTGAGAGGTGACTTTGCTTATGAGTTTGAGAGATGACTTTGTTGTTCTCATGAATGCTGAAGACTTCGTAACTTCTTCTCAACACTTGCTTCTTTGTGGCCGATTTTTATTCGATACTCGTATCTGTTTCTTTGCACCTATCTGTGTATAATATGTAGTCCCCCAAGTGTTTGAGCGGTGAAGTATGAAGCCTCGAGCACTTGTTTATTTCTTTTACTTTGGCCCTTTTCCTGAAACAGAAAGATATACGGGACTCGACGGTGTGATTATAGATGAAGACTGCCTAACTCGTGTGTATTTCCATCAGATTAATTGTAACCCTGGGCTAGGAATTTAAGCATACTCCATTTTGCCTTGCAGGTTGTGACTCATCATTTGGCACGAGTTAGGATATTTAGCCTAGCATCTAAAATCGTTAGTAAAATATTAATAAACCAAGAGAAGAATTTTTACATGATGATACCTGACCGTAGGTACTTTCTTAAAAGTAATATCTTTTTAAGTGGACAACATTCCAATGTGAGGGTAAAACTTTACCATCCATTGTTTCCAACTGGTATGCTCCTTTTCCCGCAATGCCACGAACTTTGTATGGTCCTTCCCATGTTGGACTTAGCTTTCCTGAGTTAACAGCTTTTGTAGATTGGAAAACCTTTTTAAGCACGAAGTCCCCAATTTTGAAAAATCTGAGGCGTGCTTTCCTGTTGTAATATCGTTCTATTACTTGCTTTTGTGCTGCCATCCTTATCAAAGCAGCTTCTCTTCTTCCTTCAAGTAAATCTAGGCTAACCCGCATCTCTTCATTATTGGATTCCTCCGTTGCCTGATCGTACCGTGTGCTTGGCTCACCTATTTCAACTGGTATTAAGGCTTCCGTACCATAAACCATCGAAAATGGTGTTTCTCCAGTGCCTGTTTTGGTCGTTGTACGATAAGCCCATAGTACTCCGGGTAACACCTCAGGCCAATTACCTTTTGAATCTTGTAACCTCTTTTTCAAGTTATTGATAATAACTTTGTTAGTTGATTCCGCTTGTCCATTCCCCACTGGATGGTATGGCGTCGATGTTATTCTTTTGATCTGCCAACTTTGAAAAAATTCTGTAACTTGTGCTCCAATGAATTGTGGTCCATTGTCACATACGATCTCCTTTGGTACTCCAAAGCGGCATATTATATTGCGCCATATGAAGTCTTTAACTTCTTTTTCTCGTACCTGTTTAAATGCCCCTGCTTCTACCCATTTAGTGAAATAATCTGTAAGTACGAGTAGAAATTTTACCTGACCTTTTGCTTGTGGAAGTGGACCTACGATATCCATTCCCCATTTCATAAAGGGCCAAGGGGCTAAAACAGTATGTAGTAACTCAGCTGGTCTGTGCATATTATTGTCGTACCTTTGACATTTATCACATTTGGACACGAAACTGGTTGCCTCTTCTTCCATCTTAGGCCAATAATATCCTGTGCGAATTAACGTTCTTACCAGTGACCGTCCTCCTGCGTGATTCCCACAATGTCCTTCATGTACTTCTCTCATGACATATTCGGTTTGAGAAGGGCCGAGACACCTTGCTAGTGGTCCGCCGAACATCTTTCGATAAAGATTACCTTGATATAAACAATATCGTGCAGCTCTTTTGCGAAGCGCGTAAGCCTTTCTTTTGTCATTAGGCACGGTTCCGTGCTGTAAAAAGGCAACAATTTCATTTCTCCAATCCCATTTTAGATGATTAAAATTTACCTCGTTTTTGTCAGGTTCGAGAACGGAATGAAATAGATGTATGACTGAAGCATCTGTATTGTTTGCCACGTCTGCTGCGGATGCAAGGTTTGCTAAAGCATCTGCCTCTGCATTCTCATCTCTTGGGACTTGCACTACTTTCCAAGTTTGGAATTGCTTTATTAACTCCCGTACCTTTGCGAGGTATTCTTGCATTCGTGACTCTCTGGCTGTGTAAGTCCCCAGCATCTGATTAACCACGAGTTGAGAATCACTCTTGATTATAATCTGTGTTATGCCGAGTTCTCGTGCCAATTCTAAACCTGCAATTACAGCTTCATATTCTGCTTCATTGTTAGTTATAGAATGACATTTTATAGCCTGTCTAATGGTCTCACCCGCAGGTGGTACGAGGACTATTCCTAAGCCTGCCCCTTTTACATTAGATGAACCGTCAGTGTATAAAACCCAAGTCCCCGGGTTCGCACCATTAAAAACTAATAATTCTTTTTCTGCTTCAAAATGCATCCCGTGGCTAAAATCAGCCACGAAATCAGCTAGTACTTGAGACTTTATAGCGGTCCTAGGTTGATAAATAACTTCATATTCACTTAGTTCTATAGCCCATTTTGCTAATCTTCCTGAAAGTTCATGTTTATGCAAAATATTTCGAAGCGGAAAAGCAGTAACTACAACAATGGGATGACATTGAAAATAAGGTCTTAACTTTCTAGATGCCATGACCAAAGCTAATGCTAATTTTTCTAGCTGTGGGTATCGTGTCTCAGCTTCCAATAAGGACTTACTTACGTAATAAATAGGAGATTGTTTACCTTGGTCCTCGCGGACTAAAACAACACTTACCGCGACTTCAGATACGGCCAGATAAATGAGAAGTTTTTCCCCTACCTTCGGTTTTGCCAACAACGGTGGTTTTGACAAATAAGTTTTCAAATTTCTAAGGGCTTGCTGACAATCTTCATTCCATTCAAAATGATCTTGCTTTTTAAGTGCAGAGAAAAACTTAAAACACCTTTCTGAGGATTTGGAAATAAATCTCCCCAAAGCTGCAATTCTTCCCGTTAATCGTTGTACTTCCTTTTTATTAGTAAGGATATCCGGGATTTCTTCTATTGCTTTGATCTGAGAAGGATTCACTTCAATACCACGGTTAGAAACAAGAAAACCCAAAAACTTACCTGATGCAACTCCAAATGCACATTTTTCTGGGTTGAGTTTCATATTAAATTTTCGCAAAATTTCAAAAGTAATAGATAGATGAGAAATATGATCATGAGATTGCTGGGTTTTGACGAGCATATCGTCTATATATACCTCCATTGTTTTCCCTAAATGTTCTTGGAACATTTTGGTGACCAACCTTTGATAGGTTGCCCCAGCATTTTTGAGACCAAAGGGCATTACTTTATAACAATAAGTCCCCCTGTCTGTGATGAAAGAAGTTTTTTCTTCATCACCAGGATCCATTTTGATTTGATTATATCCTGAGTATGCATCTAAAAAACTTAAAAGTTCATGACCTGTGGTCGCATCAATTAGTTGATCTATATGTGGTAAGGGAAAGGAATCTTTTGGACATGCTTTATTTAAATCAGTATAATCTACACAAACATGCCACTTACCATTTTTCTTGGGTACAACCACCGTATTAGCTAACCAAGTTGGATATTTTACCTCACGGATTGATCCGATTTTTAATAATTTTTGGACTTCATCCTGAATCACCTGGTTCTTGAAAGCACCTTGTTTCCGTTTCTTTTGCTTTATTGGTGTGAAAGAAGGGTCCTCGTTGAGTTTGTGAGTCATCACATTTGGTGGTATCCCTGTCATATCAGCGTGGGACCAAGCAAAGCAATCTAAGTTAGCTTTTAAAAATTCGATTATCATACCTCGCATGTTCGTGTTTAAATTAGCCCCGATATAAACCTTCCGTTCAGGCTGTTGATCAAATAACATCACTGCATCAAGCTCTTCAATCGTCGTTTTGATGCTTTCATTCTCTTCAGGTTCTTGAATTGTGTCAGGCCTTGAGTCCAAATCTGTTTTCTCTTGTTCAGTTGAAGTTTGATCTTTTTTACTTTCAACTGTTTCCTGTAATTGCTATTTTGCTTTATTTGAGGCGCTCGTACTTGTTACAGCATTGACATTTCTGGCCATCTGCTGATCCCCACGAATTTGACAAATTCCCCATGGTGATGGGAATTTGATAACTTGATGCAGGGTTGATGGGACAGCATCCATATCGTGTATCCATGGCCTTCCCATGATCATATTATAGGCCATTTCCATATCAACTACCTGAAATTTAGTTTCCTTCACAACACCCATAGCAAAAGTTGTTAGTATTACCTCACCTTTTGTTACTACACTTGAATTGTCGAATCCTGACAAGGTGTGCGCCTTGGGTAACATTTTGTCTTCAGCTTGCATTTCCCGCAGTACCCTTAGTAATATAATATTTACAGAACTTCCTGGATCAATCAAAACTTGCTTTACATTAGTATCATATACAAGTAAAGATATTACCAGTGCATCATTATGTGGAGTTGTCACTCCTTCGTTATCTGCGTCATCGAACGAAATGCTTTCATTGTCAAGGACCTGCCGCACCCGTTTCCCGTGTGTAATTGTTACCTTAGAAACCTTGTTGGAAGCTGTGTAAGTTATGCCATGAATATCTTCTCCCCCGCTTATGACATTCACTGTCCTCTTGGGTGAAGGAGGTTGTGGTGGTTCTTGTCTGTTTTTCATATAAGCTTGTTTTCCTTTCTCACTAAATAACTCAGTGAGGTATCCTTGCTTCAATAAATGATCTACGTCACTTTGCAGGAATCTGCATTCTGAAGTTTTGTGCCCGTGATCGTTGTGAAATTCGCACCAATGATCCGGATTGCATCTACTTGGATTTGATCGCATTTCTTTCGGCCACCGTACCTTATCTCCCACGCTTCTTAAAACAGCTACGAGCTCGGAGGTAGAGACGTTAAAATTATATCCACCGAATCGTGCCTTTAAACTCCTGTCATCATCACGTGATTCCTATCTATTCCGATCATTCCTGAACTTTGAAGAAGAGCCAGAATCCCGGTTCCTTGACTTTTGATCGTATTGCTGGTTATCTTGCTTCGACCATGGGTCCTTTCCTGCGGGTCCCATATATGGATCATACCTGTTTTTACCTGATCGTTTTTTGGAATCTGACCTTCGGGTACCGCCCTTTTCTTCATGATGGAGCTTAGGTACGGTATCTTCTTCGATTCGCAGCTTCGTGCTATACCTGTTGTAAACATCATTCCATGTGGTTGCAGGAAATTCTCGAAGACTTTCTTTGAGTCGTCTCGTGGCTTCAGAACTTTTGTCATTTAAATTACTTGCAAAAGCTATAGCAGCCCAATTGTCTGGCACACGAGGTAGAGTCATTCTTTCACGTTGGAATCTATCAACGAAGTTTCTAAGCAACTCCGAATCCCCTTGTTTGATTTTGAAAATATCTTCCATCCTTTTCTCAACTTTTTGTGCTCCCGAATGTGCTTTAATAAAAGAATCTGCAAGCTCAGCAAAAGAATTAATAGAATTTTCAGATAAAAGAGAATACCAGGTTAATGCACCCTTGGTGAGTGTTTCTCCAAATTTCTTGACCAATACTGATTCAATTTCTTGTTTGGTCAAGTCGTTGCCTTTCACGCCGGTTGTAAATGCAGTCACGTGGTCACGTGGGTCTGTAGTACCATCATATTTCGGGATGTCAGGCATTTTGAATTTTTTCGGAATTGGAAGGGGAGCAGCACTAGGCTTCCATGGTTGTTGTGAGTATTTGTCCATGTCTACTCCTTTTATTACAGGTGGAACTCCAGGGATTTGTTCTATTCGCTCATTTTGTTCCTTCAGCTGTTTCTGCAAGGTTAGTACTAAATTTTGCAAATATGAATTATTTAAATTACCTGGTCCCCCTTCTTGTGGTTCACTGGGGGTTGCTCCGTTTCCAGAATTATCAAGACCAGAACGGGGGTTCTCCAATGTATTATTATTAGGAGTCGGTGTAGGTGGCGCAGCAGGCAATCGACTAACAAGTGCCTGAAGAGCTTTGCCGACTTGTGCATCGATTAGCTTTTGCAAAGCTTCAGTTGTAACTCCTTCAAAATGTTCAGATTGTTCTTGTTGATCAGCACGGGATTCAGTAACAGGAGTGCCTTCACGAGATTGACGTGGTGAATTTAAAGGAGAGGGAACCATGGTATCTTGATTTTGATGTATTTGATTCTCATGGTTTCCCAATGTGTTGTTACTGTTGTTGTCGGCGTTATTGTTTGACATGGTGACGATAATAGATAAGATATAGCTTAAAAAGGAAAGATTATCAGATTTCCGGTAACGGAACCAATTTGTTTAACCAAAAATCTGAGTCCTTGGTCAAAGCTAAAAGAAAAATTCGGGTTACTGATAATCAGGAGACAAAAAATAAAATACTTTTAAGAACAATGGTAGAAGGTAATAGATAAGTATTTCAGTGTATTCTCAATAGTATTTCGTGTCCTTACAAATGATGATACTTCTTCCTTTTATAGATCATTCTAGGTAAAGGAATAAAGCCTCAGCTTTAATGATATAATCATGAGCAATAAATGATATTAAATAGGCCGTTATACAATCATTCCTATTAAATACCAACTTTATAACGTATCAGACATTTAATAATGAATTTGGACTCCTTTCTGTCATCTGATCCTTGCTTTCAATGCCTTCTAATCCGTTGGCTGTAAATAATTTAAATTGGTACGAGACTCGTATCTATACATCGTCTCGTGCCTATTTAAATTCTTCTTCCCGTGGCTGTTTTCACCGTGCCTCTTATTCAATTGCTGTTCTTTGACCATTCAACTAATCCACGTGTCATGCCACATCATTTTTAATATAAATTCTGTTTTTTCCCAATACAGTACCCAGGATCAAATATAGCTTCTGCACCTCGGGAGAGCGATGAACAGTTATGTATGACAGATAGGGGACCGTAATATTCGCCTTCAACTGGATATTATGGTGCAAATCCTATTCAGTATCAATTATCGATCAATAATTACTGGAAAAAGAAGGTTTTTTTTTTTACTTTTTTTAGACTTGTACTAGGACTGAAATTCTCCTACTATATAAAGGGGAAATTTTTCTTTAGTCTGACACATTGTAACACGCATTTCAAAGGAATAAAAGTTTGTTTTTATCTTCTAGCTATTGTTCAAGGTAGTACTCATTTGTTCTTTTCTTCACTCGCGACCGAGCTTGTACCAAGGGTCCAATCGAGGACTCCTTTCACTGTTCAATCTAAGATTAGGCTTGGTCATTACATTGCACTTGGTTTGATAATTTATTTTGTCTTCAATTCATTTGTCTGTTATTCTTAATTATTAGTATTGAATTAAATGACATATCCTTTAAACCGCGTACAAATTTAATTTTACTCATTTTTTGAGGTAAACAGTTTGGCGCTCACCGTGGGGCTTAGGATAATAGTAGTGATTTGGTACAAATCTCCATAACACACCCTAATTTATGCTTTTTCTTTGAAATCTTAAATCCAGGTCAATATAAGAATGTCAAACGCTCAGTCTGCTCACATGAACGTTAATGCTGAGTCAGGCCATCATGACAAAAATAATAATGTGGTGCCCAGTAATGATGTGCCTCAAGCCGATCCCAATAGTGTGTCACTCGTCGACCTGGTAGATGGTAACTCGCAGGTGGCCATCAATATCAATTTGCCAAATGTTCCCGAAAATAGTATTCACGGGGGACCCCCGCCAATGGCTCAAGAAGCGCCCGAATGAGAAGGTGATGGGTTGAGCCTACGATTTATTTTCGAAATGTTTCAGGATTAACAAGCGGCAATAGCACAACTGCAGAACCAAAGCTACGCCTCTAACAAGGTCGATCCCGAACAATCTTGTGAAAATACTCAGAGAGACAAACAAGTTGTTGTGAGACCGGATGAAGCCAGGTGGAGTCAGGCGAAAAAGAGATTGAGGCCAATGACAAGAAGGTAAAAACATACAACTCCAGGGTCGACCAGATCTCGAGATGACCTCCAATATTGAAGAAATCAAACTCCAAAATATTTATCAAGAAGCACTTCCCCCCGAGCGCGGCACGGAAGCCGATCCCGAAGAGGTTCTATATGCCCGACATTTCCCAGTATAATGGGACCACAGATCCAAATAAGCATGTAACCTCTTACACATGCACAATCAAAGGGAACGACTTGGAAGATGACGATATCGAGTCAGTGTTGCTGAAAAAGTTTGGGGAAACTTTGTCCAAGGGGGCAATGATATCGTATCATGACTCGACTCCAAACTCCATTGACTCGTTTGCTATGCTTGCAGATGCTTTTGTAAAGGCCCATGCTGGAGCCATCAAGGTCGAGACCAGAAAGTCAGATCTTTTCAAGTCAAACAAAGGGATAACGATATGCTCAGGGAGTTCGTGTCAAGATTCCAGAAGGAACAGATGGATCTGCCACCAATTACCGATGATTGGGTCGTTCAGGCATTCACTCAAGGGCTCAACCCCTGAAGCTCCGTGGTCTCTCAATAGCTAAAATAAAATTTGGTGGAGTACCCGACAGTAACTTGGGTCGACATCCACAATAAGTACCAATCAAAGATCAGGGTCGAAGACAACCAACTTGGGGCCCCTTCTAGATTTGTTTACCCCATCAGAACCGGTGATAGATCTAAAAGGGCCATTGATCAAGAGCCAAGGCCAGTCCGAGATTGATATCATCTATATAGAACGAATCGGAAGGGAAACAAATCCGGGAGTCATCCAACTAGGAATGACAAGGGAAGTAATCGAGGGCCGAGTGACCGGGGTCTGATGAGCAAGAGCGAGTTTGACAGGTCACATGGGAGTAGGGAAACACCGGATTATCAGAGTACAATTTCAATGTGGATGCTGCAAGCATTGTGTCGTCCATAGGGTGCAATCAAAGAGACCAAGCGACCCCGACCATTGCAGTCCGACCCTGCCTAGAGAGATCTTAATTTGTTGTGTAAGTATCACAACACTCACGGTCATAGGGTCGATGATTGCCGGAAGTTGAGAGAAGAAGTTGCTCTATTGTTCCAACAAACAGGTTGAATAAGAGGAGTCTCAGCACATCATAACATGATCATTGGGGGATTCGATGTCCCCTAGAGGCCAATGATGAAACATACTAAAGTGTATATTATGAGGGATGAACGCACCAGTGATTACGCTTCGGAGGGAGATATCTCGTTCAGCAATAAAGATAAAGAGGGCATTGTACAACCTCACAACGATGCGCTAGACTATCTATATGTATCAATAAATCTCGTGTTAAACATGTGTTGATTGATCCAGGTAACTCGGCCAACATCATCAAATCAAAGGTCGTAGAGCAACTAGGTTTACAGAATCAAATTGCACCGGCTGTCCGAGTATCGAATAGGTTCCACAAGGCATATGAGACCACGAAAGGAGAGATAACTTTGCCGGTAAACACTACTAGGACAACCCAAGAAACAAAATTCTACGTGATCGAAAGGGATATAAGGTACAACACTTTGTTCAGAAGGCCATGGGTCCATAATATGAGGGCACTACCTTCGACCTTACACTAGGTACTAAAATTTCCCATGTTGGGGGGGGGAGGGGGAAGTCAAAACGGTCTACCGAGAACAGCTTCCCGCAAGAGAAATGTTTGTTATCGATAAAGTGATCTCGGTGCTCGATGTCTCATTATCAAAAACTGCAGAACCAACCAAAAAAAAGAAACTAAATAGCAATCAATGATATCGTCCTCAGCCGAACCAAAGAAACAGGAAGAACAAGGAGCGGATGATGAGGACTATTACGGTGTTCCGAGATCATTCATAGCGCTCGATGGCACCGACGCCACCCAATCAACGATCGAGGATTTGGATCAAGTTATATTAATCGAGCATCTACCAGATCGAAAGGTAAATCTGGCCACGGGGTAAACTCCCGAGCTTAGGAAAAAACTTATTAATTTTCTTAAATCTAATGCAAATTGTTTTGCATGGTCCCATCTTGACATGATAGGGATCCCACCGGAGGTAACCACTCACAAATTAAGTTTGGATCCGAAGTTCCATCCGGTCAAGCAAAATAGAAGGCCACATTCCGAGATCAAACACACGTTCATCAAGGATGAGCTATCCAAACTTCTAATAATAGGTTCCATCCGAAAAATTAAATACCCAAATTATGTGTAAATTAAAAAAGGAAATAAACTAAGGATGTGTGTAAATTATAAGGATCTAAACAAGGCATGTACAAATGATTCTTTCCCTTTGCCTAACATCGCTCGAATGATTGAGGCTATGGCCGGACACCAGATACTCAGTTTTCTCGATGCCTACTCCGGGTACAACCAAATTAGGATGGACTGGGACGATCAAGAAAAGATTTCTTTCATAAAAAACTTTGGCACCTACTGGTATTACATAATGCCGTTCAAATTAAAAAACACTGGTGTCACATACCAAAGCCTAGTAAACTGGATGTTCGAAGAACAAATAGGAAAATCAATAGAATTTTATATTGGCAATATGTTGGTCAAGTCCCTGTGAGCAGAAGAGAATTTGAAATATTTGTAGGAAATCTTCGACATATTGAGGAAGTACAGCATGAAGCTAAACCCGGAGAGATGTGTATTTGGGGTCGAGTCAAGAAAGTTTTTGGGGTTCATGGTATCTAATAGAGGGATAGAGATCAACCCCGACAAAATAAATGCCATAGAGGACATCACCGTAGTCGACAACATCAAGGAGGTTCAAAGACTAGGTAGGCGGATAGCCGCATTGGGCCAATTCATCTCGAGATCTCCATATAAGAGCCATCGATTCTTCTCACTATTGAAGAAAAAGAAACAATTTTTTGGACTTTGGAATGCCATCAAGCTTTGGAAGAACTCAAGAGATACCCGTCGAGCCCCCATTTGTTGCACACTCTAAAGACAGACAAACATGTGTATCTCTACTTGGCAGTTTTTGAGGTAGAGGTAAGTGGTGTCCTAGTCCGAGAGGAAGAAGGTACATACTTTTCTATTTACTACGTTAGTAGAACCCTAGGTGATGCCGAAACAAGATATCCTCACCTAGAAAAGTTAGTGCTCGCCTTACTAAGCGCTTCCAGGAAACTAAAACCATACTTTTAGTACCACCCCATATGTGTCGTGGCCTATTACCCACTGAAGAATGGCATGTATAAGCCCGAGCTCTCAGGCCGGCTAGCCAAATAGGCCATAGAGATTAGCGGGTACGATATCGAGTACAAACCCCATACTGCCATAAAGTCTCAAATTTTGGCAGAGTTTGTGGCCGACTTTACATAGGACTTGATACCCGAAGTCAAAAAGGAATTGATGCTCACTTCGAGGACTAATTCGAGGATTCTAACCCAATCCACTGATGGTGCCTCCAACGCGAAGGGGTTTGAGCTCGGTGTCGTGTTAAAGCTACATGCGGGTAGCATAATTAGACAATCTATTAGAACTATAAAATTGACTAACAATGAAGCCGAGTATGAAGCTATGATTGCAAGTCTAGAATTGGCTAAGAGCCTCGGGACCAAAGTGATTGAAGCCAAATGTGACTCCCTCCTCGCCGTAAGTCAACTCAACGGAATGTTCGAAGTAAAAGAGGTGCGGATGCGAAGGTACTTGGACAAATTGCAAGTAACCCTACACAAATTCAAGGAATGGACTCTGCAACACGTACCTCGAGATCAAAATAGTGAGGCTGATGCACTGGGCAACTTCGGATCTTCTGTCGAGTCCAATGAATTCAACTCGGGAGTAGTGGTACAGCTGATGAACTCAATAGTAGAAGAAGGTCACGCCGAAGTAAACTCGACAAGTTTGACTTGGGATTGAAGAAATAAATACATAGACTACTTGAAAACAAAAAAATTATCATCGAATCCCAAGAGTCGAAAGTCATGTGCACCAAAGCTGCCAGGTTTAGTTTAGTCGAAGGGAAATTGTTCAGAAGGTCCTTCTTCAACCCACTGGCTAGATTTTTAGGTCGGGGAAAGACCAAATATGCCATGAGGGAAGTCCACGAGGGCACTTGTGGTAACTATTCAGGGGCAGAAACCTTCGTTCAGAAGCTGATCAGAGGCGGATACTACTGGAATGAAATGGAGATGGATGCGAAAGACTTCGTACGAAAATGCAACAGATGCCAAAGACACGCCTTGATGATTCATCAACCGGGAGAGATGATTCACCCGGTCCTGTCGCTATGGCCGTTTATGAAGTGGGGAATAAATATTGTCGGTCCCTTGTCATGGGCGCTCGGTAAGGCCCAATACATACTACTCATAACCGATTAGTTTTTCAAATGGGTCGAGGCTTAGCCGTTCGAGAAGGTCCGATAGAAGGAAGTCATCCACTTCATCTAGGATCACATGGTATGTCGATTTAGGATGCCGGCCGAGATCGCTTGTAAAAATGGAAAATTGTTCGTCGGCAACAAGGTAAGTAAGTTTTTCGAAGACTACAAGATCAAAAAGATATTATCAAGGCCTTACCACCCTAGTGGGAATGGACAAGCAGAATTGACGAACAAAACTATACTCCAAAACTTGAAAAAGAGATTGACCGATTCAAAGGGAAAATGGAAGGATAATCAGTGCATGACATTTTGCATTCGAGGGCAGTCAACCGATGGCTGACACATGTGCGAAGTTGGAATGAAGCGACTGATGGGATGTTACGCTGACCCGTTAACCCGGTTATAATGTACAAATGAAGGAACTGGGTTTAATTTATTGCTTCCCATTGCTTCAATAAATCTACTCTCTGGAAAACGAGGGAACTATCTGTGTACGAGTAAAATCGGGGGCAAAGTTTTTCCTGATTTCCTAATAAGAGAACGAAGGGGAAGCACATATCGGTGTGATTATAATCGAGGCCAGTAACCCCTCATATCGAGGCCAAGGAAGAATGAACGATGTATCTGAGATCGGACATGGTAAAGCGATGTATCACGGACTAAGTATAACTTCTGGACCTCGGAAGACGCGATGAACGGTTATGCATGACGGATAGGGGGCCGTAATACTCACCCTCAACCGGATATTGCAGCGGGAATCCCATTCAGTATCAATTATAGATTAATAATTACCGGGAAAAGAAGATGTTTTACCTTTTTTAGGCTTGTACTAGGACTGAAATTCTCCTACTATATAAAGGGGATATTTTATTTTAGTCTGACATATTGTAACACGCATTTCAAGAAAATAAAAGTTTATTTTTATCTTCTAGATATTGTTCAAGGCAGTACTCATTTGTTCTTTTCTTCACTCACGACCGAGCTTATACCGAGGGTCCAATCGAGGACAAGTTCCATTATTGTTCAATCTAAGATTATGCTTGGTCATTATATTATACTTGGTTTGATCGTTTATTTTGTCTTCAATTCATTTATCTATTATTTTTAATTATTTGTACTGAATTAAATTAGGAATCTTTTAAACTACGTACAAATTTAATTATTACTTATTTTTGAGGTAAACAACAAGGCCGGTCCATAATTATGAAATATATTGAGGAGGCAGTATGACTAAGGGAATTTAAAGAGGAAACTGAATTGAAAGCACACATGATAACAAAATGGACAGTGGAGCTAATTCAATCTCAAAAATTAGATCGTGGGCTGAGGATTGACGAAAAATATATCAAAAAAGATTAATTTTTCTCATCCACATTGATGATAGACTCAACACTCCTACACCCCTAGGATGAACATCTAGAACGTAAACAATATAAGATAATGCCCAACATCGACTAAATAATGAATATAATTGGGATGAGCCTCCACACATACTGCATTGTTCAAGCCTGGTATATTTAGAGTAATAGAATGGTATTTTATTATAGATCAACCAAACTCAATGAGCGGGTGGCTCACTGCTGTAATTATAAAGGTTTTAACTTGTATTAGGATTAATTAATTAGATAATTAATGGTTGTATGTTCTCTATCTGCTTGCACTATTTAACCATAAATTCATATACTTCGTGTCGAAAGTTATGAGTTCAATTAAATTCGATGTCAGAAGGCTACACCTGTCTCTGTTACATATATGATAAATGTATGTATAGAATATAAACATGTGTGTATCTCTCACACAGACAAATACTCTTCATCAACCTTTGCATCGGAGAATATTATTAGGACATGTTTCCTTTTCTCAATGTTGAGATGGATTATAAGCATCATTTACGTTGATGTAATAGTGAGCCAAGTGTTTTGCATGTCAACTTCATTAATTTAATCTCGATTTTCTTGATTTTATCCTTTGAAGGTTCTTGTACTGTTATATACTGTGATGACCCAAAAGGTCATCACTTGCTTTAAATCAAATTCTGTGTTCTGAGGCCTTGAAACCTCATTTAGAGTCACCTTGATTTGTGTGCGCAGTCCGTGCGCGTAGCCGGAAAGCTTAAATACGAAATTCTGTGAAAAATGATAAAATATGGTTATAAAATGAGTTAATTTGACTTCGATCAACGTTTTGGGTAAACGAACCCGGACCCTTAGGAAAATATGGGACTTGGGCGTATGCCCGAAATCAAATTCCGAGGTCCCAAGCCGAGAAATGAATTTCTTAAAAGAAATTGTTTTCTGAAACTGTTTAAGGAAAATTGAAATGAAATTTGCTTAGAACATGATGGTATCGGGCCCGTATTTTGGTTCCGGCGCCCGGTACAGGTCTTATATATGATTTAAGACGTTTTCGTGAAATTTGGTGAAAAACGTAGTTTATTTGATGTGAACTGGATTTCCGGTTGAGGAGTTATGGACTTTGAGAGTTCTTGATGAAAATGTTAAGTTTTGAGGCTTAATTCATGATTTTACATGTTATATTGATGATGTGATCGCACGAGTAGGTCCATATGATGTTTTTGAGTTAGTGTGCACACTTGGTTTGGAGTTCTGAGGGCTCGTGTGAGTTTCGGGTAGGTTTCGGGATGTTTTAGGCTTAAAACCAGAAGTTGCACGCCTCTGAACCCACCAGTGCGGTCCGCGGTCGACCTTGTGCGGTGCGGGGTAGAGGCTGTGCGGCCGTGGTCGACTTTGTGCGGCACAGGGCACTGGACCGCAATAACCTCAGGAAGGCCTGTGCGGCCGCAGTCCATTTTGTGCGGTCCGCACAGGGGGTCGGAGAGGGGTATAAATAGATGGGATTTTCAGTCACTTTTCATTTTTCAAAACCCCAAAAATATAAGAGACGATTTTTCAAACAACCTTTTTCTCCAAATCAATTGTAAGTCATTTTTAACAAGTTTTCTTCAATCATTAACATCTTTTAATGTGATTTCAACTTCAAATCAATGATTTTCATGGGGGAAATTGGGTGTTTTGGGTAGAACCTAGGTTTTTCAAAAATTGGGGATTTAGACCTCGATTTGAGGTCCGATTTCAAAATAAATTATATATTTGAGTTCGTGGGGGAATGGGTAATCGGGTTTTGACCACGTGGGCCCGGAGGCGATTTTGAATTTTTGGGTAAAACTTTGGAAAACTCATTTTCATGCATTCAAATTGATTCATTTAGCGTTTATTGATGTAATTAAGTAACTTGTGGCTAGATACGAGTGAATTGGCGGTGGAATCAAGGGGAAAGTTATAATTGAAACTTGAGTTGTGTTTGAGGCATCGAGGTAAGTGTTCGGTCTAATCTTAGCTTGAGGGATTAGGAGTTGAGTCCTATTTGCTATTTGCTTCTTGTTGAGTACGACGTATAGGCATGGTGACGAGTATCTATACGTTGGTGTCAAGCATGACCGTGCGTCTTAAATTGATACTTGTTGTATTCTTGAATGTTACTATGGTTGAAATAGTGAGTAAATCCTTGATATTGAGCAAAGACTTGGTTTGCTTATCGTGGAATCTACTTATGATTGAGAAATGGTGGTAATTGAGACGAGTAAGAGTTGAGTTAAGATTGGTTATAGCTGATTCTCCCTTTCCAGGACGTATATACTTGTACTGCTAAGTTCCCTTACCGGGATAGTGTAGTCTATTGTTGATCCCTTGTCGGGACGGTTAATTATGATTATTATTGATTGTATAGTTGGAATGGGTTGCACACCGCAATAGATATTATATTGGATCGGGTTGCATGCCGCAACAAATATTATATTGGATCGGGTTGCACGCCGCAACAGATATTATAGTGGATCGGGTTGCATGCCGCAACAATATTGAATGATAAGAGATCGGGTTGCGCACCGCAATAATATTATTATTATATTGTTGTAGCTATTGAATTGTCCTTTCATATCTTATTAAGTTGCTGTTGGATTTGATATGTTCCCCTTAGCATGTACCCCCTCCCATTTAAACTGCTTATTCCTGTTTATTTCCCGCCATATGTTATATAATTGCACAGGTTTATCTAAAGTCTGGTCCTAGCCTCGTCACTATCTCGTCGGGGTTAGGCCAGACACTTACCAGTACATGGGTTCGGTTGTGCTGATGCTACACTCTGCACTCTGTGCAGATACCGGAGCAGCATTGGATCAGTAGCTTGGGAGCCAGCCTTTAGTCCATAGAGAATCCGAGGTAGTCCTGCAGACGTTCGCAGGCCCGGCGTCTCTTCTATCTATTACTATGTTCTGTTATCACTTGTATCCGAGACAAACTGTGTTTCTTTCCTTCACACACTTGTATGTAGTAGTCATAGACGGTCCGTGAATGTTGTGACACCGGTTTCTGGGTAGAGACATATGTTGGCTTTTCATATCGATTTTGGTATTATATTCATCTAAGTCTTCCATTTAATTTCATCTTCCGCTATTATTTAAATGTTTATCACCGGTTAATGCAAGTTGTTAAAAGGCTTAAAATAAAGTAGTTAAAGATTTCCAAATTTTCCTGGCTTGCCTAGCTTCTACGAGTAGGCGCCATCACGACTCCCAAGGATGAAAAATCTGGGTCGTGACATATACTCCCGTTGGACGACAACTACTTGTACAAATGGTTAAATCTTCTCCGGTCATCATATTTCTGCAATTATTTTTCTAATTGTAGTAGTACTTTTTTCACGTAGCTTACATATTTTAAGAAATTTGGGATTTAAGTTTTATATGTAGCATATTTTATCACATTATCAATTAATTTTATAGGATACCTGCTACCTCCCATCAGCAAAGATTTCGGATAACTCTGCTCATTAAGTCTTACATACGCGAAAAATCACCTACCATTTTTTTGCCCCTATATACGGTCAAAATCGGGCTCGTCCCTTATGTGATTAATCAAGACTAGATTATGATAGGTTAAGGTTCGACCTCGGATTGTACCGAACAAAGCGCGAGGTTATATTGTTAAGTTCAACCATAGGACCGGACAAGATCGAGATCAGACGAGATCGAGGGAAATTTGCCATGCCGAATAACAGAAGGATGAGATATGCGATCGGGTGCAGATCACGGCGGGAATCTTGACACATATCAAGGACGGGCCGGTTAATTAGCTAATCAAAGGATTTCTTACCTTATATAGAATTGTATCAAGAGTAGGACTCTCCTACTATATAAAGGGGGTCTGATCATTTGTAAAAGACATCATCTTTACGCAACATAAAGCAATATACTGTCATTTTGTAGATTTCATTATCTTGTTACTCTATTACTTTGTTCATACTTCAGTTGGAACACCTTTGGTTTGAGGGTGGTTGAACTCGAGGGCCAATGCAATTCGACTCGTGTGGTTTGTATTTATTCTCTTACCGTTAATCTCAATATTAATCTATTCTTTTAATTTGTACAAAGTTATATCACGTATCCTTAAAATCACGTATAAATTTAATTGTTATCCGATTTTAGGGTAAACAACCTTCTTGACTTGAACCTGCTAAGACTTCATGGTTCATCTCCCACTTTATTGACGACTAAATTATACCCTCGAATGCCACGTACATGTCTATTCATAGAAGTTAGTTAAGTGTATATATTTGTTAAATACATATGGGTAGGCAGTGGAGTAACAAAGAGATACGTAGCGATGGGTGCAAGGTTTCACTCACCAAAATTCGTATGTCTCAAACAAAGACATTTCTGTAGCTGCCAAAGTGCCAAGTAGATTGCTTCTTCTGCTTACTTTAGCACATACCTCATTTTCAATCTCTTTGCTTGTTTTGCTCCTCTCTCAAGCTTTCCAACTTATTTTATGTATTTGATCCTTGTGGTTATCATGATAATACCAAATATAATTAATTAAAGGAGTTGTATATACATACTAACAGTATAAATAATTTTTACAGTACATTGTAAATTAATACTCCAGTTTATAATTATTTTACTTTCCATTTTATATCAGACTTGCTAGGAAGGCAGACGTGTTACTGCATGTAGTCGACTTAACTTAGTTACAATAACAATAACAACAAATCCAGTGCAGTTGCACAAATGGAGTATGTAGAGGGTGGTATGTACTCAGATCTTATCCCTACCTTGAAAACATAGAGAAACTGTTTCCGATGTCGGTTTAACCTGTTAACGTAAGAAGTTTATACAATACATATAATCTAAAGTCTTAATTAAAATAATTAATTTTGTGGTTGTGTAACGTATTAGGATAGCTCCATCTTAGCAACTTTGGGAAATATTACCCCTTTAGTCTTTGTCCAAATAGACATCCAAGGGGATGTACCTTTTGCCCTTTTCATGATGAAATTAAATGGATAAGTAAATAAATAGAAAATATAAATGCAGCAAATCTTTCTATTTCTGTCCTTCTTGTCGTTACAAATTATTCAGTGAATTTTGTCGAATCAGGAAGCAGATACATTCACTACTTATCTCGCGAAAAAAAATCCACATTTTTCAAGGAAAAAGAAATGAAAGAAAAAGATTTTCTTTGCAGAGATTTACAAAATAAGGAAAGAAAAAATCAGTGACAAAGAGATTCATAAAAATAAAATAAAAAATAAAATAAAAAAAGTCTTAAAGAGATTCATCACCTTTTGACCAGTTAATAGAGTAGGCATTACTACAACCAAATGATTCACATATAATTAATATGGACCACTTAACAACAACGAAAAAAGAAGGCAAAACGAACTCTTATCAAATTATTAGTTATTATATTTTGCCTTAAATAATACCAATTGAGATAAAAGACATTAATTAAACTTACTAGCCACTGACTGTTATTGGGATAATCCAAAATCACCTAACGAAAATGATTAACCTTCTCTCTCTTTGGTATAAGTAATTAGATATAACTTCTTAATCACCAATTTCACATCATAATTCTCCAGACAGGCATACCATCAACTAAACACATTGTTTTCATTGACCTAATCTAGCTACTAGTACTATTCCCATTAAGTAAATATTCATCTTACCTTCTACATGTACATAGACAACCTCAATATATTTTTCTTTGTAAAAAACATTATTGTACTCCTAGAAGAGAATCCTTCTATTATTTTTTATTGGGTTCAAATTTAACCACTTTCTACAGTCTTATAGTTGAGGATTAATTTTCATAGGGTTTTTCAAGTCTAATCGTTGGTTTTCATATGCATTTTCAAGTCTAACCGTCCATAAGGGAACATGGTGTTGGACTTTAAGTCATTGGGCTTTAAAGTAGAAGAAGTGTGAATTGGAAATGCAAGAAAATAAAATGGAGGAAAAATGAAAATTTGAAGAAGTGAACTTTTGTCTTGCACTTTGTCCCTCATTGGTGAGGGACAATCACATTTGTGTGCTTATATATAGATTCACTTCTTAAAGTTCTTAAAAGGAGTTGAAGAGAATGAACCCTCGCGCCGTCGTCGCTCGCTCGCTCGGCTTCGGCTTCGTCAAATGATCGATAAGATTATTTTTTGGACAAAATTTATTTAATTATTTAATAATTAATTAAATGCCAAATCACTGCTGAAACTACGCCAGAACCCTGCTGAAAGTTCAGAGGGTCTCGCTGGCCGCGGTTCTACCGCGACCGCGGTAGAATCGCGGCAGTCAGATTCAGAGAGCCTCTCTAGCCGCGGTTCTACCGCGATCGCAGTAGAACCGCGGCAGGCCGCGTATTTTCTGAAAAGGCACCTTTCCAGACACCTCTTCTGATATTTGCCTATAAATTCTGAGGCAAAGCTGCATCTTCTTGACAAGAAAAACACTCCAGAACTTCTTTCTTTCTGAATATACTGCATCCTAATTCGCAGTCTCTCTCTCTCAAATTCGTAAGTGTGATTTTGCTCCGTTCTTTGAGTTCGTTGGTATCCTGCAGTTTGTATTGCCACTGTTGCAGGAAGGTTTATTCCGTTTTATCCTGGGAGGATTTAATCCATTACCTTGACAACGTGTGAGGGGGTTAAAATTCCTTAAGGACGCACAAGAAAAATTGTGGACTCGGAATATTTTTGATTCTTTACTATTTTATACATTTCTTTATTATTCTAACAGTTTTCTGATTTTTGTTTTAACACAGTTACGCTCACAAGCTTAAGGAATTTCTTTTACTAACGTTTTTGTGTTGATTATTAAACTGTTTTCTATATACTTTGTTGGAGACTAAAACCTTGTTGTTTTCTACTCCTATAATTGTTTCTGTCCGATTTAAAATACATAAAAACTTTGCCGGAATAATAAACGTACGAATTTGAAGTATATAAAAACTTCACCATTGTTACGTGTTCTATGTTTGGTTTAGTATTCAGTTTGAAGATATCAAAACTTCACTGATTTAACAAGTTCTGTATTGTTTTCAACTTTACAGAAATATGACGAATGAAAACTAAACTAATGGAAGTGTTGCAGGAACGGGTGCTACTGTTACGAGTGTTGTTGCCTCGTCAAGCCGTTCTACTCCTGCTCATGCTATGGCACCGGCAGAAAAACCCGGAAAGTTTTTCGGTATTGACTTCAAACGCTGGCAAATGAAGATGCTCTTCTATCTTACTACGTTGAGTTTGCAACGTTTCATCAAGGAGGATCCTCCGGTCATGGCTGAGAATACTCTGGATGATGAACGACTTGTTGTAACTGAAGCATGGAAACATTCTGATTTCTTGTGCAAAAATTACATATTGAGTTGTTTGGAAGATGGCTTGTACAATGTCTATAGTGTCATGGAAACTTCAAAAGCGTTATGGAATTCACTTGAGAAGAAGTACAAGACTGAGGATGCCGGACTTAAGAAGTTCGTGGCTACAAGGTTTTTGGATTTCAAGATGATTGACACTAGGTCAGTCATAACCCAAGTCCAAGAATTACAAGTCATTGTGCATGACCTCCTTGCTGAAGGTATGACCCGAGTCAATAATTTTATTAATAAGATTTATCTTATTACTAATTATGAGATTGTTATTGAAGGTATGGTCATAAATGAGGCCTTTCAAGTCGCTGCTTTCATTGAAAAGTTACCTCCGTTGTGGAAGGATTTTAAGAACTATCTTAAACGCAAGCGGAAAGAGATGACACTAGAAGACTTGATTGTTCGTTTGAGGATAGAAGAAGATAACAAAAATGCTGAAAAGAAGTCACGTGGAAACTCGACAATAATGGGGGCAAACGTTGTTGAGGAGGCGCCACAAAATAAGAAGAGAAAGAAGGCTTCCGGACCAAAGAATTATCCAAGCAAGAAAAAGTTCAAGGGTAATTGCCACAACTGTAGAAGATCTGGGCATAAGGCCGTGGATTGTCGTGCGCCCAAGAATGATAAGAAGAAAAAGAAACAAGCTAACATGGTTGAAGATGAAATGGAGGACTTATGTGCCATGTTGTCTGAATGCAATTTGGTAGGAAATCCAAAAGAATGGTGGATAGATTCTGGAGCCACCCGCCATGTTTGTGCTAACAAGGAGTTATTTTCTTCTTATGCCCCCGCAGGACCCAACGAGACAATCTTCATGGGAAATTCATCTACGGCCAAAATTGAAGGAGTTGGCAAGATTGCGTTGAAGATGACGTCGGGAAAAATAGTGACTCTAAATCAAGTCCTCCATGTTCCAGAAATTCGCAAGAATCTTGTGTCTACCTCACTTCTTGTCAAGAATGGATTCAAATGTATTTTTGTTTCTAATAGTGTTGTACTTAGTAAGAACGATGTATATGTAGGAAAAGGTTACCTAAATGAGGGCCTTTTTAAGCTAAATGTAATAGCAGTTCCTATCAATAAAGTGAATGTTTCTTCTTACTTACTTGAGTCAAACACTTTATGGCATTCGCGTTTAGGTCACGTAAACTTCAAAACATTGCGGAAGATGATAAATCTAGAAGTATTGCCAAAATTTGATTGCATTAATTCCAAATGTCAAATATGTGTGGAATCAAAGTATGCTAAGCATCCTTATAAGTCCGTTGAAAGGAATTCAAGTCCTTTAGACTTAATTCACACAGATATTTGCGACATGAAGTCAACACCATCTCGCGGTGGGAAAAAGTATTTTATTACTTTTATTGACGATAGCACGAGATACTGCTATGTTTATTTACTTAATAGTAAAGATGAGGCAATTGATGCTTTCAAGCAATACAAGAGTGAAGTTGAAACGCAACTAAACAAAAAGATCAAAATGATAAGAAGTGATAGGGGTGGCGAATATGAATCTCCTTTTGAAGAAATTTGTTTGGAAAATGGCATTATTCACCAAACAACTGCCCCTTACTCTCCACAATCTAATGGAATTGCGGAGAGGAAGAATCGAACATTGAAGGAGATGATGAATGCATTGCTAATAAGTTCTGGCTTACCACCGAACTTGTGGGGGGAAGCTATACTTACAGCTAACCGGATAATCAATCGTGTACCTCATAGTAAAACACAGTCCATTCCTTATGAAAAGTGGAAAGGAAGGAAGCCTAGCTTGAAATACTTCAAAGTGTGGGGGTGTTTAGCTAAGGTACAAGTTCCTAAACCTAAAAGGGTTAAGATAGGTCCAAAAACGGTTGATTGTGTGTTTATTGGATATGTAACCAATAGCAAGGCATATCGTTTTCTGGTTCATAAATCAGAAAATCCTGAGATTCACATTAATACGATAATAGAATCAGATAATGCTGAATTCTTTGAAACTATTTATCCGTATAAAAAGGAAAGTGAAGTGACCTGCCAAAAGTCAAAACGACCTCGGGAGGAAATAACAGATGGTATGCCTAATGAAGAAAATCCAAGAAGAAGTAAACGTCAAAGGATATCTACTTCATTCGGTCCAGATTTTCTGACTTTTCTGTTAGAAAATGAGCCTCGTACCTTCAAGGAAGCAATGTCTTCCTCAGAAGCACAATATTGGAAAGAAGCTGTCAATAGTGAAATAGAATCCATATTGAGCAACCATACTTGGGAATTGGTTGATCTTCCTCCGGGTAACAAAACGTTGGGTTCTAAATGGATTTGCAAGAAGAAAATGAAAGACGATGGTACTATTGACAAATACAAGGCAAGACTTGTTGTCAAAGGATTTAGACAACGAGAAGGTCTTGACTATTTTGACACATACTCGCCGGTAATAAGAATTACATCTATTCGGATGCTAATAGCGTTAGCCGCCTTGTATGGTCTTCAAATCCATCAAATGGATGTAAAAACAGCCTTCTTAAATGATTATCTTGAGGAAGAAATTTACATGAACCAACCTGAAGGGTTTGTGGTTCCGGAAAAAGAAAAGAAGGTGTGTATACTTGTTAAGTCTCTTTATGGACTAAAACAAGCACCCAAACAATGACATGCGAAATTTGACCAAACAATGTTGTCAAATGGTTTTAAGATTAATGAATGTGATAAGTGTGTTTATATTAATAACGTTCAAAATCATGTAGTCATTGTTTGCTTATATGTTGATGATATGCTAATAATGAGCAAAGACATTGCCGACATTCAAGCTACTAAGTGTATGCTTGCTAGTAAGTTTGATATGAAAGACTTAGGAGTTGCCGATGTAATTCTAGGAATTAAAATCCAGAGGACTCCTCAAGGTCTAGCTTTGTCTCAATCACATTACGTGAAAATGGTACTTGAAAAATTCAAACACTTGGAATTTAGAAGTGCAAGGACTCCAATTGACTTAAACCATCATCTTATGAAGAATAAAGGCGAAAGTACGTCTCAATTGGAGTATGCTCGTGTGTTGGGAAGTCTAATGTACATCATGAACTGTACACGACCCGATATAGCTTGTGCAATAAGTAAACTTAGTCGATTCACAAGTAATCCCAACAAGCATCACTGGGTGGCTATGAAACGAGTTCTGGGATATTTGGAGTATACCCAAGACTACGCTTTGCACTACAATAAATATCCTGCGGTTATTGAAGAATATAGTGATGCTAATTGGATAACCGGCTCATCAGAAATAAAGTCCACAAGTGGATATGTGTTTACTGTTGGTGGAGGAGCAGTATCTTGGAAGTCTTCCAAACAGACATGTATCGCTCGCTCTACAATGGAATCAGAGTTTATATCATTGGATAAAGCCGGTGAAGAAGCTGAATGGCTTCGGAATTTTTTAGAAAACATTCTGTTCTGGCCAAAACCTTTGGCTCCTATTTGCATACATTGCGATAGTGAGGCTGCAATAGAACGGGCAGGGAGCGTTATGTATAACGGAAAGTCTCGTCATATACGACGAAGACATAATACAGTTAGACAACTACTTTCTAGTGGAATTATCACTATTGATTATGTAAGATCAAAGGATAATGTTGCGGATCCACTTACAAAAGGCTTAACTAGAGAGGGAGTTGAGAAGTCATCTAAGGGAATGGGACTATGGCCGAGGACAAGTCAACATGGCGGTAACTCTACCTAGAATTTTGGATGTTCCGAGATCTAGGTTCAAGGAGCTCAAACAAAGTTGTGATTGACCGGTTCAACATTGTCAAAACAAAATCTTTGGTCCATTCTCGTGATGAAGACAATGTTCAGTAACAAGGATAGAACTTTACACGTTCTTTAATGATTACCAAAGTTTGATGAGGTATCTATCAAATAGTGTCAATCTAAAGGATTACACGTTTAGGAATCACCTACGTAAGTGTGAAGTGTAAGCCGCTTCAAGGAGAATTCTGTAAGGCCAATTCTCTACGCACTTATGAGACCAGGCAGTGTTCATGGCTAAAACGAACACAACAATGAGAACCAAAAGACGATTAAGGGTTGGTTGTGTGGCATATGGCTGTCTAGGTATACACTAAAGTTCGACGGTTCAAAGATATCAAATCTACCGATTGACCGAGTATATCTGACATATGTTCACTACGGAAAGTTCAAAGGGAAACCTACTTATCCATATGCAATTAATCCTTACTTGCAAAATCACATAGAGGAGTGTGAATTGGAAATGGAGGGAAATAAAATGGAGGGAAAATGAAAATTTGAAGAAGTGAACTTTTGTCTTGCACTTTGTCCCTCATTGGTGAGGGACAATCACATTTGTGTGCTTATATATAGATTCACTTCTTAAAGCTCTTAAAAGGAGTTGAAGAGAATGAACCCTCGCGCCGTCGTCGTCACTCGCTCGGCTTCGGCTTCGGCTTCGGATTTGTCAAATGATCGATAAGATTATTTTTTGGACAAAATTTATTTAATTATTTAATAATTAATTAAATGTCAAATCACTGCTGAAACTACGCCAGAACCCTACTGAAAGTTCAGAAGGTCTTGCTGGCCACGGTTCTACCAGACCGCGGTAGAATCGCGACAGTCAGATTCAGAGAGCCTCTCTGGCCGCGTATTTTCTGAAAAGGCACCTTTTCATCTCAATAAAACAAATGGGTGAAAAGAGGAGGAAAAGGATGAAATAAGATTTTCCAAGACAAGATAATTACATTTATAGAATGATTTATATCTTGTAATAGATTTAAAAAAGGGAAAGGAAAAGGAAAGCATTAAAAAAACATGTTATTCTTCTCTTCCTTATTCATTTCTAAGAGAGCCAATTCGAAAGCAAAGAAGTTGGTGAAAAACTGGTTCTTGCTATTGACTTGAAAAGACATATTTTAATTTTCTTTTTTGGTAAACTCACCAGAAAATAGTTCCACATCTCACACAACATATATTTTATTCTAACTTCATAAATAGCTATATATGTTAAAAAGTTGGAGACTTCTATCAAAAAGAAGAAGTTCTATCTTATATTTGAGTGTTTCCTTTCTTCCTTCCTCTATTCGCATACAAAACTTAAACCTTCAACACCTTCTTCACCACAAATAGAGAAGAGAGAAGAAAAAAACAAGAATTTGTTTCCCATGTGGTTTCTCATTGGCTAGTATTTGCAAAGGTAGGTTTTAACATTTGTGGTATTATTTTTTCTTTTTTTGTTGTTCCTTGAACCGACTGTTTATTGAAAACAATATTTTTACTTTCGCAAGATATGGGTAAGGTTTGCGTACACATTACCTTTCCTAAATTCCACTTGTGAAATTATACTGAGTTTGTTATTATTATTTCGTATTATTTTTTCTTTATATATCTTTCTTCGTCTTCTATTAATTTTCTCTCTCGATGTTTTACTATGGAAACATAGAGATGGATTTAGGACAGGTTCTATTGTCGAATCGAACTAATTATTTTTTGCTCGAATTATGTTTACATATACAAAAAGGTTAAAATTTATACATAATAAGATCACAATTGTTCTTAATATATTGGCTTTAAATTATCAAATTGTCACTGATCAAAAGGATATGGTTTCTTCTTTATTGGATATGTATGTTCGGAGCATTTATTTCTGAAGTAATCATATCATCTTTTAGTTTTTTTGTACTTTGCAAATCCATTTTTCACTTGTTTTAGTCATTGGCAATGATGGAGAGGTACTGTATATTTTCCTATTGAATTTGCAGCATTTCTTATTAAACTAATTGAATGTGTATTTTTTTTTCATACGTTTTGGCAGATTATTATTCCTGATTTTCATTATTCTCGAGAAAAGTTTTCATACGACTGGATTAAGCTGGAGATCTCATATGGAGGCTAGAAGATCAATGTGAGTATTTCTTTTCATTCTACTTATTTTCCTGTTAAATTCATCAAAAGAATATTTATTTGGAAAGTGCAGAAAAAAAAAATTTAAAATTACCAAAAAAAAAGTAATTTTTTTTGCGGGATGGGGTGTGGGTGTGGGGTTGGGTGGGTGGTGACGAAAAAAACCTTTTTGAAGAGAGGGTATGGGGTGGGGTTAGGTGGGTGGGTTGGTGAGGGTAAAGAATAGGGTGGGGAAGCTTGAGAAGGAGTTTTGGAAAATGTTTTCCCTTCTCTTGATAGGAAAAACATTTTCCTCCAATTGAGTTGATAAGGAAAATGTTTTCCAAAACATTTAAGCCAATCAAACATGAGAAAATTGAAAAATATTTTTCGAAAAATGTTTTCCTTAATACCAAACACACCCTAATAGTTGACAGCTTAGTAATTACGTTTTACTAGATAATGCACCGTATTTATAGATTATACTAATTTCCTAGAAAGATTAGTCTTAATTGTTGGTTCCTTTGAAGTAAAGATCCCAAAACAAAACTTAGAAAGTAAGTTTTACTAGAAAACGTATCAAACTTGTAACATACACTAATTAATTCCGTTGTTGTGGTCTTATGTTTTCAAGTAAAGAACCTTTATCACTTTCGAATTGTCTGTCTCTCTCTTCTTCTTTTTTTCCTTGGAAATTTTGGAATGTAGATATTCTTCAATAGCATAGGCAAGGGAAATAAAAACCATGTGAGTATGAAGATTTATTGGTAGAGGGAAGGTGGAGTGGTTATATTTTCTCATTTTTAAAATCTTACTATGATTGGACTAAGCAACCTTTTAGAGTTTATTGAACATGTGGTAGGTGAAGAATTGCAACTGTTCAAACTAGGTTTCAAAAATTAATATTTTCTAATATTGTATGTAAGATAAGATCTTTAATCTCATTTGTTGAAGGACAGATTAGTTAGTTGTTCAAGTAGCTAGGCTGTGTCATATGCCACTTTCTTAGAGAGAAATCTCAAATAAACACTAAAGCGAGAGGGGATTGGAGAATACGAGGCGGAATAGGGATTCGAAGTTTATGAATTTGTACCACGATTTCAAGATAATACTACAACAATTTCTAACATTTATAGTTAGATATGAACCCGTAACCAAGCTTCTACATCCACTCTTGTTGGGAAATACTAATGAATAACTTCGTACAATATTCTATAACTAGACGGACAAATAAATATGTTGTCTGCTTTATTTTTCAAGTTGCTAATCCAACTTATTATGGTGGTTACTTATAAGAATTATTTATAATTTAAAAAGTAATATTACAACGAGAGGGGTGGAAAAATATAGACGAATATCATAGTACAATATTTTATAAATCGAGGGACAAGTAAATAGGTTGTTTATCTTATTTTTCAAGTTGCTAATTCCACATATTATAAATAGTTACATAAAGTTATCTTTAAAACTAAAAGTGTAAATCTTTTTTTACATTTCTAGTATATAAAAATTAGACTCTATTGTGTACCTATTTCAAAGACAATTAGCAAATTTGAGGATGGTGGACTAGAAATCAATTTTTGAAGTGTCATTATTTACTTATAACTTAGCCAAATGTAAAGAGATGATAAGGACATTATGATTCTAATTAGGGAAATTTTCGTTCATATACCATATAGGAAACTATATTACCAAATATGTTCATAGTTTGCATATTACCCGCCATGCTAATAGTATTTCTACAAAATATAGACAATTCATTAAATAAGGAATCATTGTAGCTGTAGGCTTCCTTATTTAGGCGCGCTAATATTGGGGAATTAAATATTCTCCTAGATTTTTTACCACACAAATCACGCATTAAATAGGGTACAATTTAGGGATTTCCTATCCATTTACCTAAATGAAAATAGAAAGAATTACAAGAAAATACACATGACTTCACACCATAACAAAAAATGGTCCATGTTTTTAAAGTTTACCCGTTATAGCCCAATTTGTATAGAATTTAAAGGAAAGATTCAATCACTAACCTAGTTCTCTTTTTCCCTACACGCCCAAAATATTCTCTCTCCATGTGCCTCTTCATTCTCTACAGGCCATTATCTTTTATCCTCTATATTTTTTTGATCTATCTCCCATATTCATCTTGTATCTTCTATAATTTTTAAATCTATCTTTCATCCTATCTTTTCTCCTCTCTAATTTTCAGATATAATTTTCCTTAACTTTTGTTAATTCTCTCAAACTTTCCTAATGCAAAAAGATGAAAGTCTAGAGTAAGATGAAGAATATGAAGTCAGTTGTTCGTTTGAAAGGATTGTGGAAGAAAATATTTGACTCATTAATGATTTAAGTAATTTTGATTGATAAATCTCTGAGTCTCTTACTTTGAGCATTTGGTATCGAAATATAAGTCCCAAAAATCATAATTCCGCCACTGACGAAGCTAAAGTTTTCAGATTTGGAAGTTTTCATTGTGAATTGGTGCTTCAATCCAGATGGGTATTGACTAATAATAGTATTATTGATCGGGTGAGACAAAATTTAAGAATTTGGGATTCATCTAGACTTATCTTGAGTTGATTGGTTCTTCTTCTTCTTTTTTCTTCTTCTTTTTGATAATATTGGTGTTAAAATAGAGGTGTAGTGATGGACATAAGGTATTTTTCAGTGCATATACCGTATAACTGGTGTTTGTACACACTTATACAAATATTGTATAATTATGTATAAAATAGGTATAACTGTGTAGATTTGTGTATAGTGATGTATAATTATATTTTTTTTCAATATATAAGGGTGTACATACATTATTATTGTATAAGAGGTCTTCATGAAAGTTTGGCACTTTTTTTATATGGTAAATTTTTTGTTGAAATAAAGGTTTAATGATGGTTGGAAATTTTTTTTCTAGTGTAAAATATGCATGTTGAATTTATGTACATTCAGTGCATATGTTGTATACTCATACATATGTATTATATATATATATATATATATTGTATAAATATATATATATATTGTATAAATATGTATATAAGTGTGTATAATTATATATATACGAGCATATAATAATGTATTTACATTGCATTCCAATGTAAATATACTCCTTTTGTATGTACATATATATATATATATATATATATATATATATATATATAATGACAATATACTCCTTTTTTGGTAAATTTCGGACAAAAATAAGGCAAAGAGAGGAGGAAAAAGTAAGGATTTAAAACCATGTGATGACTTGACTTTTTGTAGATAGTCACATTAATCTGGAAGAGGAAAAAAAACAAATAGGAGAAATAGAAAAAAAAAAAGGAAAGAGATCATTATGAGATTGATGTCAGGCGATAATGTCAGTCAGACAATGATATTAGAGGGCTTCAATGGCTATGCGAATGAAAACTTAAAACGATGGCTACGCGGATGAAGAGCACCTATGTGGACTATACTTATGTGAAATTATCCCATGAAAATATTATCATTCATTCTCTTTCTTCTTTTTTCAGTTACCCAAATTAAAAAGATTTATTCTCTCTTTCTTCTTCAACATTTTATACCAAATGTTCAGGTCTCATTTTGAAGAGTTTAGCAGTGCATTTCTATTGTAGGTACATGTCCTACATATATTTTCATTCACTGAAATAATGTGGTGCTGGAAAATTCCTCCACTGCACAAATGTAGACGTAATTTGACGCACACAAGGGAATACCTCTTGATTTCATATCAATCAGTTTATAATCCATATAGTTGCATGTTTGTGCTGTTATATTTTATAGTATCACCAATGACAACACAGTTGCATGTTTGTGCTGTTACATTTTATATTAAATTCTGGTTGTATATAAATATTCTACACTTTATCTACATTTTATCTACAAATAAACTACATGTCAGAGTAAATATATATATCAGTATGAATTTTCACAATATCTACAAAATTTCTATATTTATTCTACAATAAAACTACATATCATTTGAAAAATTAATATGAAAAATACAGAATTTCAATGTTTCTACAAATTATCTACGAAATTTCTACAAACTGTTCATAACAGAATTTATCTTTATTTTCATGCATGTTCGTCTGGAACACTAAAGTTACTTAATATGTCAACATCTCCCGTTATAGAGTAATACAACTTATCTACAATTTTCTATAACTTTCACACATTATTTCCACTCAGTTAAATACAACTACAATAACATAAAACTTACATACAAATTTTATATAAAATTTATACAATATGTCTTTTGTATCTGATTTATACATAGTAAAAATAAATTTCATACAACTAATTATATATTATACAACTTATCTAAAAATTATCTACAATTTTCGTACATTATTTCTACTAAGTTATATACAACTATAATATAATACCACTTAAATACAATTTTTATACAAATGTTGTTCAACTTTCATACAACAGTTAAATGAATAAAAGAAAAACAAATAAACAACAGAATACATTTTTTCTACAATTTCTGCAATATAATGTATGTCATGTCTTCTTCTTCTTCTTCGAGTTTCAATATGAAATTCAACCAAAACCAAGTATAATCTTCACCAAAACCCCTCAAAATTGAGATATAAACTCCAAATCATATTCCCAATTATTTGCAACAACACCAAATCCAAACAAATAATGATTTTTGAAAACCCAAATTCGAATTCAAAGTTTCAAAGCTTTTTTATGGCTATCAATGGTGGAATTGCTGCTCTCTTTTCCTTTCCTCTTATATTACTGAAATTTGGGATTGAGAGATAGAGAGAGACGTAGAGAGAATTCTCAATTCT
The DNA here is from genome assembly GCF_000393655.2 of Nicotiana sylvestris. Taxonomy (NCBI): domain Eukaryota; kingdom Viridiplantae; phylum Streptophyta; class Magnoliopsida; order Solanales; family Solanaceae; genus Nicotiana; species Nicotiana sylvestris. Next base: position 151,373,785 of record NC_091061.1, on the reverse strand, counting down.
TTGCAACAACATCCAATCCAAACAAACAATGTCTTTTGAAAACCAAAATTCGAATTCAAAGTTTCAAAGCTTTTTAATGGTTGTCAATGGTGGAGGGGTTACAGATTTTCGCTGGTTTTAGAAGAGGAAATCGTGGGTGATTGAAGAGGAAATCGTGGGTGTGGTTTGAGGAAATCGGATGGAGAGAGAAACTTGGGGGAGTGGGAATATACGGTTGAGTAAAATTAGGAAACTAATTAATACCATTAAAATCCTAAAATGGTACATAAATAGTAATTAGGTATATAGAAGGTAATTATATTAAAAGTTAAGCATGAAGAGTAATATAGTTTACTATGTAGCATAGGAATGTAAAAATTCTTTCTAATTAATACACATTATTTTTACAATTATTTCGCTAATTTTCCAAATTCAGTAGTTAAACGAATTTTTCTAACCATTTTACAGAGAAGATGCATGCAAAAGAAGGTTACAGAAAATCAAAGTTAAGGAAGTGGGAGTGAAGCCTCTTCAATTCCCTTTTCAAGAGAAGAGTACAAATTGCAAATTCCATCCTCTAAAGCTTGTGTTATTTGTCATTGTAATTGGCACTTTCTTCTTGATTCTCTCCTCCAACTCAGTTTGTCAAAATAAAAATACTTCAGATTCAAGGTATGTTCTGCTTCCTTTTTCTTGTATTCTATATACTTGACCAAAAAAAGAACCTGCAATATATGTGTATTTATGTATGTATAGATACATTTATATGCTGACTGTACAGAAGAATTTCACACAATTAGGTCACATAAAAGATAAGTAGGTAACTGTTCATTATAAAATGGAATTAGTTATTAAAAAAATAAGGTAGATATCTTGCTGTGACAGGTTAACTTCAAAATTACACTAGCGATATAAAAATTATTTACACTGTCAATGTATAGTAGTTGTATACTTTACGTGTTTGTGTGTGTTAAAAGGCCTATCAAATCTTAGCATGGTTAAGGGCCTATGAAATTTTTGGATCTAGAGATAAAAATTGTATATATACACCAAGTTATAGCATGGTGAACTTTGAAAAAAAAAAGGGTTGATAGATGAAATTTGGCTAGTTGCTCCTTGTCTTTTTGATAATTTACTATATTAAGAATCTTGAAAGACTATCCTAGAAAAATTATCTTAGGAGAAAAGAGAAGGAAACAACAACAACAAACCCAGTGAATTCCCACAAGTAGGGTCTGGGGGAGGGTAGTGTATACACGGACCTTACCCTACCGTGGAGGGTAGAGAGGATGTTTCCGATAGACTCTCGGCTAAAAAAGAGAAGGAAAATTGGAGAGAGGAAAAATATTAAAACAGCTTACTAAGGATTTTACTTGGGAAAAAAAATACTAGCTTACTAAGGATTTTACTTGAAAATTAATCAGAGGGGTTCTTTCCTGTTCACTAACATTAAATCCTCCAAATTGGTCATAGCATAGTCTTTATTAATTGATATAAATTATATAATGCAGGCAACATTTTGTGAACAGGTGGATATGGGGCGCCTCAGATCCTAGGTATGTATCAGATGTTGACATCAATTGGGAGGAAGTATCTCAAGTTTTAGAACAATTGCCTGAAAAGAAAGTTGTTGAGAACATAAGTCTTCTTAATTTCGACGAAGATGAAATCATTGAATGGAGACAAGTTGTTCCTGGTGCCAACCAAACAGTCCTTCACCTTGACTACGCCGAAAAAAACATAACATGGGAAACATTGTACCCTGAGTGGATTGATGAAGAACAAGAAAATGATGTTCCAAGTTGTCCTTCTTTGCCAAAACTAGAAGTTCCTAGGAATCGTATCGATCTCATAGCAGTCAAGTTACCATGTAGAAATGAAGGGAATTGGTCTAGAGATGTTGCGCGGTTGCACTTGCAACTTGCTGCTGGTGGTTTAGCTTCCTCTGCTAACGGTAAACATCTTGTGCATTTACTTTTCATAACCAAATGCTTCCCTATACCGAATCTTTATAGGTGCAACGAGCTCGTTGCTAGAAAAGGTAACGCGTGGTTGTACAAGCCGGATTTGAGTGTTCTAAGAGAAAAACTTCAACTTCCTGTTGGATCATGTGAACTCGCACTTCCATTTGGTACAACAGGTAATGATACACTATTGTTTTTCCTTCTTTCAATGTGAATTCTATAGACGTATCAAGAATTCAATGTGAACTTGTCTATGTTATGATAGCAGAGGAAGTACATTCAGGGAACAAAAGGCGCGAGGCTTATGCAACAATCTTGCATTCAGCTCATGTATATGTATGTGGAGCCATAGCAGCAGCACAAAGCATTAGAATGGCAGGGTCCACGCGAGACCTTGTGATTCTCGTTGATGATTCGATAGGTGAGTATCATAGGAGTGGACTTGAAGCAGCAGGCTGGCAAGTTAGGACTATACAAAGAATAAGAAATCCAAAAGCTGAGAAAGATGCCTACAATGAGTGGAATTATAGCAAATTCAGACTATGGCAACTGACTGATTATGACAAGATCATATTCATTGATGCTGATCTGCTTATACTTAGAAACATCGACATCTTATTTAGGATGCCACAGATTTCAGCGACAGGAAACAATGGCACGCTTTTTAACTCCGGAGTCATGGTTATCGAGCCATCAAATTGCACGTTTCAGCTCCTAATGGATCACATAAATGAGATTGAGTCCTATAATGGAGGCGATCAAGGTTACCTAAACGAAATATTCACGTGGTGGCATCGGATACCAAAGCATATGAACTTCTTGAAAAACTTCTGGATTGGCGATGATGAAGTAGTGAAAGCAAAGAAAACACATCTTTTCGGGGCTGAACCTCCAATTCTTTATGTCCTACATTACCTCGGATACAAGCCATGGTTGTGTTTCCGGGACTATGATTGCAACTGGAACGTAGACATCTTACAAGAATTCGCGAGTGATGTTGCACATCACAAGTGGTGGAAAGTACACGATGCAATGCCCGAGCAGCTGCAAGACTTTTGCCTGCTAAGATCAAAGCAGAAGGCACAATTGGAATGGGATAGAAGGGAAGCAGAGAAGGGAAAATATGTTGATGGACATTGGAAAATCAAGATCAAAGATCGACGACTTAAGAGATGTACAGACAGCTTATGCAATTGGAAGGGTATGTTAAAGCATTGGGGGGAGAAGAATTGGACAGATGATCCATTTTTTCACCCCTCACCACCAACCTTAAAAACCAACAAAACCAAAACAGCATCTGTTTCTGGTATATAACAAGCATCTTTTTTTTTTTTTTGGCTTTTTTGCTAAGTGGAGCCCTGTGTTCAATCTTGTGGTAAGAGGGTAAAAGATATGAAGTTGCTTTCAGAAGCAAAGTTAGTCATTTGATGAAATTTTCATCTTTGATATATACATAGGTTTTGTGCTATGTGTTGGACAGTACCCTCAATTTGTGAGGGACTTTTATAGCGTTTTCAGATTTTATACTTATTTTTGTTTGTTTCCACTCTACATTAATTAAATTCAAGTCTTTTTGACATTTTTAGCACTTTTTTCCACTTAACTTTGAGGTACCGTCAAATCTCTTTATAACAGCCTCATTTGTTCCGCATATTTTTGGATGTTATAGTGAATTGTTATTATAGAAAATATATAGTATTATAATAGAACATGAGATTTGGTTCCGAAATCAATTATAGCAATCAAACATCAATTTAGACAATCTTATATGAGTGATTAATTAGAAGCATTAATCACTTCAAACAATGTAGAATTTGGGAATAATTGATACTATATATTATATTTTAAGTCTTGAAGAGAGTATTCATCCCAAAGTGATTTATTTTCAATTTCATTAGAACTTTGTCGATATTATTTTTTGAAAATTCGTCATAGTTGAGAATCTTGAAACGTACACTCTGATGATTAACACTTTATGAACCTAATCCTTCATCAAAGTTCACACCTCAAAGACTCAAATTCCTTGTCTTCTTAAAAGGCATTTCTCCTTAGCTTGCAAACACAAGGATAATCTTCTTCCTTTTCATAAAACAAAAGGATAATCATGAAGTAATTATTTGGTCCCTTGCATATTGGCAGATCCAATAAATACCTAAACAATATAGAGGGCTAGTTGGATCCAGAGAAAGAAAAAATAAACTTCCTAGTTTTTCATATTAAAAAAAATAAAAGAAGAATTAATCTAAATAGTCGTTTGCTCAACCACTAAAATGAAAATAGATCGATGGATATATAATATACGTATATGAGTAAAATTTAGTTTACCCCATCAACCTTTAAGGCTTGGGAAATTATACCCCTTCACATTTTGAATGGAAACGGCAACTCCCTTGTACTAAAAAACAATTGGAAAAAAAAAACTATTATCAATAAAAATAAAAATTCAAAATGAACCCTCTTTTTGGAGGGAATATTTTTGGCGCTAGAAAAAGTTTCGCGCTATATTATGGCAATTAGCATAAATTCCAGTGTTTACTTTTAACTTTTAAGCAAAAGCTTGACATAAAAATTTGGGAAAAACCTAGAATCATCTGAAAACTAGACGAACTTTTCAAGGTGAGTTACCTTTTCACCATTACAATATAATGCCATATCAGTGGTTTTGTGCTTGTGCACAAGTTCCAAAGATTGTATATATTTATATAATATATTCTAATTATAATATTATTTGCAGATTCTATGTATCAGAAGGACGAAATACAAATACTGAAATACTACGATATGAATGGAGTCCATCGGCCTTATCATTTGAGAAACCATGGGTATTGCTCAGCAGCAGTAGGGGTATTTTAATATTTTACAAAATCAACTTCTTGCTCAATATCTAGCGAGCGGATACTACGCATCTCTTTCACTTTTTTATTTTCACTTTAGAATGTTTTCATTATTCGTATTGATTTACAAGTGGGTAAAGTTTATCCGTCCAATCCAATATATTTCTAACACTCCTCAAATCTATAAAAATTTCAAGACACGCTAAGTGTATATTTTTTTTTAATCTTGCTTTGAGTGCATAAAAATTATACTTCTATTACGGATTTAAATCCTTGTGATTGACTTTTGAATTACTTCTCTATTTATAAATAATTGCTTATAAAATTAGGGGAATATTAATAATTTTAATATTATTAATTATTAAAAATAGATATCATCACTTATTAGTCTAGTCAAAACCAAAAAAAAATAACAAAATAATTGGGGGGGGGGGGGGGAGCCTAAAGCCCATAAAGGGCTGCTGAAAAGCAAAAGGCTTAAAGCTAAGCCTTGGACGAAAAGTTAGGGAAAATCAAAGTAACAGACTTCTACCGTTCACGTTTCAGCGAAACAGAATCACGTCCCAGCAGGCAACGGAAAATCCTACATTTCTTTGCGAATCACTAGTTTTTGAACTTAGGTATATACAATTTTTTATTCTCAGTTATCTTACAGTTAGGGGTGTTCATGGTTTGATTTGGGTCGGTTTTTCCCTAAAAAAAAACCAAACCAAGTAAGTCAGTTTTTCAAATATTGGAACCAAACCAAACCAATAAAGTCGGTTTTTTATCGATTCAATTTTTGTCGGTTTTTCGGTTTTTTCGGTTATTTATCGGGTTTTTTCTTAAATATGAGACATACACTACCAAACACATATTCCGGCGACTACATTTTCAATGTAACACTATCAGATCAATTGCTCTTTGAGAAATCTATCATTTACCAAGATATATTGATAATAATTGAATCAAATAGTGATGAATAATTTAAGTACTAAATTAAAAATCAATTATTTTTACATGAAATAGATTCTTGTATTTAGCAAAAGAAAACTATCAATCAAACTAGAATGTAAACGCAAAGAATTAAATTATTATAATAGCAAAGAACTAGACTAAAAATACAAGTGACTAAGATGTACTATAAAATTTTAGAAACTTTATATAAAAGTATATATATATATATATATATAAGTGTAATAATAAATTTAAATAGCTACTTTTGCAGTCGGTTTTTTTCGGTTATTTTTTGATTAAAACCAAAACCAAACCAAATTTGATCAGTTTTTAAAATTTAAAACCAAAACTAAACCAAACCTAAAACGTATCTGGTTTTTTGGTCGGTTTGGTTCGGTTTTTTGGGTTTTTATGAACACCCCTACCTACAGTATAAGAATTAGGTAGTTAATTATCTTCTTTCTCTATATTAACAGTAAGTTCAATGTTTAGATATGAAACTTTGAAATTATTTAAAATGCATTGGTTGTTGTAGAATCGATTGTTTGACAGATATAAATTTTGGATTGGGGCCTACGTATTGGCTCAAGGAGTTTTGAGGTGAGTTAATATAACCATTTACTAAAGTGGTTTAACTCACAAAAGCTCGCATACAAGGTGTTTGATGAATTGCTTAAAAGAGTTAATATGTACTTAATTAGAACGAGTGAGTACCTATTAGCTTAGAATTATTTTTTAGCTAAAGTTTAGATGATTTATTATGATATATGTGCATAAATTTTCAGATTTTTGTATTATTATTATATGCCATTTTCATGTAAAAATTCATGAAGAAGCAAGAATCTTTATAAATACTTTTGAATGTTTATTTCATTCTTATGTCATGCTTTATATTTAAGGATATCAGTATAAGTATGTATAGGATGTTCCAGAAAAAATTTAGACTTGAAAAGTCATAAGAAGTAGTTTTAGAAAGACTGGGAGGGCAATTTCCCAGTCTTCAAGTAATCAATGTACTTGTTCTTCCAATCCCAAGTTAAACTAGTGGAATTTACTTCGGCGTGACCTTCTTCTATTACCGACTTCATGAGTCGCACTACTGTCCCCGAGCTGAACTCATCGTCATCAATCGAGGACCCCAAGTTAGCCAGAGCATTGGCCTCGCTGTTCTGATCTCGGGGCACGTGCTATAGGACATGCCTTGTTCAAGTCTTTGTAATCTACACACATTCTTCATCTTTGTAGCAATATATCCCTTTTGGAGTTCGGAAAGCAGTACACTCTTCATCTTTTGGAGACATTCTGATTTGATTGTATCCAGAAGACCCATCCATGAATGACATAGCTTCATGCCATGTTGTAGCATCAACCATGAGTTCAATAATTGGTAGTAAGAAGTTATCTTTTGGACATGCCTTGTTTAGGTCTTGAAAGTCAACACAAACGCGTATTTGACCATTCTTCTTCTTGACAGGTACAATATTCGATATCCATGATGGGTACTTCACCTCTCGAATAAATCCTGCCCCGATGAGCTTGTTAACTTCGACTTCAATTTGTGATACAAGCTCGGGTCAAAACATGTGTTGTGACTGCTTCACAGGGCGTGCTCCACTTTTGATCCCTAAATGATGAATATCTACCTTAGGACTAAGACCAGGCATTTCTCTATACGACCAAGCGAAGACATCTTTGTACTCGGTTAACAACTTGGAGTATTCCTCATCCTCTTGAGGCGTAAGCAGAGTACTAATGAAGGTGAGGCGTGGATCTTTCGGAGTACCTAAATTGAGTTCCTTAAGCTCATCCACAGTTGATTGCCTGCCGTCTTCTAGTTAAGGGGGAGCTTCATGTACTTCATCATCGACGTTAAGGCATGGGCTATCTTCCACAATTATATGATAGGATGTTTCCACAAAGTCTGACTTTTCTTTTTGACTTCCTTGGATGGTCGGCATGGCTTCTTTCTCTTTTTTTGCTTCTTTATGAGGCTGGCAGGTGTAAGCAATGGTTCTCCTTTGCACCTTCAGCAGACCATCTGTGGATATTGATAGAATAGACTTCCTCTTCATACATGATGGGAAAGCACTACAGATTTCTTTGTCAGCAACAACTTCAAAATGATCCCGCTCCTCATGGACTTGCTCCTTGTATTTTGACAGTATCTTTATAGATGGAGACTTCCTTGTGGTCCCTAGGCGACAAAAGATAGAGGTCTTTGAGGTAGTGGAAGCTTCTTTTAGATGTTTGGAAGATACACGTTCACCTTTGTGACTTAGCCTTTTAAATACCGCGACCGGAGGGGTTGAACCTCCAATGCGATCAAATACTGAAGCCCGTTGTTTTATTTTCTTTCCCTTAACTTCCTTTAGCTCATCTACCGAGGAATATTGTGATGAAGCTATCTCTTTGCTTCTATTTGATGAAATTCGAAGAGGCTCTGCCAAACTGAACCCCAACCCAAACTTTGGAGTGGCGACGTAGTGCCCTTGCTTTCTCAACTTCATTTGGGACTCATTGAGCCCATGTATCTTTTCACTAGTGACTTCGTCTTTGAGTTCTCCTAGTTGTGATGGATTGGAGAAGTCATAACCAGACTTTTCAAGCAGTATGAAGGCCTTAGGATCATAGTGCCCTTTTATTTTTTCAGCTTGAAGATTGCCTTTAGCAGACTCACCCGTCACGGATGGGATTTGTGCAACTGGGACAGTCATATGCTCCTTCAAATGTTGGATATCTTTGTGATTCATTTGCTTCTTTGGGGTACATTCCTATAGCAAAGGTTGCCCTTTCTTTCGATGCTCACGTGGAACATACCGAAAAACCAGATGCTCCTTAGTCTTTGTCTGTATGTCACCTTCAGATGATGATATCTTAATGGAGATGTCTTTCGTTCCCTTCTTAGGCAGCTTGGTGGTAGTCCATTGAGCCTCATTTTCCTCTTCTAACTTAACACCAGCTTCGTCATCTGATGATGGTTTCTCCACTTTTAGTTAACAAGAATCTAGGTAGAATTTTGCATCTGCAAAGTATGATTCCATCTCAGTGAAAGGCTTGATGTCTACATCAATTTTGACTATCTCACTATCTCTTCTGTACTTCAGACATTGATGCAAAGTAGATGATACCACCCTATTCTCATGAATCCAAGGACGTCCAAGCAACAAGTTATATGATGTTTTAGCATCTATGACGTGAATCAGGGTGTTTGAATTCATCTCACCAATGGATAATCCTACGCGGATCATACCTATGGCTCGTTGTCCTCCTTGGTTGAAACCTTGGATTGTTAGTTTACTTTTGGATAGCTCATCGATAGAGATCCCAAGCTTTTTTGGCATCGCCCTGAAGATACATGGCAGCAGTCGCTACCTTTTTGGATTCCTCCAAATGGCCCACGGCATCGAAGTATTGTTCGATGTCGAAGATGAAGTTTTCCACTTCTTTAGCATCCCGGGATCCGTCGTATGGCTTTGGCTCCGGTATCTTAAGCTTTTGTGGAATGGGGGTGAGGTTTGCTGCACCCCTGATGTGATGGTCGCCTTCTCGAAGTAGGCTCTGTAAGGCAGCATTGACAACGTTGAGCTTGTCAGTCAAGTCGTTTATGGTTTGCTGCATGGCAGTTAGTCTGTCTGCCTCATGTTGCTGATGGGCTAAATCGTCGGCACGCTCCTGTTGGAGGTCCTCAAATTTGCCATGGATGTTGGCAGTTTCAATGGCTGCCGTTTGTCGGTCCTCGTCGGAGTCACGACTGATGTTTGCAATGTCATTTTCGGCCTGCCGCATTCGGCGGTCCAGGTCGTCCAACCTTTGCACTAGGTTGTTGCTTTGATCAGGCACCGTTTCTACGATGGGTCGTAATCGGTCAACCGTCTCTTCTAGGGATGCTAGACGCTCCCCATGATTCACCATGGTCAGAAATGGTGATGATGGCAAATGTTTTCCCTCGTCCGATGTCGAGCCTAGGCTCTGATACCAACTGTTACGCAACGCCTTCCTGATGATCTTTGGAAGGGCAACGTAAGGCTAAGCAACCGATGTCAGTGCGGTTGCTGTCCGCCAATGAGGTCCTCGCCGCACGCTAGACTAGATTGTCAGTGCCGTGCGGGAAAACCAATGTCGTGAGCAATTGCGGAAGCTGAGAGAGAATTGGGTTTTGAATGCTGATGATGATTTTATTGATGACTGAAAATGATGATTACAATGATGCGGTGTCGAGGACGCGATGAAACTTGCAGTATTTCGGATCGCCAACTTTGCCAATTTCCTCTGGCCTTTTTGATTCAGGGAGATCGATGACTTTCTTGTCCAGCTGTTCATCAAGGATTGTGGGTACGTCTGAATCTGGAAATGGATAAACCTTCGCCTCTAATTACTTCAAGGTGGGACGACGCTTCTCCTCTTTGGGATATTGACTCGGGGTCTTATCCTCCTTCACTTTTTGCTTAGTAGTGACCTTCACAGAAGTTGCTTTCACCGCCATTGATTCTTTGGTTTGGTTCTTCGATGCAACATTTTTCTTGAACTCCTTTTGATCAGCAAATGGAGATGCCTTTCCATGACTTGCGATGCTTAACTCCATGTCATGCGCTCGTGTTGCAAGTTCTTCAAAAGTCCGCGGTTTGATCCCTTGTAGAATGTACAAAAGGCCCCAATGCATTCCTTGAATGCACATCTCCATAGCAGATATCTCTGAAAGGCGATCTTTGCAGTCCAAACGTAACGCCCTCCAACAATTAATGTAATCCACCACGGAGTCGTCCTTCCTTTGCTTGGTGCCTGTCAACTCTATCATGCTTACAGTTATTCGGGTACTGTAAAAACGATTGAGGAATTCCTTCTCAAGTTGCTCCCGACTATCAATGGACTTGGGTTTCAAGTCAATATACCAGTCAAATGTGTTCCCTTTTAGAGAACGAACAAATTGTTTTACCAAAAGGTCACTATGCGTTCCAACATTACTACAAGTCTCGACAAAGTGGGCAATATGTTGCCTTGGGTTCCCTTTGCCATCAAATTGATGCAGTTTTGGTGGTTGATAATTGGTTGGCATGGTTAAACAATCAATCCTTTTAGTATAAGGCTTAGAGTAGTACAACGAACTTTGCGATGGTCTGCCATATTGAGCTCTGATGGTGTTCGTTATCATGTCTTGCAATTGTTGGACAGATAACGCAGCAACTGAAGTAGATTGCTTTTCCTTTTGAATGTTTAACTTTGCAAATGATTTCTCAACAGCTGTTTTCTGGGAGGTGAAGACAAGTGAACGAGGAGGGACATGGCTCGACTCTCCAGGCGCATAGGCCTCCAATTTGTTCATGAGTTGAGCGATTTGAAGGTCTTTGTCTTCAACAGATTTCTTCAAGACCTCTATAGTCTGTTCCATCATGGCAAACTTTTCGTCCACGTTAGTTGCGTCAGTCATCAAGGCATTGACTTTCGTTGAAACTGAAGAATCCACCAAATCCTTAAATCCGCCAAGGTTTGAGGCTGTTTGAGAAAGTTCATCAAACATCGAGAATGGGGTGTTGCCCCCAGAGATTGCGGTTGCGAATGTCATATGAGATCTGCTTTTCTTTGCCATCTCCAAGGAGGCGAAGTATTCGGATCTATCCAAGCCACTAGCCTTGAATTTTCTTCGAGTGACTGGGCCAAGATGACTGAGCTCAGGGATGCGACAACAATAGCATCTTTGCATGAACCATCACACTTGCGGAAGGCCATTGTAGCAGTAGATCTGAAGTTTGTAGTTTTCAACTTGCAAGAAGGAGAGATGAAGGGCAGAGTTGATCCTACTAGGCGTGCCAAAATTTGTTTGCAACAAATATTCGTAAGACGAAAAATAAACTGCAACAAAAATAATATAAAGAAAAAGAGATTGTATTGATAAATATTTGTGAGTACAATTCTATATATCCCTTGATTCTCCTTTCTAAAATTCTCCATGATTCGAGGGCTTGAGAAGCGTCTTTCTCGAATGTAGGATGATGCGGACCTCCTTGTGATATATTTAATCGCCAAGAACGTCGAGCAACACTTTGTTGTTACAGGTTGATCTCCGGGAAGAACTCCGTTGATCACTCCTTTATCGAAGAACTAAGCACTTGATGATTGATCTCTCTGTTTGTGGATACCTTCACTAATTGCGGAGTGTTCTTCTCCAATTCTGAATGTCCACTGAGAGTTATGTAACCCCTCTATTTATAGTTGTAGAGGGTGGACAATCCAGCTACATATGAACTCTCTTGCTTGATTCTAATTGGTCCATGTCATTTTAGTCATTTGGCAACCTGTGATTGGTTCTTGCTTTTTGACTTGGATTGTCACATCATTTAACACGTGGCATCATCTTGTTGGCTTTGGGTTTGACTGGACATGCCATGTCACTTGACACATGGCATGAGTTTGGGCCTTAAAATAAAATGGATCTTGGGCTTGAAAATAATAAAATGGACTAATTTAACTTGTAAAATCCAAATTAATTATTTAACCCCATTGAATTTAATCTAAATTTTGTATGGATTAGACCCAATAAATTTTATATGTCTATAGACCCACCGAAAAATCTGGGTGTAGGTTTCCCCGATTTTACCCGTATACAGAACAAAACCTCCAAAAGAAGTAATTATGACTCATTTTTATATTTGAAAAAAATATCAAACATATTATTTTTTGAAGATCAAACAAATCTTAGAAAAAAAAAATGTCAAGTACCACATATATGAAAAGAATAAAACTCCACTTTAGTTTGGGTTTTAAAATAAATCTGGTAAAAACTGCAAAAGAATAAAAAGATAGAAAATTGCCTGCACCACCAATTCAAACAAGTTAAAATGAAGAATAAGATAAATGTTATAAAATAAAGACTGTAAAGTAAAGACAAGTATAGAGAGAAACTATTATATTATTCGAATTCAAACTGATGTACATAATGAACTGAAATCTCTTCTATTTATAGAAGAAAGGAAGCTGATGTGTAAGCTGCTACTATACCAGATATGGATAATCTTCTACTGAGAGCAATGTTTATCCATAACGGAGTACTAAAAGGATAAGCTTATTATACCCGATATGGATAATCTTCTACCGGGGATAATATTTATCCATAACTGGGTACTGAAAGGATAAGCTTATTATACCCGGTATGGATAATCTTCTACCGGGGATAATGTTTATCCATAACGGAGTACTGAAAGGATAAGCTTATTATACCCGGTATGGATAATCTTCTACCGGGGGTAATATTTATCCATAACCGGGTACCGAAGTGATAAGCTTCTTCAGGAAGCTTATTTCCAATAGAGTACTAAATAGATAAACATATTTACGGTGGATTCCCATATGGATAAGCTTCTTCAGGAAGCTTATTTACAACGGAGTACTAAATGAACATCCATAATATAATATATTTATAACACTCCTCCTTGGATGTTCATTAAAAGGTAATGTGCCTCATTAAAACCTTACTTGGAAAAACTACGTGGGAAAAATCCCAGTGAAGGAAAAAGAGTACACATATTTAGTAAGACGCATTGCTAGGTGCCTCATTAAAAACCTTATAAGAAAAACCCCATGGGAAAAAACTTAGTAAGGGAAAAAGAGTGCATCGCGTATTTTACTCCCCCAGATGAAAACCTTGTTTCAAATATTTGAGTCTCCGCATTCCATTCTTGTATACCATCTTCTCAAAAGTTGAAGTTGACAAAGATTTAGTGAATAAATCTACTGGATTATCACTTGAACGGATTTGTTGCACATCAATGTCACCACTTTTCTGAAGATCATGTGTGTAGAATAATTTTGGTGAAATGTGCTTCGTTCTATCTCCTTTTATAAATCCTCCCTTCAATTGGGCTATGCATGCAACATTGTCTTCGTATAAAATTGTGGGTCTTTTCTCACATTTCAAACCACATTTTTCTCGAATAAAATGAATTATTGATCTCAACCATACGCATTCCCTACTTGCTTCATGAATAGCTATTATCTCAGCGTGATTTGAAGAAGTAGCAACAATAGATTGCTTTGTGGAGCGCCATGATATGATAGTACCTCCATATGTAAATACGTAGCCGGTTTGAGATCGAGCTTTATGGGGATCAGATAAATAACCTGCATCTGCATAACCAACAAGGTCTGCACTATCTTTGTTAGCATAAAACAAACCCATATCAAGAGTTCCCTTTAAATATCGCAATATATGCTTAATCCCGTTCCAATGTCTCCGTGTAGGAGAAGAACTATATCTTGCTAGTAAATTAACAGAAAATGCTATGTCAGGCCTTGTAGCATTAGCAAGATACATTAGTGCACCAATTGCACTGAGATAGGGTACTTCGGGACCAAGGAGTTCCTCGTCCTCTTCTGGAGGTCGGAACAAATCCTTATTCACTTCAAGTGATCGAACAACCATTGGTGTACTCAATGGGTGCGCTTTGTCCATGTAAAAGCGTTTTAAGACCCTTTCTGTATAGGCAGATTGATGGATAAAGATCCCGTCTGCTAAATGTTCAATTTGCAGACCAAGACAAAGTTTTGTCTTTCCAAGATCTTTCATCTCAAATTCTTTCTTAAGATATTCAATTGCCTTTTGGAGCTCTTCTGGAGTTCCAACAAGATTTATGTCATCAACATAAACAGCAAGTATAACAAATTCTGATGCCATTTTCTTTATAAAAATACATGGACAAATAACATCATTTATGTAACCTTCTTTCAGCAAATATTCACTAAGGCGATTATACCACATGCGCCCAGATTGCTTTAAACCGTACAAAGATCTTTGTAATCTGATTGAATACATTTCCTGAGATTTTGCTTCAGGCATTTTAAATCCTTCAGGGATTTTCATATAAATTTCATTATCAAGTGAACCGTACAGATAAGCTGTAACTACATCCATTAGATGTATTTCAAGCTTTTCATGTAGTGCTAAACTGATGAGATATCGAAATGTTATGGCATCCATAACAGGTGAATATGTTTCATCAAAATCGACTCCAGGTCGTTGTGAGAATCCTTGTGCAACAAGGCGAGCTTTGTATCTTTCAACTTCATTTTTATCATTCCTTTTTCGCACAAAAACCCATTTATGACCAACTGGTTTTATACCAGCAGGTGTTTGGACTACTGGTCCAAAGACCTCTCTTTTAGCAAGTGACTTCAACTACGATTGAATTGCCTCTTGCCATTTTGGCCAATCAGACCTTTGTCGATATTCTTTGACAGATCGAGGTTCAAGATCCTCACTATCTTGCATAATATTAAGTGCAACATTATATGCAAAAATATTATCCACCACTATTTCAGATCGATTTAAATTAATCCCATCACCAATCGAACTTATTAAAAGTTACTCACTCACATGAGCTTCGGGTTCATTGATTTATTCAGGAATCTCAGAACTAATCAGATTTTGGGTCTCTTCAGGAGATCCCTTCATAGTATCGTTTTGATCATTTGTCGATTTTCTTTTTCGAGGATTTCGATCCTTAGAACCCAAAGGCCTACCACGCTTCAGGCGTGCTTTAGGTTCACTAGCTCTCATGCTAGTAGATGGTCCTACTGGGACATCAATTCGGATAGGCACATTCTCTGCTGGGATATGTGACTTAGTTATCCTTTTCAAATCAGTAAATGCGTCTGGCATTTGATTTGCTATATTCTGTAAATGGATGATCTTCTGGACCTCCTGATTACATATAGGGGTACGGGGATCAAAGTGAGATAATGATGAAATTTTCCACACAATTTCTCTTTTGATTTCCTTTTTCTCTCCCCCTAATTGTGGAAAATTTGTTTCATCAAACCGACAATCTGCAAATCGAGCAGTAAATAAATCTCCTGTCAATGGTTCAAGATAGCGAATAATAGAGGGTGATTCAAACCCAACATATATTCCTATCCTTCTTTGTGGTCCCATCTTACTACATTGTGGTGGTGCTACTGGCACATATACAGCATATCCGAAAATTCGTAGATGGACAATATTTGGTTCATGACCAAAAACTAATTGTGACGGAGAATATTTATTATAATGTGTCGGTCTGAGACGGATAAGTGATGTTGAATGCAAGATAGCATGGCCCCAAGCCGTAGTGGGCAATTTTGTTTTCATAAGTAGTGGTCTTGCTATCAATTGCAAGCGTTTAATAAATGACTCTGCAAGGCCATTTTGAGTATGAACATAAGCTACAGGATGTTCAACTTTTATCCCAACGGATAAACAATAATCATCAAAAGCTTGAGATGAGAATTCTCCAGCATTATCAAGGCGAATAGCCTTTATAGGATAATCTGGGAATTGTGCCCTTAATCGAATTATTTGGGCTAATAGCTTTGCAAACGCCAGGTTGCGAGATGATAGTAGGCACACATGAGACCATCTTGAAGATGCATCTATTAGGACCATAAAATATCTAAACAACCCACTTGGTGGGTGAATAGGTCCACATATATCCCCATGTATACGCTCTAAAAAGGCAGGGGATTCAATACCAACCTTCATTGGTGATGGTCTAGTGATCATTTTTCCTTGATAACAAGCATCACAAGAAAATTCGTCATTTGTAAGAATCTTCAAGTTCTTTAATGGATGCCCACTCGAATTTTCAGTAATTCGTCTCATCATTATTGATCCGGGATGGCCCAAACGGCCATGCCAAAGCACAAAAGTATTTGAATCCGTAAACTTCTGGTTTACGATAGAGTGTGCTTCAATTGTACTAATTTTTGAATAGTATAAGCCAGAAGATAAAGTTGGTAACTTTTCTACAATGCATTTCTGGCCAGAAATATTCTTTGTAATACAAAGATATTCCCTGTTCATTTCATCTATTGTCTCAACATGATACCCATTTCGGCGGATATCTATAAAACTCAACAAGTTTCTTCGGGACTTGGAGGAGAACAATGCATTGTCTATAATAAGTTTTGTTCCCTTAGACAGAAATATTATGGCTCTTCCGGAGCCTTCAATCAAACTTATATTACCAGAAATTGTTGAAACATTTGCTTTTTCCTTATGCAAATAAGAAAAGTATTTCTGATCGTTGAATATGGCATGAGTTGTTCCACTATCAATAACACAAATATCTTCATGATTTGTCTTTGATCCAAACATAATTTGAGGGTTATCCATATTCTTCAAAATAACATAAATAAAATATATTATAGTAAACATCATTATCAAAGCATAACTTTTATTTATGTACAACAATTACATAACCATACTATCTATTACAAACAACAAAAATTAAAATATTTACATTTCTACAGATTCACTACCGATTACATGACTTGTTTCTCCTTCTGGGAGTGCAAAGTAATCAGCTACATCCAAATGCATGAAGTCTAAATTATCTTCAGAAATAAAATTTGCTTCAACATTTTTCTCTGTCTTCTTCAGGGAGGCTTGATAAAGCTCAACCAGGTGCTTTGGCGTACGACAGGTACGTGACCAGTGCCCTTTTCCTCCACATCTATAGCATGCATTTTCTGCATTTGGCGCTTGCACCGCTTCATGCTTTTGTTCCTTCCTTTTCCACTGCTGGTGGTGAGGAGGCTTCTTTGGTGCATTATTATTACCATGATTGGGGTTTCTTCCCCGACCACGGCCATGACCACGACTGGGGCCACGACCTCTTCCACGTTTAGCTTGGTGGAAGTTCGTCTCATTCACTTCAGGGAATGGACAAGAACCAATAGGTCGGCTTTCATGATTTTTCATTAATAGCCCATTATGTTGCTCTGCTATAAGAAGATGTGAGATAAGTTCAGAATACTTTTTAAATCCCATCTCTCGATATTGCTGCTGCAGGAGCATATTCGAGGCATGAAAAGTGGTGAAAGTTTTCTCCAACATATCATGATCAGTAATATTATCACCACATAATTTCAATTGGGAAATAATTCTGAACATAGCAGAATTATACTCACTGATAGATTTAAAATCTTGTAGCCTTAGATGAGTCCAATCATAACGTGCCTGTGGAAGAACGACCATCTTCAGGTGGTCATATCTATCTTTCAAATTATTCCACAGTATGACTGGATCTTTAATAGTGAGATATTCCATTTTCAGGCCCTCATCAAGGTGATGGCGTAGGAATATCATTGCTTTGGCACGGTCTTGGTTTGATGCCTGATTTTTATCCTTGATGGTGTCTGCCAGACCCATCGCATCAAGATG
This sequence comes from Nicotiana sylvestris, assembly GCF_000393655.2. NCBI lineage: Eukaryota > Viridiplantae > Streptophyta > Magnoliopsida > Solanales > Solanaceae > Nicotiana > Nicotiana sylvestris. The sequence continues at coordinate 151,355,882 of NC_091061.1, read as the reverse complement.
AATTTCAGCATCAAGCACCCAAGACATGTAGCTTTTGCCCGATATATCCAGGGCTACAAATTCAAGTTTAGAAAGATTTGACATTATTTAGGAAAAGAAAGTTCTTACCTCTAATACTTTCAAAGTATTTGCTCGAGATGTCAGAGTCTCGTGCTGATAACGTGTTATAAAATAAAGACTGTAAAGTAAAGACAAGTATAGAGAGAAACTGTTATATTATTCGAATTCAAACTGATGTACATAATGAACTGAAATCTCTTCTATTTATAGAAGAAAGGAAGCTGTTGTGTAAGCTGCTACTATACCAGATATGGATAATCTTCTACTGAGAGCAATGTTTATCCATAACAGAGTACTGAAAGGATAAGCTTATTATACCCGATATGGATAATCTTCTACCGGGGGTAATGTTTATCCATAACTGGGTATTGAAAGGATAAGCTTATTATACCCGGTATGGATAATCTTCTACCGGGGGTAATGTTTATCCATAACTGAGTACTGAAAGGATAAGCTTATTATACCCGATATGGATAATTTTCTATCAGGGGTAATATTTATCCATAACCGGGTACCGAAGTAATAAACTTTTTCAGGAAACTTATTTCCAATAGAGTACTAAATAGATAAACATATTTACGGTGGAGTCTCATATGGATAAATTTCTTCAGGAAGCTTATTTACAACAGAATATTAAATGAACATTCATAATATAATATATTTATAACAATGAAAAACTATTTCCATTTGTGAGAAGACAAATTATTACAACCGACACCTTGAGAGGCAAATGCCCCACATCGATAACACCACCTTCCAAAAACCTCTATTTCGTCCCCATTCTCGTCCACCCCGTGAAACTTCCTCCTTTCCCTCGTCTCACTCCACTCGTGCGTTGTTCACACTTGTAAACTTCATATTATGAATAGAAGGAGTCTAAAGTTTATATATTGTTATTGTTATTAAATTAATAAAAAAATACAATAATAATTATGTTTAGAGTCAAAGTTTTAACTAATTTTTTAATGTAAATTAAGTCTATGTAAAATCGATTGAATTCACGTGAACTCTAAATCCACCCCTAATTATAAAGTGTATTAATTCAGGTCGTTGACACAGTGTGTATATATAGTAAAAGACTTCAAAAATATAAGTCTATTAAATTTGACTTCATTTCTTTAAACGAATTGTGTGTATAGTCCACACTTATTGACTTACCATATCTTATTAAAAGAAAAAAGATTGACTTACCATATATATAAACCATGCAGAAAAGAAAACATATTAAACCCCATGTGATTGTGAATTACCTACGCATACCCAATCCACACCATGTTATAGTATTTTCACACAAAAAATCGTCCTCTTCAATTCAACTCAATGGCTTCTCATTTCTCCCTACCATTCCTCTCCTTCTTCCTCTTCGTCTCTCTAGTCTCTTCCTCCATTTCTCAGCCTCCTTCCCCTTCTCCTTCGCCATCTCCAAATATTCCTATTGAAATCCAAGGAGCTTGCAAAGCTTCACGCGACCCACCAACATGCGAAGCCTCAATATTAACAGACCCGTCAAATCTAACACCCGTTCAAATCATCCTCTCCGCATTGGCCGTCTCTTCTCAAAACCTGACGAATGCTCAATCAATGGTGAAAAACCTCCTCGACACCTCCGCCGGCAACGTGAACCTCACAGTCGCCGCGAAAAATTGTCTTCTCGGATTCAACTATTCGGCTTACAGGTACAATCTAACGGCTGCTGCGTTGCCACGTGGCGAAATCAAGGACGCTCGTGCATGGATGAGCGCTGCCTTAGGGTACCAAATAGGCTGTTCGTCTAATTTACTCAAAGTAAATGAGACAATTCAAGTGGCCGAAACGTTAGAGGTAATGAATACGTTAATTAATTTCACTACAAATGCGTTATGGATGACGGTGAGTTATGATATCCACGGGAATGATACCGGGTTATGGGGCCCACCCAAAACCGAGCGAGACGGGTTCTGGGAACCCGGGTCCGGGTCCGGGTTTGAGTTTAAAGGTGTTGTTCCGTCGGGTTTGAACCCGAATGTGACGGTTTGTAAAGAGGGTGTTTGTGACTATAAGATGGTGCAGGAGGCGGTGAATGCGACACCGGATAATTTGGGACCCTGGAAGTTTGTGATATGGATCAAAGCCGGGTTGTATGATGAGATAGTTCGGGTCCCATTGGAGAAGAGGAATGTGGTATTTTTGGGTGATGGCATGGGTAAAACCGTCATTACGGGTTCGTTGAGTGTTGGCCTCGTGCCTGGAATGACGACTTATGAATCTGCCACCGTTGGTAAGTCAATTACAGTTAATTTCAATTGCATTTTATTTCTTTTTCTTTGGTTGTTTAAAATGATAAGTTTTTAAAGATTTAAGTCGTGTACAATGAAAATGTAAATAAGATTATATTAGTAACGCAATTTAATAAATTATAATAGATAATTACTCTATTTTCCAATTTAACATATAACTATATAAGTAATGTGATGAAAAGTTAGCTTTAATTGAGGATCAACTTAATCTAATAGCGTAAAATATTTACACGGTAAGAAAGCACAAAACAAAACTCTTCTTATAATTTAGGACGGCCAGAATTATTAGAAGCAACCAAATTGAGTTGTAGTTTTTATTGTCTCTTTGTTATTGTCGTTCTATGTTGTTAAGTGATAAGCTTTGGCTAAAATATCACTTCCTGTCATCAATCATTGTTTTACATAATTTATAGTTTACTAAAAGAAATTTAAAACACAAAAGACTTTCTTTATAGAAATGTGGTTGCTCTTAATTTTTCAAAAATCAGAAACACCATACTTAGGAAGTGTATGGGTCCAAATTTGGTAACCACAACCATTACCGAGTAGGATGAGGAACGGGGTTATCATGATACACCGTCTGATGGTCGTCGTGGTGAAAGGTAACGGCTGAGGGCGGTCAATCGGTGCATAACATCCACGACAATGCAAATTTAGTGGGAGACAGTAAGAATATGCTTTTCGAATATTCTCTATGTTGTACTTTTTAGGATTTTTTGGGAGATTGTCCCTTATAAATAGGAAGGGTAAGTAAAGAAGAGAGGGAGAGAAGAAAAAAGACAAAAGAATACTTTGTAAAATAATCATCTGAAAGTGAATGCAAAAGCAGTCTTGTTCATCTGAGAAAGATCCTAAGATTCCCCAATCATTTCATACTTGTCCCTCTTACACCGATTGCATCTATTAAGATTCTATTATACATTTAAGTCTTCACATTTATGAGCATTTATTTGGTTTGAATATACTTGTTATATCGTCCATCTTGTTTACTCTTCCCACCATTTGATCTAAATTTTATTGTGCTTAACTAAGATCGACCTCATCATTATCGTTAGTTGATTTAATCAAAAAGGTTTGACATCTTTTGGTCAAACAATTTGGCGCCGTCTGTGGAGATTTCTTCAATTTAGATTTCATTTTCATCTAGATCATAGAAAGGGATAGTCACCTCATTCTAGCTTTGCACAAACTAACAATGGCAGAGAAAAGAGATGCAAGGCTAAAAGCAATAGTAGGTGCCACAACCAACATCCTGAACACCATCAACGAAGACAACAGGGAAGATAGCGAAAACGGGACACTAAACACCACACCCAGGGGAGACGATTCACCTCCCCCACACGAAAGCGTAACTGCTTCGCGCGAGAGGAGAGGCACAACCGGCAGTGAGAAGACTACTGGAAGAATGGCTAACAAGTACTCCGAACAACATACTTGATAAACCCGCCCAAAGGGATGACAGAGATATTGCGCGTGTAGATGTCACGACGATCGCTGGTGAGCGAGATGTCCCCCGAACAGGTAACACTCATATTGTTGTTGACGCAGGTAATGACACGCTCGCAGCCGTTTTAAAGAAAATGGAGGAAATGGAAAATGAGAATAAGGCACTCCGTGACCAGATGAAGGAACAATAAGAGAGGGTTGACAAAATACCAGGCGCCCCAAAGTTGTTGCCAGAACGAGACGTTGGTCAATTCATCGAGCAACCATACAATGAAGAAGTGGCCCCCTATGCCATTCCAAAGACCTTCAAAATGCCACCATACCTGAAGATATATGACGGTACTACCGATCTAGAAGATCATATCATCCACTACGTCGCAACCGTAAAAGGTAACGATCTTTCGAAAGAACAGGTACAATTGGCGCTACTAAAAAAGTTCGGCGAAACCCTAATAGGGGAAGCCCTGAACTGGTACTCCCAACTACCGGCACGTTCTATAGCAACGTTCGAAGAAATGGCAGACAAGTTCGTCACCGCCCATGCAGGAGCCAAAAAGGCAGAAGCCAGTAACGACATATCTGTTAGGCAGATGCACAGCGAGGGACTCATGGACTTCTTAGCTCGGTTCAAGAGGGTGAGAATGAGCTTGCCAAACGTGTCAGAAGGAATGGCGGTAACAGCCTTCCAGAACGGACTAAACAGGAACGGTTCGAGAGCGACCAGAAAATTGTTAAGCAGGCTCATGAAATACCTTCCAACCACTTAGGAAGAAATCCATAACGCCTATTGCGCCGAGGTAAGAGCCGACGAGGACAACCTCAACGATCTGATCCAACGGTTGACGTCAGTTCAAACTGAAGCAGGGAAAGATCGTCGCAATGACGGTGGAAGAGATCAGTCTGGGCCCCATCTTGGCCGAGAAAGGCATCATTTTTATGTCAGGACATCTATCCCGCCTCCTCTGCGGCACACAGATGCTCATTCTCGACATGCAGCGCCACATCGACATGAGAAAGGTATGCCTCCGCTCCTATATGCTCACAGTTTTTGTGTCTCTTCTTCAGAAATAGTGTACACACTAGAGAAACTTGGTACAAAGGTACAATGGCCGCAAAAGATGAAATCCGACCCAAGCACTCGTAAATTGAACGCTCTCTGCGAATTCCACCAGGAAAGGGGTCACAAAGCCGAAGATTGCATAGGACTACGAAAGGAGGTAGTGAGAATGCTAAATTAGGGGCACCTGAAAGAATTGCTGAGCGATTGAGGACGGGCTAACTTTGCTCGCGGACGCGAACAACCCCAGGGACTTCCAAAACCACCTTCTCCCACTCGCACTATACAGATGGTCATCGGTGGGGGCGATGACACACCAACCAATCATGTAAAGTTCACCACCACACATAAACTCAAACGGTCGATCACTCATGAACGGTATGATGATCTCAAAGATAGTATCGTCTTCGATAAGTCAGATACCGATAGTTTGTCTTTCCCTCACTACGATGCTCTTGTTATCACTTTATGTATTGCAGATACTGATGTAAAAAGAATAATGGTAGATGACGGGAGCGGCGTGTGCATTATCCATCCTCGAGTCCTCGTACAGATGAGACTCGAAGATAAAATAATACCGCATTGCATAACACTAACTGGTTTTAATAATGTAATCGAGCGGACTTTTGGAGAAATATTGCTACTCGTCCTAGTCGGAGGAGTCACCTTGGAAACAACGTTTCACGTCATGGACCAAGATACAGCCTATAATGCTATCATAGGGCGCCCGTGGATACACACCATGCGAGCAGTCCCGTCCAGTCTCTATCAAGTAATCAAGTTTCCTACTCCATGGGGGGTATTCAGCATCCGGGGCGAACAACGCACCGCACAGGAATGCTATCGCATCGCCCAGGATTGCGCCCACACCCAACAACTAAATGAGGCAAGTGCGGAAGCATAGCAATCAACAATGTCGGGAACCAAACTTATGTACGGACAGACATTATCAAGGACCCCGACATCGTGGAAGCATCCAAATCGACAATAGAGGATCTCGATCCAATCCTACTAGACGACAATGACAACACAAAAAAGGCTTATATCGGACACAACCTCTCGTAACCAGGTAAGTTTCATAAATTCTTAACTGACAATACCGATTTGTTTGCCTTCTCCCATGCAGATATGCCAGGTATCCCGAAAGACATTGCCACACACAAACTGAATGTTGAACCCCTCTACCCACCAGTGCGGCAAATAAGAAGGAAGTTCAACGCCACTATCAATGAAGCCGTCAGCGAAGAACTCGATAAGTTGCTCACAAATTGTTCCGTCCGACCGTCAAAATGTCCCTAGTGGGTCGCCAATGTGGTCATGGTAAAGAAGAAAAACGGAAAGTGGCAGATGTGTGTAGATTTCACAGACCTAAACAAGGCATGCCCAAAAGACTCATTTCCATTGCCACACATCGACCAGCTCATCGACGCAACAGAAGGACACGAGTTGTTAAGCTTCTTAGATGCCTACTCGGGTTACAACCAGATCCTCATGGAGGAAGAAGACCAGGAGAAAACCACTTTCATCACTCACCAAGGAACATACTGCTATAATGTCATGCCGCTCGGACTAAAGAATGTAGGGGCGACGTACTAGAGAATGGTCACCAAGATGTTTAAAGACCAACTCGGCAAAACAATGGAAGTCTACATCGATGACATGCTGGTTAAGTCGAAAAGGAAAGAAGATCATATTGATCATCTGAAGGAAGCCTTCGACATATTAAGGCAGTACGACATGAAACTAAACCCCGAAAAATGCGCCTTCGGCGTAATCTCGGGCAAATTCCTCGGTTTCCTGGTTTCGCAAAGAGGCATCGAGGTCAACCCAGATCAGATTAAGGCCATCGAAGGAATATCGGAAATGTTAACCAACAAAAAACAGGTACAAAAACTGACAGGTCGGATAGCCTCCCTGTCGAGGTTCATCTCACGGCCGTCAGACAGGTGTCATAAAATTTTCAGTATGCTAAAAAAAGATAACGGGCTCCAGTGGAATTCGGAGTGTGTCGACGCCCTGGGAAAACTAAAAACCTACTTGTCCTCACCACCGTTTCTCGCCAAGGGAGATCCAGGCGAATGCCTCCTTGTCTACCTAGCCGTCTCCTAACTCGCGGTGAGCGCAGTTTTGGTCCATGAAAACAAAGGTACGCAGTCTCTGATTTACTATATCAACAAAACTTTAGTTGACGCCGAAAAGAGGTATCTCCACCTTGAAAAATTGGCTCTAGAATTGGTCGTAGCTTCACGTAAGCTCAGACCATATTTTCAATGTCACCCCATAAAGGTGGTGACGACTTTTCCTCTCAGGAGCATCCTGTACAAACCCGAGCTGTTGGGTAGATTGGCCAAATAGGCCATAGAATTGAGCGAGCACGATATAACATATCAACCGCAAACTGTGATAAAATCACAAGTACTCGCCGACTTCGTCACTGACTTCAGTGCGAAAATACTGTCTGAGGTCGAGCAAGAAGCGCTTAGCGCCTCTCCTAGACGACCCGACCTTTAGGTCCTCTACACCGACGACGCATCCAACGCGTCGGGATCTGGATTGGGACTTGTACTCGAAGTCCCAACGGGTGAAGTGATTTGCCAATCCATACGGTGCCCTGAAATGACTAACAATGAGGCCGAGTATGAAGCCGTAATTGCAGGAGTGAAATTGGCCCTCAAATATGGTGCACGACGAGTCATCCTTCGCTGCGACTCGTAACTTATCGTAAAACCAAGTTACTGGGACTTTCCAAATCAAGGAGCAAAGGCTATAGAAATACCATACCAAAATCCAGAAGCTTCTACCAGAATTCGATGAATGCCGACTCGACCAAATACCACAGGCGCAAAACATCGAAGCAGACGGTCTCGCCAAGCTGGCAGCAACAACTAAAAATATCACTAAGGAGAACGTGGTCACCCTCCTCCACTCATCAATAGACCAAGTGGAGGTACATTCTTTAAATTTAATTTGGGACTGGCGCAACCGCATCGTATCATATTTGCACAAGGGAACACTCCCACAAGATAAAAAAGAAGCCAAAAAGCTTCGAATATAAGCTGCTACGTACAACCTCATAAACCACGACCTTTACAAAAGGATGTTCGGTGGTCCTTTGGCCAAATGCCTTGGACCAAATAAAACAAGGTGTGTGCTCGAAGAAGTACACGAGGGCCACTGCGGTGCCCATACAGGCAATCGGGACCTCGTCAGATGTCTTATTCATGCAGGATACTACTGGCCCACTATGAAAAAGAGGTCGTAGATTACGTCAGGAAATATGAGCAATGTCAGAAATACGTCCCTATGATACACCAGGGGGTGAACTCCTGCACTCCGTCACTTCTCCATGGCCGTTTATAAAATGGGGGATGGATATCGTCGGACCCCTCCCAGCAGGGCGAGGTAAGATACACTTCCTTTTGGTTTTAATTGATTACTTTTCCAAATGGATGGAAATAGGTGTGTTTGCTCAAATACGCGAACAGGAAGTCATCGCGTTTGTCTTGAAAAACATCATATGCCGCTTCGACATCCCCAAAGAAATCAGTTGCGACAATAGACCTCAGTTCATTGGGAAAAAGACGACTGGGTTCCTCAAAAAATGGCACATCAAGCAGATACTCTCCACACCATATCACCCCGCCGGCAATGGTCAAGCAGAATCCTCCAACAAAACAATATTGAATATATTAAAGAAAAAGCTCGAGGACGCCAAAGGGCTATGGCCGGAACTGCTACCAGAGGTGTTATGGGCCTACCACACAATGCCAAAAACCAGCACAGGTGAAACACCGTATTCACTAGTCTACGGTACCGACGCAGTTATACCTATTGAGGTCGGAGAACCCAGCCTGAGGAACTCCAATGAGAGTGGACCAAGCAACGACGAAAATAGAATACAAGACCTGGACAAGGTAGAAGAACGAAGGGACATGGCTCACATAAAAATGATAGCCCAAAAACAACAAGCAGAAAGATGCTACAACAAGAAGGCCAAAGTACGACCACTCAGAGTCGGGGACTATGTCCTCAAGGCCAAAACACATGCAGCAAAATTCCCAAATGAAGGAAAATTGGGAACAAACTGGGACGGGCCATATAAAATCACTGCAGCAGCAAGCAAAAGAGCATTCCAATTTGAAACAATGGAAGGAAAAATACTACAAAACAACTATAATGTTGCCCATCTCAAATATTTCCACTTCTGAGAAATGACGCCACCCAAGTCGTACTCTTTTTTCCTCACCCGGGTTTTGTCCCAATCGGGTTTTCTCGGGGAGGTTTTTAACGAGGTGACGAGGGGGACGTCCCAATGTTTAAGGTATAATTCATCGCCCAGCCTGCCGATAACATCTCTAGGACGAGCAATGAAAGGACTAGATATAAGGATATTACTCCGATTAGATGTAAAAAAATCGCCATGTATCTCCAACGCATGAATGAAATTACTCCGATTGAATGTACAAAATCGACATGTATCTCCAACGCATGAACGAAATTACTCCAATGAATGTACGAAATCGACAAGTATCTCTAATGTACGAATGAAACAGGCATACGCGACACTCCAACAAATAAAATAAGACATGTTACCCTCCACCGTCCTTCGGCAAATACGACGGGTTAACATTTCGACGTTAAGTCGAAATAACACCCCACGGCTAAGGCCATCACCATAGAAATGAGTTCGACACCACTCGAACCACGATTAACATTTCGACATTAAGTCGAAATAACACCCCACGGCTAAGGCCATCATCATATAAATGAGTTTGACACCACTCGAACCACGACGGGTTAACATTTCGGCATTGTCGAAATAACACCCCACGGCTAAGGCCATCGCCATAGAAATGAGTTCGACACCACTCGAACCACGACGTGTTAACATTTCGATGTTGTTGAAGTAACACCCCACTGCTAAGGTCACCGCCATAGAAATGAGTTCGACACCACTCGAACTACGACGGGTTAATATTTTGACGTTAAGTCGAAATAACACCCCATGGCTAAGGCCATCGCCATAGAAATGAGTTCGACACCACTCGAACTATGATGGGTTAATATTTCGACATTAAGTCGAAATAACACCCCACGACTAAGGCCATCACCACAGAAATGAGTTTGACACCACTCGAACTACAACGGGTTAACATTTCGACGTTAAGTCGAAATAACACCCCCACGGCTAAGGCTATTACTAAAGAAAAAGTTTGGCATAAGAGCAATATCGCTCAAAACGCAATAGGTAACATTTCGACAACTCGAAATAAGCACGACTATGACAAAGGGCATCGCCAAATAAACAAACACAACAAGAAAACAATTCAGAGGTACACAATAAAAAGTAATTGCTCCATTACGACTGTTATATTACAAAAGTTTTTTTTTTACAAAGGGCTCAAGAACGCCCCCACGAAAATGGCAAAGCAAAATAAATACAAAAAAGACCTATGCCACACCACCCCCCGTGGCATACTCTTCATTGTACCAAGAATCGGAGGCGAGCTTGTCCGCGTCGTCGAAATCGACATCATCTCCGCCAGGTGTGCCGGGGTCGTAACCACACACCTCTCGAGTGGCACGTGCTTTAATAAGCACCTCTCGGAGTTCGACCTCAGATATTTTTCCATCAGCGTGAAGAGACTTATACACTTCAAGCTGGGCTTCGGCATGAACCCATAGCTCGTATAAATCTCGATGCACGATAGGGTCGGCCGAAGCATGAGACGTAGAAGGCTGCGACTGTCATCGTACGCCCTCCGCCTTCAAAGCAGCAACTTGTTCATTTAATGCAGACAATTCTGCCTCCAGATCTCGGATACGCCCCTCAAATCTCGCCACCTTAAGCGCAAATGCCTTCACTTCCTTGTCTTGTTGTGATCTGCAAACATGAAGGGTATCCTCTAGAGCCGCTACCTCAGAGACAGTAGTTGCCCTATCCCTTTCAGCACGAGCCAATCCACCAGCATTCACACTCAGCTTGCCTTTAAGGTCAACGACCTCCGCCACCTTCTCGTCAAGCTTGACGACTAAGTTGGCCACCTTCACCTAGAGGTCGGCATTCTCGGCCATAACTCCCTTATTCAGCTCAAGCTCATCTCCCTTGGCCCTGAGAGCCGCCTCAAGTTCACTGCAATAGGCAATGGCCTTTATGAGGTCCTCATCTCGCTCCCTCAGCTCTTCGACCTTCTGCGCCAATTGATTCTCCTTTTGTTTAAGCCCGTCACGGAACAACTGAAAGTCGTTGTACTGAGTAAAGAGATCAGCCAACGCACTATGCTTGGAGAGGTATTCCTGATATTTGGTGTTCACCTTCCCATAAATGGTCGTCCTCCGCCTATCTCTGCATTCACGCTCGATCTCCATGATGAGGGTCTAGTATGAAAAGCAAAGTCAAAACAAAGAATGGGCTAAGAATACAAAACAGAACCGAAAACAAAAGAAAATAACAAAGCATTTACCCATAGAGCCATGCCGGAAATGCTCCGTGACAACTCTGCGTCGCTCATCGCCTTAAGTGTCGCACTCTCAAAAGCAGCGCACAAGGGGCAAACACCGACGTCGCCTACTCACTGGTCGACAACAAGTCGTAGTCTACAGGAACGACAATATGTCGATCAGAACCCTCCGTCTTTACTTCTACGCGAGTATGACGGCCCAAGAACTCTCGTAAATCTTCTGGGTTGACGTCCGAACCCGAACCTTCGCCCTCGCCATGTACGCCTCCTCTAACGGCAGACGATGCTCCATCTTCGGCAGAGCGCGCATATCCTCCTTGATATATTCTTTCGGTCCGGGGAGACCTTCCTGCCAAAATGGCATCCGCCATAAAAACAGGTACCAGTGCTGTCTCCGACGCGCCAGTTCTACTCTTTCTTGCATCAGTGGCAACTTTCTTCCCAAGTTCTACCTCCTTCTTTTTCTCGATGGAGATTCATCCCCATTGGAGGGCTCGTCCACAAGGTGATAGACTGGTCGGGAGGAGATCTCGTCCCGAACAACCATGTCACGGGAGGAGTCTCTAGCCTGTGCGGGCTGAGCACGGCCCCCTCGGACGGACTCGGCCAAGATAAATTGCATCCCTGCTGATGTGACGGCCTGGCGAAATGCATGGACTGGGGCCTTCTTTTTGGAAGCCCTACGACCTGTCATCACAAGGAGTCGTATCACTAAACGGCGACAAACAGCCAAAGGTTAAAATAGAGAAACATTTCCCAGACGGAACCTTCGGCCCAAAGCGTTTCATGAAAGCGGGCCAGTCTCGAGTTTCCACAGTGTGAGGTAATAAAGGGGCTACCCAGTCCTTGATACCAGCGATGGGACGAGGTGTACGCCTCACAACTGCATGGGAAAGTTACAAACATGTACAAAGTTGGAAAGAACAAAAGTAAACTACAAGTACCAACACCTACGGTTATGATTCCACCGTTCCTGGAATCCAGTGGGGTCCAACACCAGATGCTCGGTTCTAACAAATAAGTATTTATGCCAAAATCTGCGGCTTGCCGGTCGTTTGTTCCGACCACCAGCCCCCTAGTCCCACGGTGCCTCAGATACCATAGTTCCCTTGTGAAAACTCGGGGAAAACAAATGTAGAAGGTGATGAAGGCCAACTTCATACCCTGCCAACTCCGCGTACTTCGTCAATACCAAAAATATCTTCTATGTCGGAGAAAGTTGTGCCGGGCAGACCTCATAAAATCGACAGAATTTCTCCGTTAACGGAAGAAGAGGGAGGGAGTGGCCAATCACAAAGGGGTACATGTATGAGGCACAATAATCCGGTTCGTGGACATCTACAAAGTCCCTCCCGGCCGAAACCATCTCAATATGGGAGGGAATGTTATGTGTAGATCGAAGATCATCTATGTGAGCCTGGTCAGTCTCAAAAATCACCTGAGCAGGAGAAGGAACAGGCTCTTTAAGGAAATCATTCCGAGACATGGGGTTTCTCGGTAGTATCTCCTCCACGGTGGGAAGTTTGTCCCCTTCCTCTACCGCCACATCCTCACCGCCGGGGGGAGGTGCTATGGAAAGTGGGGTGGCGTCAGAAATCTCTTCGTGGGATCGATGTGTTCTAGGCATCTCGATGGCAGAGGGTATACTGATAAAACAAAGAACGATAAATGGAAGAAGGTGAAGAGAACAATCACGAAAATAGAGTTGAAGATACGAGAAGAGATGGCCAAAGAGGATAACATATACACTAGAAAGGAAATGATCGAAAGTTCTTGAAAGAACCAAACCTTCATCTATTTATAAGATTTGGATGGCGCCAGAATCGAAGCGAAAGGCTGCCAGTGGCACCAAAATCGAAGCGACAAGCCAATCGGTCTCTACCTCGGGAAGACGCGCAATGATGACGCACGTGAGAGTGATGTCATTTCCCGATATGCTACACTATCCGGAATACCGTAAATTGCGTCGTTCTTTCGTTATTGATCAAATCGTTATGATCTAACCGCCAAATTTCTCCGCAGGTATGGGCGACGTCCGCTTATCAAGGACGCACAGGGCCGCGACCTCAACAAGCGGAGGGACTAACTGTATGGGTCCAAATTTGGCCACCACGACCATTACCGAGTAGGATGAGGAACGCGGTTATCATGATGCACCGTCTGATGGTCGTTGTGGTGAAAAGTAATGGCTGAGGGCGGTCAGTTGGTGCATAACGTCCACGACAATGTAAATTTAGTGGGAGACAGTAAGAATATGCTTTTCGAATATTCTCTATGTTGTACTTTTTAGGGGTTTTTGGGAGATTGTCACTTATAAATAGGAAGGGTAAGTAAAGAAGAGAGGGAGGGAAGAAAAAAGACAAAAGAATACTTTGTAAAAGAATCATCCGAGAGTGAACGCAAAAGCAGTCTTGTTCATCTGAGAAAGATCCTAAGATTCCCCAATCATCTCATACTTGTCCCTCCTACTCCGATTGCATTTATTAAGATTCTATTATATATTTAAGTTTTCACATTTATGAGCATTTATTTGGTTTGAATATATTTGTTATATCGTTCATCTTGTTTACTCTTCGCACCATTTGATCTATATTTTATTGTGCTTAACTAAGATTGACCTCATCATTATCGTTAGTTGATTTAATCAAAAGGGTTTAATCAAAAGGGTTGACATCTTTTGGTCAAACAGGAAGATGCTATATCAAGAAACGATTTAAGTTGTACCATTAAACAAATATTTATACTACAATGTAAGTTGACCTTTCATAGAAGATTGCTTTCCTTTTTTAAGAATTGCCAATTAATGTTTGTAAGAATTTACTTATCTTTTAAGTGAGTTATTGGTGTAATCTTTTTTATAATTTCACTGCATAGAGTATGTACTCAAAAAGAAAATAGTATGATCACCTTCTAATTTTATTAGATACAGTACCTCCGCAACATTTTATTAGATACAGTACCTCTAGTCATTTATTTAGTGAAGGTACTAAACTTGCTCCAAACTAAATATTGGGGTATTATCACTTTTAGCCCGCGCCAGAAACTATTTATATTTGGTAGCCTAAATAGTGTATAAAATTTGTATAATTTTTGTATATAACATACATAGTGTGTGTGTGTATATACACACAGAGACATACACACACAAAAAAAATATACAAAAAAATATATACATTTTTTCGACTACTATTTTGAGAGCGGCTATACAGTGTCATTTTGAGTTCCGAACTAAAAGCACCACTTAGTTTTAAAATCATTGTATATTTTATATAGTGACATGATTGCTATTTTTTTCTTCTCAAAGTCATGAAGTATTACACAAATGACTCCTCTGAGTATATATTATCCTTGTCAGATCTCACTTGTCGAATTATACTGGTATGTTTTTGTTGTTGGTTGAGTTCTTCTGACGAGCATTTTCTAAAACAGGAGTAAGTGGAGATGGATTCATGGCCAGTGGTCTAACAATCCAAAACACAGCAGGTATTGGTGCTGGACAAGCAGTAGCCTTTCGATCCGATAGCGATCTTTCCATAATCCAATACTGCGAGTTCCTCGGCAATCAAGACACTCTCTACACCCAATCTTTACGCCAATACTACAAATCCTGTCGCGTTCAAGGTAGCGTAGACTTCATTTTTGGTAACGCAGCTGCAATTTTCCAGGACTGTTACATTCTAGTCGCGCCCCGATTACTCAATCCTGAGAAGGGTGAGAAAAATGCAGTAACAGCACACGGTAGATTAGACCCCGGACAATCAACTGGATATGTGTTCCAAAATTGTTCAATTAATGGAACTGAAGAGTACATGACATTGTACCATAGTAATCCTAAAGTGCATAAAACTTTTCTTGGAAGGCCATGGAAAGAGTACTCGAGAACGGTATTTATAAATAGTAATTTGGATGTTTTGATTAATTCTGAAGGATGGATGCCTTGGAATGGCGAGTTTGCTTTGGCAACACTTTACTATGGTGAGTTTAATAATAGTGGTGCTGGGGCTAATATAACAGGGCGAGTGACATGGAGTAATCAAATTCCAGCTGAACGTGTTAATTCTTACTCAATTGAGAATTTTATTCAAGGTGATAAGTGGATTCCTCCATCTTCTTGTTAACAAAGATATCAACTACTCTTCTCTAAAGATTGGACATGTATACTAGAGATTTATCAAACTTATTGAATACCGAAATTATTTTTAGTATGAGCTCAAAGTGAATTTATGGTACGAACTTCCAAAAAATCACTGTTTGCCGATGTATAAATTTATCAAACGTATTGAATTATGAAAATATTAAGTTGGAAGATCTTCGCCTGATTCGAATCACCCTGAATGAAAAGTGGACAAATTAGGTGCAAAAGATGGGCGATTATTATGCAATATAAGTGTAGGCAATTAAAATTTTATTAAAGTTAAATCCATAAGAAATTTGGATTTAATCTCTAATTAAATATATTTTGGCCCAAAAAAATATTATGGGCTAATGTATATTGACTTAATTATTTAAATCTAATTAAATTGATTTAAATAAAGGTCCAATATTATTGGGCTAGCCCATTTAATTGTGCTACAAATGATGAGCCCACCCCATTAGGCCCAAAATATCATCTTCTTAGAGGCCCAGTTTGGTGCCACATGTCAAATGGCATGGCCGACAAGTCAAACGAAAAAGCCAATAGGATTATGCCACATGTCAAAATGACAAGGCATACCAAGTCACATTAAATGGCCAATGAAACCGCCCACGTGTGCAAGCGACATGTTCTGGCCAATTAAATGCGGTCATGTCACACTTCAATTTGATTGGTCGGAAAGAATTTATTCTTATCACAACTTCTCCCTTTCACAACTATAAATAGGGGTCTTCATAACCCAGAAAAGGCACCAGAAGTTATAACAAGAAGCAAGAAAGAGCTCGTGGATCAAAGGTCACAATTCTCTGCAAACAGCAAGTGTTCAAGCATTCAAGCACTTCAACACAAATTTCAAGTATTCAAGATCAAGAACAAAGTCAAATTAAATACAAGGCGTTCAAGATCAAGGCTACTTGTTTGTGATACAATTCGTGGCAACAATCAAAGTGTTCACGATGGATAAATCAAATTCAAATTCAAGATCAAGCTCAAAGGCCCTTGAATTTATACTAGAAAAGTAAAATCAGAGGAATCATAGAGATTGTACACTCAAATATTCGAAATAAAATACTACGATTGTTACAATATTTTTTGGTCTTGATTTCATTTTCTAGACGCAATCAATAAATTTATTGTTCAATAAATCAAGCATCAACCTTCTTATTTTCTTTCCTTGGCACATGCTGAATAGTCACATCACTGAGCCACCCCATTAATTTTTTAGTGTAATCATGATATGAGTGTAGTTCAGGCTTCTTAACCTCGTAATTTCCTAAAAGCTGATTAACTACTAACTGGGAGTCACCAAAGACTTGCAATTGCAATTGCTTCATATTAACGACCATTTCAAACCCAAGTATTAATGCTTGATACTCAGCAACATTGTTGGAACAGAGTTGTGTCAAGGTGAAGGAGTAGGGCAAGACTTCACCTTGGGAAGTGACAAATACTACACCAGCACCAGCTCCTCCCCGATGCGCATCACCATCAAAGTACATCTTCCATGGAGGTTGAACTTTAATGACCATTGCGTCCTCATCAGGTATTTCGTCAGTTAGCTCCCAATCATCATGTATTGGATGATCTGCCAAGAAGTTTGCCAACGCTTGTTCTTTTACAGCATTTTGAGGGATGTACACAATCTTGAATTGCTGAAATTAGAGGTACCATCTCGCTAGTCGATCACTAAGAATAGGTTTTGACATCACGAACTTGATGGGATTTGATTTAGAAACAAGACGGACAACATGAGCTTGAAAGTAGTGCTTCAACTTTTGAATTGAGAAGACTAGCACCAAACACAACTTTTCAATTGGCAAATAATTCAGCTCGTTTGGTGTGATCATTCTACTCAAGTAGTAAAGAGAGTTTTCTTTCCCCTCACTATTTTCTTGGGCCAGCAATGCTCCAACAGACCTTTCTTGCGCCGCAATGTATAGTACCAATGGCTTTCCAAGAATAGAAGCTGCTAAAACTAGAGGCTTAATCAAGTAGGTTTTGATACTTTCAAAGGCATTGCTACAAGCTTGGTCCCACTTGAAAGGAACACCTTTCTTCATGAGGCGACTAAATGGTTGGCACCTCCCAGCTAGGTTAGAGATGAACCTTCTAAGGTATGCTAGATTTCCTTGCAGGCTTTTCAATTCATGAATATCCCAAGGCTTAGGCATTTTCAAAATGGCATCCACTTTAGCTTGATCAATTTCGATCCCTCGATGTCGGACAATCAAACCAATGAATTTTTCAGAAGTAACTTCAAAGGCACATTTCAATGGATTCATCCTAAGTTGGTACCTCCGGAGCAATTCAAACACCATTCTCAAATCTCTCAAGTGGTCGCTCTTCTTTCTTGATTTTACCACCAAGTCGTCAACATAACATTCGACATTCTTGTGGAGAAGGTCATCAAAGATATTCTGCATAGCTCTCTGGTAAGTAGCACTAGCGTTCTTCAACCCAAAAGGCATTACCTTGTAGCAAGAAATACCCTTGGGGGTACGGAATGAAGTAAGCTCTTCATCTTTCGGCGCCATGCGAATTTGGTTATAGCCTGATGAACCGTCCATAAATGACATTGCCTCGTACCCAATAGTAGCATCGATCACCAGCTTTGGAATAGGAAGCGGGAACTCATCTTTTAGGCACACATTGTTGAGATCCCTAAAGTCAACGCATACTCGAATATTGCCATTTTTCTTCCTTACAAGGACAATGCTTAAAACCCATGTCGGGTATTTAACTTCACGAATAAAGCCAGTTTTGATGAGTGTATTAACATTGGTTTCAATCAAGGAAACCAATTCCGTCCTAAAGCGCCTTTGGGCTTGTTTAACAGGGCAAGCACCATTCTTGACGGCAAGGTGATGGACTGCTACTTTTGGGTCCAATCTAGGCATCTCTTTGTAGCTCCAAGCAAAGACATACCTGTACTCCCTGAGTAACTCAATATAAGTGCTTTCTTCATCAACTTCTAATAAAGCACTTAGGTAGGTAGGTGTTGGTTCCTCATCGGTGCCAAGGTTAACTTCTTTTAAGGCGTCAACTGTAGTCTTCACTCCTTCTTCAAGTTCAGGTAGAGCGTCTTCCGAATCGTCATCTTCTTGAGAGTCCCTATTGTTGAAGGATATGTGATAACACGGTGAAACATCATCCAATTTCTCGTCATCCTCCATTAGAGATAAAACACCATACTCGCTTTATGCAGTAACATGATACGAAGAACTCACACTTTCTTCATCTTCATTATGTTATTTAGTGTAGACCGCAGTGTATGGATTCACCTTCAATACTTCGTCACACAAAACCATGACTTTTGTTTGTCGCTTCATTCTAGAAGGAACCAAACTTTAGAAATCTTTAGAGATCATCTGAATTTTGGGCGAAGCGGGTGTTCTTGTATTTCGATAATTTCTCTGGAACTTATTCCTCTTCTTTAATGTACCCAGTCTCTCAAATACAGAAGTTCTCACAGTTAATTTTCCAAGTCGATCAAAGACAAAAAGCCTGTTAGAAGCGGCAGATTCATCTTCTACAGTGATATAATTGCTACTTGCCCTTCTTATTGAGATGCGCACGGGTGACGATTGGTTGTATCCCAAACCTTCATGTGGTTGCCTTGTTGCAGCTTCTGATGGGATCTTCCCTAACTTTGATGGCTCATTGGGATTGTATCCAGCTTTTGCAAATAACTTGTAAGCGTTAGGGTCAAAACCTTGATCTGTTCGCTTTGTAAGGAGTGCCACATTGTGCAAACGATTTTGGGCTACAAACCCTGCAAGCGGCTTTAAGGACAACTTTACTGCCTCAATTCGTTTTACCGGAAGAGTTAACTCCTTTAGCGTGTTAGTTTGGAGCTTAGATGATTCACCCTCACTTTCTTCCTTTTAGGGACATATTGGCGTGCAGTACTTACTTTCTTTCCATAAGACGCAGCATCCCCTCTATGAGATTTATTCGTGTTGGCGTGTACCTCCTTAGTAACAGCTTTGGCTTTACCAAAAGTCACCTCAGCTCTTTTAGTTATGGGCTCGTCATTCTTGCTTTTCATGCCAACATCAACTTTTAGCTCCTTCACAATGCGGTTCTTCAAGTAGAACTTTGTAGCGGCGAAGTGTGACTCTGCCTTAGTGAATGACTCATCATCAGCAACTATCTTCCTCTCGACTTCACCCTCATAGTATTTTAAACATTGATGATAGGTAGATGGACTACTTTATACTCATGTATCCAAGGCCTTCCAAGCAAGACATTGTATGAAGTTTTCGTATCGATCACGTGTAACCATGCCCTTGATTGCATATCTTCAATAGTGATTCCCAGCTTGATCGTGCCTATGGCTCTTTGCCTCCCTTGGTTGAATCCTTGGATCATCACACAACTTTTTGAGAGTTCGCTGATGGGAATACCAAGTTCCTTCACAGTGCGAATTGGCAAAATGTTCACTAAGGATCCTCCATCAACCAAAATTCGATTTACCCTTTCATCACGCATATAGCCAACCAGGTACAATGGGTGGTTATGAGTAGTGCTACCTAGCAAAAGATCGTCGAATGTGAATGTGACTTTTTCCTCACAAGCATTAGCTTCTTGAGGAGTGGACTCGATAAGCTTTTCTGAAGATGGTGCCAACGGTAGGTCATCACTCTTTTCTTTCCCTTCTTCAGTATGAAAACAAGAGGCATCAAAACCCCATGGGAAATCTCCGTGCAAAACCAACTTGGTAAAAACTCCTCCAAGGTCACTGGATGTCGTGGCTTTTGAGAGTGATGCACCTCAACTTTCGCTTTCTTTACATGCTTAACTGGACTCCATCTCCTAGGTTTTTTCACCAATATTTTCCTTGTTGGTTGTTCCATTGATCCTTTTGTGGGCTCTTTTTGTGGCGCCTATGACGATTCATCAACGTCCAACCTTCATCATCCTCAGGTTGACCGTCTTCAACTTTGTTATTCTCTAGTAACTCTTCATCTTTACTTTCTTTTAAACTATATAATTCGCCTTGACTGAATGAGCAAAATGTGATAGAAACTTGGTTTGCGCTTGCTTTCTCATCTTCAAGCACGATCTTCTTTTCGCGAGCCAAGTCCATAACTTTGTCCTTGAAGACAAAGCACTTCTCCATAGGGTGGCTAACAAGTCGATGGTATTTGCAGTAATTTGGGTCATTTGTTTTCCCAACTTCATTTGATCGCTTCATCTCCGGAAGCTCAATGAGATTTAACTCGAGGAGTTCTTCAAAAATAGCTGGTATATCAGAATCCAGAAATGGGTATTCTTTCTCTTACATTTCTTTTAGAGTCAACTTTCCCCTTGGCTTATTTTGAAAAGAAGTGAATTTCATACTCTTCTTCTTGCTCACCTTCGTCGTGAACTGTACAGGTTATATGGTGACATTCATAGTTTCTTTGCTTTCAGGCTTGGGTACGAACTTGCCCCACTTCCTAACTTCTTGCTTATCGTTCCCCTTGCAAGGTTCATAGATAGGCAACCTTTCATTTCCAACAGGGGCCATGCTCAATTCTATGTCATGGGCATGGGTCACGAGTTCTTCAAATGTGTTAGGCTTGATACACTGTAAGATTTAGCGCAATCCGTAATACATGCATTGCATGCACATCTCTATGCCCGAAGCTTCACTAAGACTGTCTTTGCAGTTGAGGCTTGCATTCCTCCAATGACTGATAAAGTCGATAACTGGTTTACCCTTTCGTTGACGAGTATTTGTGAGTTCTATCATACTCATAGTACTTCTCGTGCTATAAAAGCGATTGAGGAATTCTTGCTCTAGTTGATCCCAGCTATCAACAGATCTAGCCTCGAGGTCCGTGTACCAATCAAAAGCATTTCCTTTTAATGAGCGGACAAATTGCTTAACGAGGTAATCTCCATAAGTCCTAGCATTGTTGCATGTCTCAACAAAGTGCGCCATATGTTGCTTTGGATTATATTTGCCATCAAACTGTTGAAATTTTAGAGGTTGATAGCCAGCAGACATCTTCAACATATCGATCCTTGAAGTGTACGACTTTGCATAGGTATTAGGACCTGGAAGCGACTTTATATTTATTTTTTATAGTCCCTCCAATGAACTCCTTTAGTTGATTGATTGGAATAATCCCTTCTGAAGAGACTGGAATTTCCTTAAAAGATATTCTTCTTCCATCAAGATTCCCACCCTATCTATTAGCTTGTCGATTCTAGCATCTTGATTTTGCATGCACTTGGTCAAGCCAGCGATTACTTCCGTTAAGTTTTCCAACTGCTCCTCCACAGATGAAGTGTTTGTTACCATGGCTTGCATGATTGTCGTGGACGATGGGGAGTAGCATGGATTTTCATACAGATTGATCCTTGATTGGCTCACTCTATGTGGTGTAAGTGGGGAGGATCCATCACTTGAAGCATCATCATCTTTCTTCACAGCAGAGTGCTTGGATCCAAAGAGGTTAATAAGAGCAAGAGTTTTCTTGATCTTTTCAGCAACATCACTTACTCATTCGGGTGCGTTTGTGGAAGATTTTGCACCTTTTGAGGATGAAGATCCAAAAACAGGGGTAGATGCAGATGACACTTGGGGTGCTTGTTGTCCTAACGAGCTTGCTTTGCTCCTCGTAACTAGTCCAAAGCTTCCAAAGGTAACTTCGAGTATGTTTTCCACATCAGCATAGAACCTGGAATTAGCAGCCTTGGTGGAAGTTGAACTGGAGTTGATTTTCTTTGAAGCCATTTCGATGTTCTCGAACCTTGGTGATTGAAAAGTTAGAGATTGTCCCACTGGGCGTGCCAGAATTTGCAGACAATAAATTGCGTCAAGAAAATAAAATCAAGACCGAAAAATATTGCAACAATCGTAGTATTTTATTTCGAATATTTGAATCTATAATCTCTATGATTCCTATGATTCTACTTTTCTAGTATAAATTCAAGGGCCTTTTAGCTTGATCTTTAATTTTAATTTGATTTATCTGTCGCGAACATTTTGATTGTTGCCACGAATTGTATCACAAACAAGTAGCCTTGATCTTGAATGCCTTGTATTTAATTTGACTTCGTTATTGATCTTGAATACTTGAAATTTGTGTTTAAGTGCTTGAATGCTTGAACACTTGCAGTTTGTAGAGAATTATGACATCTGATCCACGAGCTCTTTTTTGCTTCTTGTTATAACTTCTGGTGCCTTTTCTGGGTTATGAAGACCCCTATTATAGTTGTGGAAGAGAGAAGTTGTGATAAGAACAAACTCTTTCTGACCAATCAAATTGAAGTGTGACATGGTCGCATTTGATTGGCCAGAACATGTCACTTGTACACGTGGCACAATTTCATTGGCCATTTAATGTGACTTGACATGACTTGTCATTTTGACACATGTCATGATCCTATTGGCTTTTCCATTTGACTTTTCATGCCACGTCATTTGACATGTGGCACCAAACTGGTCCTTTTGGAAGATGATATCTTGGGTCTAATGAGGTGACTCATCATTTGTAGCCCAATTAAATGGGCTAACCCAATAATATTTGACCTTTATTTAAATCAATTTAATTAGATTTAAATAATTAAGTCAATATACATTATCCCATAATATTTATTTGGGCCAAAATATATTTAATTTGAGATTAAATCCAAATTTCTTATGGATTTAACTTTAATAAAATTTTAATTTGTTTAACTCAAAAATAGGAATTTCGGTCAAAGTGTAATTTTAGAAGAACTCGGGTTACTGATAATCAAATAAAGAAATAATTGTATAATAAGAAAATGAAATTGAACTGAGAAGTAGCCAAGTAAGCAATTTAGAGCAATGTAAATAAGTATATTCTAATAATAATCAGTGTGTCCATATAATTGTTACTTCTCTCCCTTTTATAGCTATTTTCAAGTACAACGTTTCTTTCCTTTCATAATAGAGCCATTATGAGCATTTAATGACATTAATAAAATGTTATAATTAGCAATCGTAACTTTTTCGTGAAGATTCTATAACGTTTCCTATCATTTACGCTCATTAATTGAAGATATTATGTATCTATACTTTTTATTTGTCTTGGTTAATTCCACCGGTGTCTCTTCAAATTATCAAAAGGCTCGAGTGATCGTTCCTTCTTGTCTTCATGACACTTCATTCATACCTGTTAAGACTCGTGTCTCTTTAAGTACTCTTTGCTAGCTGTCACTCTTCTAATAATCCACGTGTCTTGACATGTCAGCCACACAATTAATTCCAAGTGTAATATTAATTTTTCCCCAATACAGATAGTCCCCCCAATTGCCATTTATTTAGCAATTTGGGAAGTGGATCTCATCAAAGCGGGATTTTTTGCCACCGTTTCTCACATACCATTATTCCTTTTTTTTGAACTGACGCTTCATATGTCACTTCCATTTAATGTGTGTGAAACGTGGTGCCCTGCGATTGGTTCTGTAACTCATCAGCGCCTTTTAGAGCTTTTTTGCGGCTGCATCAATCACGAAATGACAACTTTCATAATGATATTTTCATCATTACCTTTTTGTTTGACAGTTGCTTCCAAGTATAAATATATCCTTTGTCTTTTCTTTCACGAAAAAGTTTCCCATACTTTACCATTCAATCTTTTCTTCATCTTCGCATAGCTATGTCTTCTTCAAACCCTGATCCTAAAAAGGTTCTTATTGTTGATGAACTTCCCCTCGCTCTTACTAGAAGCAGGAGAGGTGGTAAGTTGCGTAGTTTAGGATCAGTTTCCGTTCGAGGTTCTCCTTCTCAACCTAATCCTACTCCTCCATCATCTTCTAGAACTATGCCTTCTCTTTATCATAAATCTTCCGCTAGAGGTAGGGATTCCAATGAGCCAATTCATGAGCCTAGTGTAGACAAGATTTTCCCTGATGAGCTTTCTTTTTATACTGATAGAGAGTCGATTAGAAACCATGTCTCCTTTATGTCTTCTCATGATCGTGCCGATGTTTACCCTTAACAGATTACTGCAGGTTTGATCTCTGTTGTTCGTAGAGATTGATATTGGAAGTTTGATTTCCCAATTCTGATCCCTAATGCAAATCAAAGGATTACTTCTTTCAAAGATGGCTTTTCTTTTGTGTATACGTACCCCTTTACATTAGACTTTAGACCCCCTATTGATCCAGTCATTATTGAATTCCGCCGCTTCTTCAATGTGTGTTTAGGACAAATTGGCCCTATTATATGGAGGGTTTTTGCATGTTTAAGGTATTTAGCTAATTTGACTCAATCGCCTTTCACCTTTTTTCATCTAATCCATCTCTACTCCCCTAAATTATTCTGTCATGGGATTTTTACTCTAGTGGCGAGAAGTAAGAGAGTTTTAGTCATCCATGAGGACGATAAAGATCGTGGCTGGTACGCCCGATTTGTTGCTGCTCCTACGAAAGGGTTAGTAGGTGAAGAAAATATGCCCTTCCCTGAGAAGTGGAATTTTGCACGTAAGTTTTCTTTACAACTTTCTCTTTTTTTAAGAGTTTGTACTTCCCATAACTGTTTTACTTTTCTTTTTCAGCAACCATGAGAACTATTGAAGAGATTCACAATTTCTGTGGTTGGGTAGAAAAGTTGTTGACAATTGCTCCGATGGAAGTAATATCTTGGAAGTACTTTTCGAATAGGTATAGTTGGAAGGTTAAGATTCACGGTAAAATTTTTTATTTCCCCCTTTTTTCCTTCATTCATTCTCTCTTTAGAATTTATTAACCCTTCTTTTTATCTGGGTTTCCTATTCAAGGTGTGAGTGCTGAGTCAATTGCATCTTCTAGACTTTCTTTGGCAAGAGCTCAAGAGATAATCTTGAGTTCTTCATCGAAAAGAAAAGCTGATCGACTATAGGATTCTGTAGATGAACAGGAGCGGGATGGAAGCTCTTTGGTGCGTAAGCCGCGGGCAAGAATATGTCTCATTTCGGATGACGAAGCTACTCCTCCTCCCTGTTCTATTTTTGTGACCGAACTTGCTGAAGCCATTTTAGTGAGTTCCGATGAAGAGACACCTGTGGCACCTCGTGACTCTGCTGAACACCTCTTTTCACGTGGTTTTGACAATGAAAGTTTTAATTTGGTTGCTGAAGAAACGCCTCTTGCCTCTTTTCCTGTGTTAGTTCCAATGGAATCCCATGTGCCCGTTCCTACCGTTGCTATTTATGCTCTGCCCAAAGCTATTATAACTTCTTCAACTGTTCCTGCTGCCAATATTTCTCGTAATGAAATTGGTTCTTCAAGTGGTAGCAGGGGAATGGAGCAAATTACCATTGAGGTTCTTGCTAATGGTAATCTTCTGAAGAAGTCATGCCAAGCTGAGGTATGGCTAAAACCCTTAATAGGTCTGGTGGAAAAATCAAAATTGAAAAGTCATAGTTCCTTGACTTGGATGAACGACATTGTACAATCATCATTAAAGGTATAAGCTTCTCTTTTTACCTTATGTAATTTTCCTTTAATTAATATTTTCACCCTTTTCTCTTTACGTAGATCAATCTTATCGGTACGAAGATGATGAAAAGAGTTTCACATACAGAGTAGTTGATGCATGACTATCAGATTGAGGGTGATAATTAGAAAGAGCAATTTGAAAGCCTCCAGCTTGAAATGGAAGTTTTAGAGGAGAACAAGTGTACCTTGTAGCAGCAGATAAAAGTCATGGCATGGGAGCTAGCAGCCGCGAAAGCCTCTTCCAACCAGGCGGGCAAGGACAAGCACCTTCTTGAGTCATCTTTTGCTAAATAACTCTCTAAGGCTATTGAAGAGATCAGAGGTCTAAAAGCCTTGCTGGATGAGAAAGAAGTTTATGCAAGTGAGCTTGTTCAAACGCTCACCCAAGCCCAAGAATATCTCCGAGTGTCTACCGATAAAGTTAAGTTTTTGGAGAGTTAGCTTGCCCCTTTACAGGCTTCTTACGATGCTGCATTAGCTGAGAGAGAAGAGCTCAAGAGTGAAATTGATCATTGGGAAAGAGACTACGAAGCTCTTGAAGATAAGGACGTTGTTGAAGCAAGTTGGGCCATTTTGAACACGCACCATGATACTCTTATGGAGGTAAGCCAGGAAGGTTTTGGACGCTGAGTTAGCAAAGATTAAGGAGACAATTGAAAAAACTCACCAAAGCCAAAGTTTTTCTTCACCCATGGATGATACTCTCAAAAATGTTGAAGCTAATACTGGTGTAGTGGATGTCCCAGCTCCTTCTGATCAAGTTGAACCTTCTGCTGCTGATGATGCCATCTTGAATACTAGTTCAGAACCTGCTCCATAGTGAAAGTTTGATTGTGAAGTTAACTAGTTTTTGTTGGTGAACAATTAGTGGTTTTACCCCTGGTCCCGTTTAGGGATAATATTGTTTGGTAACATCATACCTCCAGTCCTTTTCGGGGGTTTATAATGACAATTAGGTTAGGACTAAGTTTATACTTAGTTTTAACTAAGTTATTAAGATATCAAAAAGTTTGTGCTCAACTTTCATGATGCCTTTGATTTGAGTTTCTGTTTTACTCTTTTAGTGGTTTGCCCTTGCTTTTTCCTTTAAGTTTAAGGCTTTGTTTTCCACTTTAATTTTAATATGTGAGTTTTTGTTTACCCCTTTGCATTTCAAAAATGCTTAGTTAATTTCATGACTTTTTGAATCAAGCATGAATTATAAAAGAGGGCCCTTTTATATGCGACACTTAATGAATAAGACGTCTTAACTTCATAATGGTGTAAACATACAAAAGAAGAAATAGGAACTGTAACGACCTGACCAGTTGTTTTGAGCAATTGCACTTTGCTTGGTTGTTTAAGGGTATGAGTAGCTCTGTATGAAGTGTTATGACTTATGTGAATCGTCGATTTGGTTTTCAAGTTATTCGAAATTGATTTGGAAGAATAATTCTAAGCTAGAAGCTTTAAATTTGAAAGGTTTGACCAAGTTTTGACTTTTTAGAATTTGAGCTCGGATTGGATTTTTGATGGTTCTGTTAGCTCCGTTGGGTGATTTTGGACTTAGGAGCGTGCCCGAATTATCATTTGGAGGTCCGTAGTGGAAGTTGTCTTGAAATAGCAAAAGTTCGAATTTTGGAAAGTTTGACTGGGGTGGACTTTTTGATAACAGGGTCAGATTCCAATTCCGAAAGTTGGAGTAGGTCCATAATATCAAATGTGATTTGTGTGTCCAATTTGAGATCAATCGGACGTGATTTGATAGGTTTCGGCATCGATTGTGGAAGTTTGAAGTTTCAAGTTCATTGATTTCGAATTGAGGTGTGATTCGTCATTTCGATATTGTTATGTGTGTTTTGAGGCCTCAAGTAGGTCTGTCTTATGATATGGGACTTGTTGATATGTTTGAACAGGGTACCGAGAGGCTCTAGTGAGTTTCGGATAGGTTTGAGTTGTGTTGCGCTCGTTTTTTATATTTCGACGTCGTTTTTAAGCATAAATGGTATTATATTAAGCAAATGAGCTCCGATTTCTATTTTTATTGAAGTATCAGATCTGTATCGTAATTACGGAGCCATAGCAAAAAGAATCGTCGAATTTGGACATCGTATGAGGATTTTATGGTTATTTTACTAAGAATTGTGTTGCTAGATTTTTCAGATAAATTATGAAATTGTTACTGAATTCGTATTTAAAAATCTCCACTATTTTCAAATATTAAAACCACCATATCTCCTTCAATATAAGGTCAAATGGAGTGATTCAAGATCCTAACTTGACCAAAATTTTACAAAGCATCCATTGGATGCATCAAAAATGAGTTTTGGGATTGTTTGTCTTGAAAAACGAAGTAGAATAGCTGACAGAAAAATATATAAAATAAAGGTTTGTTCATTTGGTCATATTTTGAGTTAGGGAATTCGGATTTGGGAGATTTTGGAGGCGATTTTCACCATATATATTGGAGTAAGTGTTCTCTACTCGGTTTTGGTTATATTTCATGAATTCATCTTTATTTTTGGCATTAGATTGATGATTTCAAAGTAATATTTGGGTTTTTTTGCCTAAAGTTTCATAAAGTAAATTTTTACGTTTTGAACATCGATTCGGAGTCGGAACTGGATGAAACTAGTATGGTTGGACTCATAATTGAATGAGTTGTCGAATTTTGTGAGTTTTGTCAGATTCCGAGATGCAGGCCCGGGTTGGGCTTTTTGGCTGATTTTGGGCTTTTAATTAAAGATTCGACCTTTTTCGACTGGGATTAGTTGCTTTAGCATTGTTTGTTGTATTTGAGTTATTTTTGGTTAGTTTCGAGCCGTTCGGAGGTCGGAACACACGAGATGACATTTTTGGTGCATCGCTTGGCTAGCTCGGTATTGGAATTAGCTTGTTTTAGGTAAGTAATGATTATAAATCTAGTCCTGAGGGTATGAAACCCCAGATTTCACATTGATTTACTATTTTGAGGTGACTCACATGCTAGGTGATGGGCGTGTAGGCATGCACCAGGATTGTGACCTGGTCCGTCCCGTAGAAACTATAAAGTTGCGTATTTGACTTATACTTATGTGTTTTAGAAAGAATTTCCTATAAATTGTGCTGAATGCCATATTTGGGCCTTGTGCCAGAGCTGTTTGGACCCTTAGAGGCTTTTTCTTATTATCCTCTCACTATTTTTGATTTAAGATCTATACTAAGTCATGTTGTGTTTAATGATTTCATAACTCAGTCTTTATTACTCCGTTTTGATGCATAAAATGATATTTTGGGCTGAGCTCCCTATTTTACTGATAGCCCAAGTGGCTTGAGAGGTTTCTAACTGAGTGAGGCCGAGGGCCTGTGTTGTGAGGATATTATGGGATCGAGCTACACGCCGCAACATGTTGTTATTGATTCATGATTTTTGTGAGGCCGTGTGCCTGATTGATTTATGCCACAAGGTGTCTTGTTATGAGGCCGAGGGCCTGATTGAGTTATGCCATGAGGTGGCTTGTTATAGCGCTTGGGCTGTAGGAGCCCCTTCGGAGTTTGTACACCCTAGTGAGCGCGGGTACCTTGAGTAAGTGATATGATGTTTTGCCCGAGGTGTTGTTATTGATTCATGTTGTGCCCGATGGGCTTTTTATGAGTGATTGTGAGGTATCCCCGAGGGGCTATATATAAGAGAAAGTGATGTTTGCCCGAGGGGCTATATATAATTCATGTTTGCCCGAGGGGCTGTATACGAGTGATGTTTTCCCGAGGGGCTGTTTATGATTTATGTTTTCCCGAGGGGCTGTATACGAGTGATGTTTTCCCGAGGGGCTGTATACGAGTTAGTTTTGCCCGAGGGGCTGATTAAGTTTTCATCATTTTTACTCACTGTTTAATCACTTCATTTGAAAACTGTTAAAAAAGATGTTTTAAATGGTTTTACTGAAACTGGATTTAAATGTGAGTTGATTCAAAACCATGATTTTAAAAGCCTGTTGTATTCTACTGAGGTTTCATGATATGAACTGTATATGTTTTATTGCTCGTCACTACTGCTCAGTCTTTATTTACCTTTATTACTTACTGATGTCGGGCTTTTCTTTTCGCACTTTGATATTCAGATTTATCTTATAAAGTTTTATTGTTTAAATAGCTTGAAGAAATCTTTAAATTGAAATATCAGGCTATTTTGGGTAGAAGTATCGGCTTGTCTAGTTCCACGATAGGCGCCATCACGACAGGTTAGATTTGGGTCGTGACAAGTTGGTATCAGAGCCTAGGTTACAGAGGTCTCACCAGTCATTAGCAGGTTTAGTAGAGTCTCGCAGATCGGTATAGAGGTGTCTATACGTATCTTCGAGAAGCTGCAAAACCTTTAGGAAATCCCACATTCTTGAATTCTTATCGTGCGACATTGATTCAGTTTGAAATGTAACTTTTTGAATTCCTTCCACGGGTTCGTATGTACACATGAGCGTTCGATACCAGCTATGCATCGAAGGCTTGTGATTCCACGGATGAAATGCGAGATGTGATTTGAGTATGCTGATGATGGGCCAGTCTAGAGGACTTGAGGTTGGGTTTTGGTTGTAACTTGAGCATTGAGGTATTGATTGTATGAGCACGTGCTTTTAGATTTATATGTCCAGTAGTGTCTCTATTAGTGGGGTTTGTGGCTGGACGGCTACGTGATGAGTATGATTTGATATTGAGATGTGTTCAAATTGTTCGAATGTGGCGAGAAGAGCTTGTTGGGGATGTAGCAAGGACCATTAGGTGCTTGGCTTCTGTCTTGAGTTGGTGTATGGCCTCGAGTTATGGGTGTGTTGAAGGACCTCTCGTGTAGTTTAGTTGTGGAGTGGAGTAGATCTTTATGTTGCGTTATGAGTTCAAACTTAGGAAGATTAAGTGATTGCGTAATATTTATGATAGTGGACGGGTATACAGAGATGTTCGTTTGAGGTGAAGAAGGTGCGTTATCTCCTGCGGGATGTTCTGAAGTTTTTGTGATCCTTATGTTGCATGTTGTAAGTCCTCTTTTACTAGTGAAATGTGTGTGTTGCAATTTGAGTTTAGATCGCTTATGAGAGTGGGCTTGACTATTACGAGGGTGAATGCAAGATTTGTAGATGATTTAAAGTACCAGATGGTTTGTGTTGCACGAGCTTATGAAGGATTTAGTTTAATCTCACTATGGTATTATGACAGTAATAGAGCATGTGCATTGTGAGCTTTTGTGTGTTTTGACCTATGACTTTGAGCCAAGTGGGGGAGTCTGCTATTGATAAGTTGATTGTGCGACTAAGTGTCATATTAGTTTCAGTTTGAGGTATACCGGTGAATCAGTTGTGGCTTACAAATGTTAAGATTGAGGATGACTCAAGTAAAGGAAAATTTGAATAAGGGTTATGTTAATCTTTATGGGCATATGAGAAATCATTGGATGAATTAGTTTTTGTTGTAAGGGATGTAATTGGTATGGAGTAGGATATCACTCGGCTGCTTAGAAGGATGGGTTACTTCCTTAGGTGTTGCTGTACTAATGGCGCATAGGGCGTTCGATTCGTTTGACCAGTTTAATTGAAACCTAAGTAGAATGGATGAATCCCGAGAATGGTATTAAAGGATTCAAGATTTACATGTAGTAATTGGAGATCTTTAGGATGTATATTTGGCTAGAAACAGGGGTTTACATTGGAGGGTGTCAAGACTTGTGGCATTTCAATATTAATTATGGATTCTACATATCAGTATCAGGAAGGTGAAGGTAATGGCTTTGGATTCTCAGGAAGTCTCTTCAGGGTAAGTATTTTGAATATGGTGCTTTTGGGAATATTTAAGAGAGTATTCATCAGCTTATGAGCCTTAGACGATGTGGTTTTATGCTTGGGTCTCGTGTGGTGAGTCTGGATTGAGGATTGCTGTATTATGGCGAGGAAAAGTATCGAATATGAAGGTAATTTAGAAGGGACTTGGATAAATAGGACAACTTAGTAGTAGGTCGGATTGATAGGGTAAGGGATATGATAAGTTCTTTGGGGGGGATTATAAGGTAATGAGTTTCTGCAGGCGTTTCGTGGCAATGCTCTTGGGTTTTTGGTGACCTGCGTATCTTGGTTGAGTTAGAAGGATTCAGTCCTGACGGTTTGGTTTTGTGCAAATGGGATTCAGAGAGCTTTTGGTGGTTTCTACCATGGTTAGAGATGTATATTTTCTACTGGCATGGAGAACATGCGATGTATAGTGATTTTCTTTTAGATGGGATCAAATGGAAAGTTCTTGGCTAGTTGAGTACGTAGTTGCTTGTGGCTCGAAATGGATATGAAGTTCTCATGTTTATTATAGGATGTCATGGTATATGCGGTATGTTGTATAGGGTAGAAATTTGCATGTGTAAGGTCACGATTCAGCTTTGAAAGGAAGGTCATAAATTCTTAAGTAGCATGGGTAGTTTCAGATGACTAGGTAAATGACATTACTAATTGGTGTGTCTTGATGAGAGTATACATTTCAGAAAGGGTAATGTGTTTGAGTTAAAGATACGTCCTTATTATTGCGGCACTCTCTTGTTTGATTGACAACTGATATTCGAGTTTGCTTGGTGGCGCGGAAGAATTATAGGAGTATCCCTCGTGGAATGATCGAGTATTAGAGGTGTGTTAGATATGCGGGCGGTGGAATTGGGATCGGATATGGTGATTCATGTGCTTTATGGATTTGGAGACTGGGAGTTCTCATAAATAAGTTATTTCGTAGTTG
Organism: Nicotiana sylvestris; assembly: GCF_000393655.2. Classification (NCBI taxonomy): domain Eukaryota; kingdom Viridiplantae; phylum Streptophyta; class Magnoliopsida; order Solanales; family Solanaceae; genus Nicotiana; species Nicotiana sylvestris. The sequence goes on along the minus strand of NC_091061.1, from coordinate 151,323,290 downwards.
TGGACTGTGAAGATGTGGGCAAATCTAGTCAGATGTTAGTATGTGCCATGATTCAGTCATTGTGAACTTTCGAGAGTTATTTATCTATTGTGGTTGACCGGAGTTGATTTGGGGTTCATTGGTAGGCCCAATATGGGTGTGTGTTTGGCATCGAGTCGGATATGTTGACTCCGAACTGCTATTGTTGAGGGAGGTGTCATTCAGTTGTTGATGAGCTTATTCGTGTTCCGAGATTTGTTTGTAAGTTACTCTTGCATGCTACGCGGGATTATGATTCGTTGATTTTATGCACAAATGATATGGTTCCATTTAGGCTTTATAGCGGAATTTGAGTGAGACGGGTAGTTAGGTGTTGCATGACTGATTGCGCATTGGATATGTTCTTTCGGGCTGGTATGGCATTGCATCATTTACTTCTCCCTAGTTATGGTGATTCACTATTGGTACTAGACATCAAATTGCGCGTGGTTGATGATTTTGAGCATGGTGACTTGTGGTGTCTCATGTGGACCAGTGTTTGGATAGGGTCGCGCATTGCAGTGAAATTATGTAGAGGTGTGATACTTCGGGTTAGATTTGTGTGTTCTGATTCTATGATATGTGATGGGTTCTCAGCATTGTGTTGTAGTGGTACTGGTGAGCTTGCGGTACAACTCTCTCATTTGAGTCATTTTTTATGATTTGAGTACATTTGGACTGTTGCTTATTGGTGCACGGGTTGTGGCTTTAGATTGTATCAATGTGTCATGTCACTAGAGTAGTCGTGTTGGATGAGATGGGGTCATTGAGATCTAGAATGAATACTATCGGATTTGATTTCGGCATGTTAGAAGGATAATATCGGGATTCAGCTTAGAAATTTACTATGGTCCTTGCCAAAGGAGAGGGAGCTCCATGAATGGTTGATCTGAGGAATGGTTATGACTTTCTGCGTGTTTCATTCATCATTGGCAGTATACGAAGGTGTTGGAATGAGGGTTTGGTTTGATAAGAGGTTTATCACCGGAATTGGGTTGTATGAGCAGCTGTTGTGATTAGAAGTTATCGCTATGAGTGTTTGAGTTGTGTGATATATCATGTGATATTCATCTTTAATTGCGGTTATGGCTTGATGCAATGTGTTCAAACTTATTCAGTGTGTAGATGTGAGATTCTGATCTTATAGATAATTTTTGAAGTGGAAAAATTTGGTAAGGTTTATGGGCTAGGATTGGATTGCAAAATTTCAGTTATGTTGTGCTATCGGACCTATATGGGATAGGGTGACATAGGATCACCCCCGGGTAAGTGATTGGTAAGGTTATACAGCGAGTTAATGGCTTTTTAACAACTCTGGGCACGTTTGAGGACGAACGTATGTTTAAGTGGGGGAGGATGTAACGACCCGACCAGTCATTTTGAGCAATTGTACTTTGCTCGGTTGTTTGAGGGTATGAGTAGCTCTATATGAAGAATTATGACTTATGTAAATCATCGGTTTTGGTTTTTAGGTTATTCGGAATTGTTTTGGAAGAATGATTCTGAGCTAGAAGCTTTAAATTTAAAAGGTTTGACCAAGTTTTGACCATTTAGAATTTGACCTTGGATTGGATTTCTGATGTTCCGTAAGCTCCGTTGGGTGATTTTGGTATTAGGAGTGCATCCGGATTGTGATTTGGAGGTCCGTAGTAGAATTTGGTTTGAAATAGCGAAAGTTAGAATTTTGGAAAGTTTGACTGGGGTGGAATTTTTGATATCGGGGTCGGATTCCGATTCCGGAAGTTGGAGAAGATCCATAATATCAAGTATGACTTGTGTGCAAAGACGTGATTTGATAGGTTTCGGCGTCGGTTGTGGAAGTTTGAAGCTTCAAATTCATTGATTTCGAATTGAGGTGAGATTCGTCATTTCACTGTTGTTATGTGTGTTTTGAGGCCTCAAGAAGGTCCATTTTATTATATGGGACTTGTTGGTATATTCTAATAGGGTCTCGAGAGTCTCGAGTGAGTTTTGGATAGGTTTGGGTTGTGTTGCGCTCGTTTTTTATGTTTCGACGTCGTTTTTCAAGCATAATGATACTACATTAAGCAAATGAGCTCCGATTTCTATTTTTATTAAAACATCTGATCCGTATCGTAATTACGAAGCCATAGCAAAAAGAATCATCGAATTTGGACATCATATGAGGATTTTATGGTCATTTTACTAACAATTGTGTTGCTAGATTTTTCAGATTAATTATGAAATTGGCACTGAATTTGTATTTATAAATCAACACTATTTTCAAATATTGAACCAACAAATCTCCTTCAATATAAGGTCAAATGGAGTGATTCAAGAGCCTAAATTGACTAAATTTTCAAAGGGAACCCATTGAGGCATCAAAAGCGAGTTTCGGGATCGTTTGACATGAAATACGAGGCAAAATAGTTGGCAGAAAAAATATATAAAATAAGGGTTTGTTCATTTGGTCATATTTTGAGTTAGGAAGTTCGGATTTGGGCGATTTTCACCCTATGTATTGTGGTAATCATTCTCTACTCGGTTTTAGTTATATTTCATGAATTCATTTTTATTTTTGGCATTTGATTGATGATTTCAAAGTGAAATTTGGGAGTTTTTGCCTAAAGTTTAATAAAGTGAATTTTTACGGTTTGAACATTGATTCAGAGTCAAAATTGAATGAAACTAGTATGGTTGGACTCATAATTGAATGGATTGTCGAATTTTGTGAGTTTTGTCGGGTTCCGAGATGCGGGCTCGTGTTGGGCTTTTTGGCTAATTTTAGGCTTTTGATTAAAGATTCAACCTTTTTCGACTGGGATTAGTTACTTTAGCATTTTTTGATATATTTCAATTGTTTTTGGTTAGTTTCGAGCCGTTCGGAGGTCGGAACGCGCGAGATGGCATTTTTGGAGCATCACTTGGCTTGCTCGATATTGGAATTGGCTTGTTCGATGTAAGTAATGGTTGTAAATCTAGTCCTGAGTGTATTCCCGGATTTCACATTGATTTACTATTTTGAGGTAATGCACATGCTAGGTGACGAGCGTGTGGGCTTGCACAGTTGGGGATTGTGACCTGGTTCGTCCTGTAGCAACTATAAAGTTGTGTATTTGACTTAAATTATATGATACTTATGTGTTTTAGAAAGAATTTCCTATACATTGGGCTGAATGCAATATTTGGGCCTTGTGCTAGAGCTGTTTGGACTCTTAGGGGCTTTTTCTTATTGTCCTCTCACTGTTTTTTATTTAAGATCTATACTCAGTCATGTTGTGTTTACTGATTTCATAACTCAGTCTTTATTACTCCATTTTGATGCATAAAATGATATTTTGGGTTGAGCACCCTGTTTTATTGATAGCTCGAGTGGCTTGAGAGGTTTTTGACTGAGTGAGGCCGATGACCTGTGTTGTGAGGATATTATGGGATAGGATTGAATGCCACATCATGTTGTTATTGATTTATGATTTTTGTTAGGCCGTGAGCCTGATTGATTTATGCCACGAGGTGTCTTGTTATGAGGCCGAGGGCCTGATTGATTTATGTCATGAGGTGGCTTGTTATAGCGCTTGGAGTGTAGGAGCCCCTCTGGAGTCTGTACACCCCCAATGAGTACGGGTACCCTGAGTGAATGATATGATGTTTTGCCTGAGGGGCTATTTACGAGTGATTGTGATGTATGCCCGATGGGCTGTATATGAGAGACAGTGATGTTTGCCCGAGGGGCTGTATACGAGTGATGTTTGCCAGAGGGGCTGTTTATGATTTATGTTGCCTGAGGGGCTGTATACGAGTGAGATTTGCCCGAGGGGCTGATTTTGTTTTCATCATTTGTACTCACTGTTTAATCACTTCATTTGAAAACTATTAAAAGATGTTTTAAATGGTTTTACTAAAACTTGATTTAAATGAGATGAGTTGATTCAAAACCCTGATTTTAAAAGCCTATTGTATTCTACTGAGGTTTTATGATATGAACTGTATATGTTTTATTGCTCATCACTACTGCTTAGTCTTTATTTACCTTAATACTTACTGAGTTGGCGTACTCACATTACTCCCTGCACCTTGTGTGCAGATCCAGGGGTTGCTGGATGTGCTAGTGAGTGTTGTTTGCATTCATCGCGAATCTGTTGGAGTTAGCAAATTAGCTGCATAGCGATCACAGCCCTGCTCTTCTCCCTCTTATCTTTTATAGATGCTATTAGTTGATTTCAGATTGTAGTAGTCTTAGTATTATCGGACAGTTCTTAGTATATGCTCATGACTAGTGACACTCCGATGTCGGGCTTTTCTTTTTGCACTTTGATATTCAGATTTATCTTATAAAGTTTTATTGTTTAAATAGCTTGAAGAAATCTTTAAATTGAAATATCAGGCTATTTTGGGTAGAAGAGTCGGCTTGTCTAGTTTCACGATAGGCGCCATCACGACAAGGTAGATTTGTGTCATGACAGGAACACACATGTTTCTTGGAATAACTTTGAGAAAAGTTTTATTTCATTCGAACTTGTCAAACTAAATAATACCTTACAGGTAGTTGAGTATCATCTATAACTCTTTCGTAACTATTTTCTTTATAACAGATTTGAAAAAAGTAAATCCAAGGGTTTCTTTATGACCCATGACTAAATACTGCCTTTAACCTAAACATTCATAAGATTTTGAAAATTACATCCACGGGTGTATTCTTCATATGTTTTTGAATCGGGCTTGCATTTTTGGCTGTGACTTTGCTCTGAACTTGATATTTGTTGAATAAACTTTAGGCTTGACTTGAAATTTAATCATTCCAGTCTTCTTTGCCTTCCTTATACATATATTATATGTATATTATATAGTCCCCCAAGTGTTTGAGCTTTGAAGTATGAAATCTCGAGCACTTGATTATTCCTTCCATGCGGTCCTTTTGGTGAAAAGGAAAAACATACGGGACTCGAAGGTATAATTTAGATGAAGACTGCTTAACCCATTACATATCCATCAGAATAGTTATAACCCTTAACCAGGAATTATGTTTTTTCCCGCGTGTCTTTCAGGTCTAATTTCATCATTTGGTGTGGGCTAGCTTTTTGCCTATCATCTAAAATTGTTAGTATAACTTTAAAAATTCAAAAACAAAAATCGTAAGTGGGGATACCTGACCGTTAGTATTTCCTTCCCTTAGAAATAGTACTTCTTCAGATGAACAACATTCCAACTTAAGGGTAAAATCTTGCCATCCATGGTTTCAAGCTCATATGCACATTTTCCTCCGATAGCACGAATCTTGTAAGGCCCTTCCCAATTTGGACTTAACTTTCCTGCATTGGCTGCTCTTGTGGATTGGAAAACTTTCTTGAGTACGTAGTCCCCAATCTTGAAGTATCTGAGACGAGCTTTCCGATTGTAATATCGCTCAATAACTTGTTTTTCCGTTGCCATTCTTATTAGGGCAGTTTCCCTACTTTCTTCAAGCAAATCCAGATTTACCCGCATCTCTTATTCACTTGACTCTTCAGTAGCTTGAGTATATCTTGTACCTGGCTCCCCTAATCAACTGGAATTAAGGCTTCAACATCGTACACAAGTGAGAATGGTGTCTCTCCCGTACTTATTTTCGCTATTGTTCGGTAAGCCCACAAGACTCCAGGTAGCACCTCTGGCCACTTACCTTTTGATTCTTCTAGTCTTTTCTTCAAGTTGTTGATAATAACTTTATTTGTTGATTCAGCCTGTCCATTGGCCACTGGATGATAAAGTGTCAAGGTAATCCTTTTAATTTGCCAACTTTGGAAGAATTCTGTGATTTGTGCACCTATGAATTGCGGGCCGTTATCACACACAATCTCTTTTGGAACCCCAAACCGGCGTATGATGTTTCGCTAGATGAAGTCTCTGACCTCTTTTTCTCGTACCTATTTAAAGGCCCCCTGCTTCTACCCACTTAGTAAAATAGTCAGTGAGTACTAATAGAAACCTTACCTTGCCTTTGGCTTGTGGTAGTGGACCTACGATATCCATCCCCCATTTCATTGAAGGCCATGGTGCAAAAACCGGGTGTAATAATTCAGCTGGTCGATGCATATTATTACCATATCTTTGGCACTTGTCACATTTAGCCACAAAACTTTCCGCCTCTTCTTCAATTTTTGGCCAGTAATAGCCTGCTCTAATTATAGTGTTTACCAAAGATCTTCCTCCAACGTGATTTCCACAATGTCCCTCGTGTATTTATTTCATCACGTATTCAGTTTGAGAAGGCCCGAGACATCTTGCTAGAGGGCCACCGAACAACTTTTGATATAAATTGCCCCGATCTAAACAGTAACGATCAGCCTTTTGGCGAAGTGCCTGAGCCTTTTTCTTATCCTCAAGTAGTATTCCGTACTGCAAAAAATTTACAATCTCGTTTCTCCAATACCAAGTTAGATTATTGAAATTTACCTCGTTTTTATCTTGATCAAGTATGGAATGAAACAAATGTATTACAGATGCATTTTCTTCATTGGTTACTTCTGCGGCGGATGCAAGATTAGCCAAGGCATCTGCCTCGACATTCTCTTCTCTTGGTATTTGTGTAATTTTCCAAGTTTGGAATTGTCTAACTAAGTCCCGTGCCTTTTCTAGGTACTGTTGCATTCTTGCCTCTCTAGCTGTATAAGTCCCATGCATTTGGTTAACTACGAGTTGCGAAAGCTTTTGATCACGACCTACTCTCTTCCAAGCTCTCGTGCCAATTCTAAACCTGCAATCATTGCTTCATATTCTGCTTCATTATTAGTAATGGGATGACATTTTATAGCTTGCCGTATAATCTCTCCCTTAGGTGGGACCGGGACAATACCCAAACCTACACCTTTTACATTTGAAGAGCCATCAATGAATAAGGTCCATGTACCTGGGTTAGACCTGTTAAATATTTGCAGTTCTTTTTCTGCCTCTGTACCATCCCTAGGCTAAAACCACAAAATTTGCTAAAACCTGTGACTTTATTGCAGTTCTAGGTTGATATGTGATGTCATATTCACTTAGCTCTATTGCCCATTTGACTAACCTACCTGATAAATCTTGCTTATGCAATATATTATGTAAGGGGTAGGCGGTTACTACAGAGATAGGATGACATTGAAAATAAGGTCTTAATTTTCTAGATGTCATAATCAATGCTAATGCAAGTTTTTTCTAAATGAGGATATCGAGTTTCAGCATCCAATAAAAATTTGCTAACGTAATAAATTGGAGATTGTTTACCTTGGTCCTCTCGAACTAATACAACACTTACCGCTACTTCCGAAACAGTAAGGTAAACGAGTAGTTTTTCCCCATCTTTTGGTTTGGCTAGCAATGTTGGATTTGACAAGTACACTTTTAAATTTTTGAGTGCTTGTTGACATTCTTCAGACTATTCAAATTGATTTTGCTTTTTTAGGGCTGAAAAGAATTTGAAGCACTTTTTCGATGACTTGGAAATAAACCTTCCCAAAGTTGCTATTCTTCCTATCAGCCTCTGTACTTCTTTTTTTGCTCGTAAGTATATCCGGAATTTCCTCAATAGCTTTAATCTATGCAGGATTTACTTCAATGCCACGTTTAGAAACAAGGAATCCCAAGAATTTACCTGATGACATGCCAAATGCACATTTCTCAGGATTTAACTTCATGTTAAATTTGTGAAGAATGTGAAATGTATCTGACAGATGTTGAACATGATCCCCTGCTTGTTATGATTTGACCAGCATATCATCTATATACACCTCTATATTTTTTTCTAAGTGTTCTTGAAATATTTTGGTCACTAGCCTTTGGTACGTGGCCCCAACATTCTTTAGGTCGAACGACATAACTTTGTAATAGTAAGTCCCCTTGTCTGTAATAAAGGAAGTTTTTTCTTCATCTAGAGGATCCATTTTAATCTGATTATATCCTGAATAGGCATCTAAAAAACTTATTAATTCATGTCCTACAGTGACATCAATTAGTTGATCTATATGCGGTAATGGAAAAGAATCTTTAGGGCAAGCTTTATTAAGATCAATATAATCTACACAAACTCGTCACTTACCATTCTTTTTGGGCACTACTATGGTAATAGCCAACCAATATAGATACTTTACCTCGCGGATGGACCCGATTTTTAAAAGTTTTTGCACCTCATCTTGAATCACCTGATTCTTGAAGCAACCTTGCTTCCTTTTCTTTTGTTTGACAAGTGGGTATGATGGATCTTCATTTAACTTGTGGGTCATTACCTCCGGTGGTATGCCTGTCATATCTGAATGCGACCAAGCAAAATAGTCTGCGTTAGCCTTTAAAAATTCAATCAACTTACATTTCATCTCCGGGCTGAGGTTGGTTCCAATGTAGACTTTTTTGTCCGGTCAATGTACAAATAGTACCATAGCTTCAGTTCCTCGATTGTTGTTTTGATGTTTTCATTTTCTTCTGGTTCTTGAATAGTATCAGGCCTCGAGTCTACATCTATTTCCCCGTCTTTAGTTAAGGCTTGTGTTGCCGCATCCTCAACTGAATTCTGTGATTGCTATTTTTCGTCGCTTTTTGTGCTTGAATCTGCCATGGAGTTAATGCTTTGAGAAGCATGTTGGTCACCAAGGATTTTCCGTATTCCCTATTATGAAGGAAACTTTATAACTTGATGTAAAGTAGATGGGACAACATCCATTTCATGAATTCATGGTCTGCCGAGAATCATATTGTAAGCCATATCCATTTCTATCACTTGAAATATGGTGTCTTTGACTACTCCTTCTGCGATGTGGTGAGTATTATCTCCCCTTTTATTACGACGCTCGAGTAGTCAAAACCAGATAAGGTGCGTGCCTTGGTTATCAACTTATCATTGGCTTGCATCTCGTTTACCACTCTCAACAGAATGATATTCACAGAACTACCTGGATAAATCAAAACTTGTTTTACATTAGTGTCATGTACAAGTGAAGATATTACCAGTGCATCATTATGCGGGGTCAGCACGCCATCTACATCTGCATCATCAAATGTTATACTATCTTCTTCCAAAGCTTGTCGAACTCTCTTCCCGTGGGTGACTGTAATTTTTGAGACCTTCTTTGCTACCGTATATGTTATGCCATTTATCTTCTCCCCTCCACTTATGACATTAACCGTTCTCTTAGGTGAAGGAGGTTTTGGTGGTTCCTGCCTATTCTTCATATATGCTTGCTTTTCCTTTTCATTAAACAATTCAGTTAAGTAACCTTGTTTTAATAAATGCTCTACTTCACCTTGTAGCAATCTACAATCCACCGTTTTGTGACCGCGATCATTGTGAAATTCGTACCAAAAATCAGGATTTCTCTTGTTTGGGTTTGATCTCATTTCTTTTAGCCACCGTACCTTGTCTCCCATGCTTCTTAGAACAGCTACCAGCTCGAATCTGCTTACATTAAAGTTGTAACCATCAATTTTAGCCTTCAAACCTCTGTTGTCATCCCGCATTTCTCTTAAATTTTGCTCTTTTCCAAACCTCGATGACGAACCTGATTCATTATCCCTTGATTTAGGATCATACCTTGAGTTTTCTTGTTTTGAACGTGAATCCCTTCCTACTGGTCCCATATAAGGCTCGTATCTATTTTTACCGGACCTTTTTCGGTCTCTTTCCTTCTTGAACTTACTCTTTCATCTTTCCAAGACTGAGTGATAGTGTCTTCTTCTATCCACAGCTTTGTGTTGTACCTGTTATAAACATCATTCCAAGTTCTTACAGGAAGTTCTCGTAAGCTTTCTTTGAGTCTCCTCGTGGCTTCCGAGCTTTTTCTATTTAGATTACTAGCAAAGGCCATAGCCACTCAATTATCAGGTACACGTGGCAACACCATCCTTTCACGCTGGAATCTGTCTACGAATTCCCTGAGCAACTCCATATCTCCTTATTTTATTTTGAAAATGTCCTCCATTCGTTTTTCAACTTTTTGGGCTCCCGAGTGTGCTTTGATAAATGAATCTGCAAGCTCAGCAAAAGAATCAATAGAATTTTCAGGTAAAAGAGAATACCATGTCAATGCTCCCTTCGTGAGTGTTTTTCCAAATTTTTTAACCAACACTGACTCAATTTCTTGCTTGGTCAAATCGTTGCCCTTTACACCAGTTGTAAATGCAGTTACGTGATCCCGTGGATCAGTTGTTCCATCATATTTCAAAATATCAGGCATCTTGAATTTCTTTGAAATTGGTAAAGGAGCGACACTTGGCTTCCAAGGTTGTTGAGAGTATTTGTCCATATCTATCCCCTTGATTACGGGCGACACTCCATTTATCTGCTCTATGCGATCACTTTGCTCCTTGAGCTGTTTCTGCAAAGTTAGTACTAAACTTTGTAAATAAGAATTAACTGGGTTACCTGTCCCTCCATCACGAGATTCACTAAAAGTTCCACCACTGCTTGAATTAACAAGTCCGGAGCGAAGATTTTCTGCAGTTACATTGTTGGTTGGAGGTGGTGTTTGTGGTATATTTGGAAATTGGCTAGCTAAAGCCAGAAGAGCATTGCTGACCTGTTGAGGGATTAATTTTTTCAAAGCTTCATCAATAGCCTGATCATTCTCAAACTGCTCATTCATATTTGATTCAGACCCGTCACGAGTCCCTTCTCGAGATTGTCGAGGAGAGTTTCACTGTGAGGGGACTGGAGTTCCATCACCTTATTGATTCTCCTGATGTTGTTGATTTTCATGGTGTTGTAAATTTTGTTGGTTGTTGTCGTTGACGTTCGACGTGATTGTTTTGACAAAAGAGTTGATTTAAAAAGTAAAAGATTATCAGATTCCCGGCAGCGGAACCAATTTGTTTAACCAAAACATAGGAATCTCGGTCAAAGCATAATTTTAGAAGAACCCGAGTTACTGATAATCAAATAAAGAAATAATTGTATAATAATAAAATAAAATTGAACTGAGAAATAGTCGAGTAAGCAATTTAGAGCATGTAAATAAATGTATTCCAATAATAATCAGTGTGTCCATACAATTAGAACTTCTCTCCCTTTTATAGCTATTTCCAAGTACAACGTTTCTTTCCTTTCATAATAGAGCCATTATGAGCATTTAATGACATCAATAAAATGATATAATTAGCAATCGTAACTGTTTCGTGAAGATTCTATAACGTTTCCTATCATTTACGCTCATTAATTGGAGATATTATGTATCTATACTTTTTATTGTCTTGGTTCATTCCACCGGTGTCTCTTCAAATTATCAAGAGGCCCGAGTGACCATTCCTTCTTGTTTTCATGCCACTTCGCTCGTACCTGTTAAGACTTGTGTCTCTTTAAGCACTCTTTGCCAGCTGTCACTCTTCTAATAATCCACGTTTCTTGACATGTCTGCCACACAATTAATTCTAAGTATAATATTAATTTTCCCCCATACATAATTGCCTACGATAAGTCTTATATAAAAAGTATATACCCATTGTGTATCCACTCCGCGCACTTCATGTTGTGTATACAAAACTCAAACTTCTGGTTATGAGCAATTGAAAAGTTAAAAACACTTCCTTTCAGTTTAAAGGATTCATTGCACTTTGGTGTAGTGTTAATTAGTTAGTTATAATAATATTGTTAGAAACTACTTCCTCCGGTTCACAATAAGTGACCAATTTTCTTTTAGCACGCTCATTATGAAAATGCTAAATCCTATACAAAAATGCCTAGTATGAATAAACTACCCTTATTAAATATTGGTCACTTATAGTGAGGAGTGAGAAAACTTTTTAGGGATATGCACATAAGGGTAAAAGAGTAAAAACATATTAAATTTGTTCCTACTACCTAACTGGACACTTATTTTGAACCAAAATGAAAAAGTAAACTGCCCACTTATTGTGAACCGGAGGGAGTAAGTAATAGTATGAAAATTGGTATGTTGAATGAAGTTCATGAAATTAATTCATGATTTAAGAATATTAAAATATGTTTGTTAAAACCAAGAATAAGTTTAGGATATCAATAATGAATCGAACATAAATTTTCATGTTAATTTTTGAAGATTAATAGACTACTTTGAAAACCCAATAGACTTTAATACTCCTCTGGTTCACTTTTACTTGTTTATTATGCTAAAATATATTTTTACTTTATTTATCTATTTTAGCAAATTTAGAGAAAAATATTTTTTTCCCGTTTTAACTTCTTCATTAATTACTCATTCCTCAAATCATTTCCCACGACTTTTGAATTGATATTATTATTATGGATATTATGATAAAATAAGTATTTAATTTATTATTTCTTAAGGGGAATACGAAGATTATTATGGACAAATAAAAATGAACCGGAGAGGAAGAGAGTAAAATGCATTGTTTCACAATGATTGAAACAGGAACAAGTCGTCTGAGCAATGATCAAGTTGTAACTATTGGAAATTATGTTTGAGCTTTATCGCCTGTTTGGCCAAGCTGCAAAAATCAGCTTATTTTAATAAGTTCTTTTTCTCAAAATTGATTTTTTTCAAAAGTACTTTTGGTGAGAGACTATTTGTGTTTGGCTAATTTATTTGAAAAGCACTTCTGAGCATTTGGCCAAGATTTTAAAAATTGCTTCTAAGTATATTTTTCTCAAAAGTGCTTTTCAAAAAAGGTGCTTTTGGAGAGAAGCTACTTTTTTCTGCTTCTCCAAAACTGCTTCGGGTTCTACTCAAAAGCACTTTTTTCCCTAAAAGCTTGGCCAAACACTTCAATTTTGAAAAAAAATACTTTTTTTTAAAAACAAAGTGCTTTTGGTTGGGAGAAGCTTGGCCAAACAGGCTATTAGTGAGTGAGAAAAGATGGTAAGCTTGAAATATCTGGACCAAAAATGTCTTTTTCTCTATTTGACAATTTTTATACAAAGTTCAACTAATACGTATTTATTGGTGTGTGTGAACAAAGTCCATATGAAAAATAGAAAAGAAAAAAAAGTTACTTATAAGGAGCTATATATTCTTAACGGTGATAGATGTTTTGGAGAAAATCTTGCGGGCTTAGCTAAAACGAACAATATCACACCATATTAAGAGTAACTTTCAGCAATTTAGCCAACAACTGGTATCAAAGCCAATAGTTTGGCATGCCGAGTATGAAGATGGCGAAGTTGGTATGAGGGCCCGACTTAATGCCTTTGTCCATGTATACGGTCGAAACCGGGTTCGTTTATTGTAAGACCAGTCGAGACTGAAACATGGCAGGTCAAAGCTCGTCCTCGAGTTATATCAAACCAAGGCGCAAAGTTAAATCGTTAAGTTCGTGACTCCAGGATCGAACAAGATCGAGGGGACTTTATCAGGCCAAATAACGGGAGGTCGAGATAACCACGATTGGTCGGAGATCATGGCAAAAATCACGGTACGTATCAGGGAGAGGCCGATTAATTAGAAAATCATGAGATTTTTTACCTTTTATAGAATTGTAACAAGAGTAGGATTCCCCTACTATATACAGGGGGAAGGGTTTGATCATTTGTAGGACACACTGTAATACACACCAAAAAGCAATATACTGTTATTTCAAGCTCTCATTATCTTGTTATTCTGTTCTTACTTCGATTGAGTCACTTCTTGGCTCGAGGATGATCAAACTCCAAGGCTAAGGCTGTTCAATTCATGTGGTTTGCATTTATTTTCTTATCGTTAATTTGAGTGTCAATTTATTTTCTTAATTTGCATCAAGTTATATCACGTATTCTTAAAACCGCGCATATATATATATATATATATATATTCAATTGTTATTCGTTATTTTAGGTAAGCAGTTTGGCCTCCACCGTGGGACTAAGGATAATAATGGTTACCTGGTACAAACTATCATAACACACACTATTTTACACTTGTTCTTTGGAGTATCTTTGATTCCAGGACCAAAATGTCGAACTCTCAGTCAACACCCTTACACAATGACAAATATTTCGGCCACCATGGCGGAAATGATAACATGGAAGCAGTGAATGACCTACCTCTGGTCGATCTTGATAGAGTCCCAGCTGTAGATCCAATCGATATTAACTCACATGTAGCCATCAACGCAAATTTGGTCGTTGATCCCGAGGGCAACGTCCGTAAGGATGTTCGATCGGTCGCTCAAAGAGCACATGGAGGCCAAGTTGGCGGCCAAGATGGAAGAATCAACATGTAGGTGATCTTCGAAATATTACAGACTCAACAGGCGGCGATAGCCCAGCTCTAGAACTAGAATCGCCCACCGAGTAGGATTAAGCCCGAGCTGTCCCAGGAAGTTATTCACAGAGGTGAATCGGTCTCAAGTGAATCGAACGAGAAAGAACCAGGGACCATTGCTGTAATCATGAAGATGCTCGAGGAACTAACAAAACAAATTGAGTCGGGGGAAAAGAAGATTGAGGCAAACGACCAAAAAAATGAACTTATAACTCCAGGCTTGATCAAATCCCGAGAGCACCGCCGATATTGAAGGGCATGGATTCCAAAAAGTTCGTGCAAAAACCCTTTCCCCTGAGCCCAACTCCCAATCCGATCCCCAAGAAGTTTTGCATGCCCGAGATTCCTAAATACAATGTAACGACCGATCCGAACGAGCATGTCACCTCTTACACATGTGCTATCAAAGGGAATGATCTAGAGGATGACGATCGAATCTGTCTTGCTAAAGAAATCGGGGAAACCCTGTCAAAGGGAGATATGATATGGTATCACAATTTAGCACCTAATTCTATTAACTCATTTGCTGTGCTTGTAGATTCTTTCGAAAAGGCACACACTGAGGCCATCAAGGTTGAGACCAGGAAGTCGGACCTTTTCAAGGTAAGGCAGAAGGACAACAAAATGCTCAGAGAATTCGTGTCTTGATTCCAAATGGAACAGATGGACCTACCACAGGTCGCCGATGATTGGGCTGTTCAAGCTTTCACCCAAGGACTTAATGTTCGAAGCTCGATGGTTTCACATCAGTTGAAACAGAATCTGATAGAATACCCAGTTGTTATTTGGACCGATGTGCATAATCGGTACCAATCAAAGATCAGGGTCGAAGACGATCAACTTGGGGCTCCTTCCTGGTCCGTTTTCCTGTCAGACTCGTCGATAGAATCAAGAGAGATATCGACCGAGAACCAAGGTTGAACAGAGATCGGTACCAGCCATATAATGGAGATTGTAGAAGTAGCGGGTCTTGGCGAAATGAAAGGAGAAGCGATCGAGGTCAGAGTTCTCGAGGGCTCATGAGCAAGAACGGCTTTGACAGGCCAATCGGATCTAAAGAAGTGCCACAATTATCATAATACAACTTTAATGTTGATGCGGCTGCCATCGTATTGGCAATCGGATGCATCAAAGATACCAAATGGCCTAGACCTTTACAAACCGATCTATCCCAAAGAGACCCCAAATAAATGTGCAAATATCATGGCGTTGATGGCCGCAGAATGAAGGATTGTTCACAATTGAGGGGAGAAGTAGCACAGTTATTCAACAATGAGCACCTTCAGGAATTTCTTAGCGATCGAGCCAAGAATCATTTCAGAAACAGGGATTCCAATAAACAAACCGAGCAAGAAGAACCTTAACACATCATTCATATAATCATCGGAGGGGTCGATGTTCCTCAAGGTTAGATGTTAAAGCGCATCAAAGTATCAATCACAAGAGAGAAATGGACTCGAGTTACATACTGGAAGAAATCATGCAGCCCCATAACGATGCACTAGTAATACCTATACTCATGAATAAAACTCAAGCTAAGCGTGTGTTAATTGATCTAGGTAGCTCGGCCAACATCATTCGATCGAGGGTCGTAGAACAACTCAGTCGACAGGACCAAATCGTGCCTGCATCTCGAGTGCTAAATAGATTCAAGATGGCTTGCGAAATTACTAAGGGAGAAATAACGTTACTGGTAAATGCGGCAGGAACCATCCAGGAGATCAAGTTTTATGTGATTGAAGGGGATATGAGGTACAACGCCCTATTAAGGAGACCATGAATCCACAACATGAGGGTTGTGCCCTCGACCCTTCACTAGGTGTTAAAATTCCCAACACCAGAGGGGATTAAAATGATCTATAGAGAGCAACCCACCGCAAAGGATATGTTTGCCGTCGATGAAGTAATTCCAATATCAACAATCCCATCGACAAAGGAGCCAGGTTTGAAAATAAAACAGGAAGCCAAATAGCAACCACTGGTCGGCCTCGACCCAACCGGACAAGCAGGGGACTGACGAAAATGATGATTACGGGGTTCCTTGATCCTTTATAGTCTCTGATGATTCTGACGCTACCAAATCAACGGTCGAAGAGATGAAGCAGGTTATACTGATTGAACATCTGTCCGATTGGAAGGTATACCTGGGCACAGGGTTAACTCCCGAGCTCAGGAAAAACTTATTCAATTTCTTATAGCTAACATGGATTGTTTTGCTTGGTCCCATCTAGACACGACAGGGATCCCACCGGAGATCACCAGTCACAAGATGAGCCTAAAACTGAAATTCCATCAGGTCAAGTAGAAAAGGAGACCCCAGTCCAAAACCAAGCATGCTTTCATCAAGGGAGAGGAAACTAAACTCCTTAAAATAGGGTCCATCCGGGAGGTCAAATACCCGGAATGGTTAGCAAACGTAGTAGTAGTGCCTAAAAAATGGAAAAAACTAAGAATTTATGTGGATTATAAAGATTTGAATAAGGCATGCCCTAAGGACTCTTTCCCTTTGCCAAACATCGATCGCATGATCGATGCCATAGCCGTCCACGATATCCTCAATTTTTTCGATGCCTGCTCCGGGTACAACCAAATACGAATGAAATCGGATGATCAAGAAAAGACCTCCTTCATCACTAACTATGGCACATACTGCTATAACGTAGTGTCGTCTGGATTAAAAAATGCCGGTTTCACTTACCAAACAACTAGTAAACCAGATGTTCTCGAGGTCCTCTGATAAGTGCCATCGATTTTTCTCGTTACTAAAGAAGAAAAACAACTTCGCATGGACCCCAGAATGCCAAAAGGCCTTGGAAGAACTTAAGCGATATCTATCGAGCCTACCATTGCTTCACATGCAAAGGGCAGATGAACAACTATACTTGTATTTTGTAGTATTGGAAATAGCGGTAACTGGAGTCCTAGTTCGGGAAGAACAAGGTATGCAATTTCCAATTTATTATATTAGCAGAACCTTAGGTGAGGCCAAAACTATATATCAACACCTAGAAAAATTGACGCTCGCTTTGCTAAGCGCCTCTAAGAAACTGAAACCGTATTTTCAGTGCCATCCTATATGTGGTGTGACTACTTATCCGTTGCGAAATATAATGCATAAGACTGAACTCTCGAGATGATTGGCAAAATGGGCCGTAGAAATCAGTGGATATGATATTGAATATCGACCCCGGACAGCCATTAAGTCTCAAATCTTGGCAAATTCATGGTCGACTTCACGTCAGCCCTTATACCCAAGGTCGAAAGAGAGTTGTTGATAAACTATGGGACATCTTCGAGAATCTGGACCCTCTTTACGGATGGTGCGTCGAATGGAAAGGCGTCCTGACTTGGTATCGTACTGAAGCCACCCACAGGCAATATAGTTAGACAATGCATTAGAACTGTGAAATGGACTAATAATGAGGCCGAATATGAGGCCATGATTGCAGGTCTCGAATTGTACAAAAGCTTGGGGGCGGAGGTGATCGAAGCTAAGTGTGACTCCCTCCTTATGGTGAATCAAGTTGATAGAATGTTCGAAGTCAGAGAAGAACGGATGCAAATGTACCTGGATAAGTTGTAGGTAACATTACATCGGTTCAAAGAGTGGACTTTGCAGCATGTATCTCGACATAAAAATAGTAAGGCCGATGCACTTGCAAACTTAGGATCGTCGGTCGAGGACGACGAGCTCAACCCGTGGGCAATCGTACAACTCATGAGATTGGTAGTAAAAGAAGGTCACGCTCAAATAAACTCCAAAAGCCTAATTAGGATTGGAGAAATAAATACGTAGAGTATTTGAAAACCGGGAAACTACCCTCAGACCCAAAGGAATCGAGGGCCCTGCACACGAAGGCAACCCGATTCAGCTTGTCTTAGGACAGAACCTTGTTTAAAAAAATGTTTGATGGCCTGCTAGCAATATGTCTTGGATCGGGAGATACTGAGTACATTCTAAGGGAAGTCCACGAGTACACTTGCAGAAATCATTCAGGAGCCGAATCATTGGTTCGAAAGGTGACCAGATCCGGCTATTACTGGATTGACATAGAAAAAAATGCGAAGGAGTTCGTACGAAAATGCAACAAATTCCAAAGACATGCTCCGATGATTCACCAACTCGGGGAACTGCTACATTCGAACTTGTCACCATGGCCATTCATGAAGTGGGGGATGGACATCGTCGGCCCTCTTCTATGGGCACCAGGTAAGACTCAATTTATCTTATTTATGACTGACTATTTTTCTAAGTGGGTTGAAGAGCATACGTACGAGAAGGTCAGGGATAAGGAAGTCATTGACTTCATTTGGGACCACATCATATGTCTGTTCAGGATGCCATCTGAAATTGTATATGACAATGGGAAACAATTTATCGGCAGCAAAGTGACCAAGTTTCTCGAAGATCATAAGATCAAAAGAATATTATCGACACCTTATCACCCTAGTGGAAACGGACAAGCCAAATCGACAAACAAAACTATAATCCAAAACCTTAAGAAAAGGTGAACCGATGCCAAAGGGAAATGGAAGTAGATCCTACCTAAAGTCCTTTGGAAATATTGCACGACCTCGAAGTCCAGTACTGGGCTACTCCGTTTTTATTGGTTTATGGCACCGAAGCCCTAATACCGGTCGAAGTCGGGGAGCCAAGTATCAGATTTCGGTATGCAACAAAGGAATCAAATGATAAGGCCATGAATACGAGCTTGGAGTTGTTGGATGTAAGGCCTAAAGCCGCCCTTGTTCGACTGGCTTCCCAAAAGCAACGAATCGAGAGGTATTACAATCGAAGGGCCAACCTTCGATACTTCAATGTCGAGGACTTAGTACTAAGGAATGTTACACTAAACACTTGAAATTTGAAATAAGGGAAGTTGGGTCCGAACTGGGAAGGACCGTACTAGATTCTCGAGGTCACCGGGAAAGGATCCTATAAGCTCAGAATGATGAACGGGGAATGACTACCGAGCAATTGGAATGTAACTCACCTAAAATGAAATTACTGCTAAGGTACGATCTCATTAATTTATTTTATTTCGGACGAACACTTGCAGGTGATCGACAAAAAGCAGCACAAAGTTTTTAGGTTTGAAAGCACGCGATGCACTCTTTTTTCCTTAGACCGGTTTTGTCCCAAATGGGTTTTTTGGAAAGGTTTTTAACGAGGCAACAATTGATCGTGCTAACTTAGAATCGAAGATCGATCATGAATTGGTGCCGAAGACTGCATCAACAGTATCTGAGGTTCCTCTACAATCAACCTCAAATACTGGGGGGCATTACCCTGAGGATCTTAACTTTAGCGAGGAATTTACTTCGTAATGGAAGGGTCTCGATAGGTAGGATTTATTGTAAGGGCCAAATGGTCAAACAAACCGAGATCACATAGATTGCTCGAGCCTTGGAATAAAACATGTACGCATGTATAACTGTTTTGCACAAGAATAAAGAGAAGTACTTTCCGTGCAATCATCTTATGTCCTAAAAAATTTTCCTCTTTACATCCCTTAAAGAATTTCGTACTTCTGATCTCCTGAAGGTAACGAGCTCAAGGGCCTCTTGTAACCGTAGTTTGAATGATCACTCTCTCACTTGGAGACAGTCGTCGAAAAACAAACTCGGGCGGTCCAAACCACTAGATCTCGGGGACATAAGATCTATCAGGCAACCCCTGAATTTTAAAGGCCACGAACATCTCTACTCGGGGGCTGTTATCCTGGGCAAGCCCAGATAACTCGGGAAAACAAGTCCACTGGGTGACTCCGGAACTAAAAGGCCAAATCTATATTAACACAAGTCGAAGACGTCTGAGACCTGTAATAAAAGACGAGCCTTCAAGAAAAGAAATTTTTCATAACCGGTTCTAAAGGCCACCCTCGGCAAACTATAATCTCAGCTACTTACTGTCACACCTCCTTTTTGCGCGCCCGGCCCCGAAGGGTTAAATGCGCGAAGGGAGTTTTTCCAATTTAAGTGATAATATTCGAAAATGGGATTATTTATTTAATTCAGAGTCGCCACTTGGGAAAGGTTTGGCTTTTGGTGTCCCAAGTCACCGGTTTATCTTAAATCCCAAATCGAGGAAATTTTCGACTTTTCCAAATGAAGTCTGCGAACCAGGAATTCTAAGTAAGGAATTCTGTTGACCCGAGGGAAGGTGTTAGGCACCCTCGAATCCCGTGGTTCTAGCACGGTCGCTTAAATTGTTATAATGGCTAAATATCTGATTTAAACACATGTTGTGACTTATGTGCTTCTTATTAGATTTAAACCGCTTTTATTATTATCATTTATTTTTTATAGAATTGCAACGTCGTAAAAATGCATCTCAAACCACGTCACAATCAATGCACCCGTAGTTGTTAACACATTTTGACTCCGTTGAGATTTGGATTTGGATCACATCAATGTGCACCCGAATTTAAGAACATAATTTACTTAAACCGTGCCTGAAAAGTCTAGCGCGTTATTATTTTTGAGAAGGCCATGAGATTCACTAAATGGCCTAGCCCGAATTCTAAATATTATGATTAGTTGTTGAGGGCCCCGTAATTTGTATTTTTTATTTGGCGAGGCTCGTCTCATTATTTTTAGAAGGGTATCCTACAGTGACTACATTTCTATTATTTTATTTCCAGAGATAGAAGAAAGAAAAATGTATGCTAATTGAAGTATATACTTCGGCCTAAACCAAACTCCTATCAATTTCTGATTAATTACCTTTAAAGTAAAAAGACGTCATGCCTTACGAAAATGCTTTGGTCGAACAAAAGATTACATATGAGATAGATGAAATGCAATACTTGATCCGAACATTTCTTAATTTGAACTTAACTGAACTTATTCGGACTAGATTAAAGGATAACTGGCGAAGTAAAATGCTTTAATTTGACAAGGAATCATATACGAGCTGACGAAATACAACGCTTAATCTGAGCATTTCTTGTGTTGAACTTAACTAGACTTATGTGGACTAGTCTTACTAAAAAAAGACTAAATGAAACAGAAAACAACATTGTGTAAAGTCGAAATACACATGCTTATACTAACAGAAAACTACCGAGCTCAAATACAAAGGGGTAAACTCAGTCGGCTATCAGTACATTCTTTCGAACTGTTGAACCATAAACTAATCAATTTCCACAGGCCTGTTAATGTACTATGAATATCACAACGAATACTTGAACATCTTCACCCTTTTTCATTTCATGTTTTCAAACTGTTTCAATTACATCAATATGGGACTTGAAATGTGTACCTGGAAATGCTGAAAATGCAAAGGAGGAGAAGAAGAAGATGTGGAAATCAGCAGCCAAAAGAAACAGGACTAGCAAATAGCAGCAGGACAAAGCAGCAGCAAACAAAGCGAACAGCAGAACAGGCTCAAGTGCAGAAATGCAACTATGGCCAATAGAAAGAAATAGCCAAATGAGAGCAACACCCAGTGGAGTAGAATCAGAACTCCAAGCAGACCAAACCAGTAGTAAACCAATGGAAAACACTTGACTAAATAGACACAACTGGAACTTCAAAGAATCAGAATTGATTTCAACAAGTTGAACAACTGAAAACCCAAATAACAAATAGGAAGAAGCAATTTCTGATTGTAGATTGTATACTTTCTATCTCTTAACCTCCCTCTA
The DNA here is from genome assembly GCF_000393655.2 of Nicotiana sylvestris. Taxonomy (NCBI): domain Eukaryota; kingdom Viridiplantae; phylum Streptophyta; class Magnoliopsida; order Solanales; family Solanaceae; genus Nicotiana; species Nicotiana sylvestris. The sequence continues at coordinate 151,301,488 of NC_091061.1, read as the reverse complement.
TCTGTGTTTTCCTAAAATCAGTTCTATCCTTTTCAATCCTCTTAGTCTAAATATCCCTCTATGTCTGTATCTCTTTGTATGTCTTTCAAGCTCTCTCTTTCAAAACTCCTCACAGTGTGTTTCCCCTTCTTCCTGTATTTTCTGATCTCTTTTTTCAATTCTGTCTCTCCCCCTAATTCTGTCTATCTTTTTATCTCCCAGGTCCTCCTCGTTTTATAAGCCTCAACACCACCCCTTTTAACAGCCTGTTTTAGAATATCACAGTGCCCTCTCATGTGCCTTCCATTTTCAGCTCCAATTTAGCTAATTAGGTATTAAAACCCCATCATTCCCTGGCAGATTTAACTTTTCCATTTTATTAACTAAAAGCAAGTATGGGCAGTAGAATATGTCTGACAGCATATGCTGTCAAGCCATTTTAAAATTAAAAGCCCTTTTATGCAGGAAAACAGGCTGTGCACAAAACACATGAGGTGCACCAATGCACATGCTGTGCACAAGTGCGCATGCCCTCTGATTCAGAATTTAAGCACTACTGATCCAATTCAACAGCTATAAGTAAACAAAACTGGTTCTTAATTGATTCAAACAAATGCTTAGCAGAAGCAAATCGAATTAACTTTGTTCGGATAGCTGAAACTAATTGACGACATGTGTCGACTCGACTATATTAGCATTAACATACACAATCGAAGCCAAAAATCAAACATTCAACAGTATCGACATATGATTTGAATTGTACTGGCTAAGCAAAGTGGTGCTCGAGAAGCCAATTGATCAGTTCAATGTTGAGAATCAGCTAATTGCACACCACTTACATACACATTATCAGGGCAAATAAAAAGACTCATTCAAACAAACAGAAGTTCAGGCAAAGTGGACAAACAGAAGTTGGTAAAATTAAAACAAATATGAGCAGACTTTTAAAAACAAATCACACGGACTAAAACAAAATAAAGAAAAGAAAACAAGACTCACCTCAAATCTTTGAAAAATCAAAACCTTGACTCGGATTTGGACAAACCTTTCTTAAGGCTGAATGGACTTTAATCGGAGTGTTTCTCAGATGAGAAACACTTTGATTAAAGTCCATTAGACCTTAATCTCTTCGGTTGAACCGGTATGAACCAGTGAGGAAGAACTACAAAATTTTCCAAAACTCAGATCCGGGATTCATGCCTCCCTGGTCAGATTCGGTTGAAGATTTGGTCACAAAGAGGGTCCAGGGAGTGTCTGGTGTGAAGCTGGGGTTGGTTGGTGTAGATCGAGTTTTGACTCGAATCTTCAAATGAAGATTCGAGGACCTGGAGGGTGATTCGAACCAAACGGTTAACAGGTCTATGTTCAGGGTGGTGAGGGGGTTCTATGGTGTTCAGGGCGAGGTCACCGGCGTTCATGCCGCCGGTTTTTCATGGTGAAGAGTACAGGGGCGGCTCTAGGGTTTGTGGGTTTGGGTGAAGACGACGAGGCTGGGGTATTGGATAGGGGGGTAGGGTACGATTATGAACTTATATAGTTAGTGGGTGGACGACTCTCGACCGTTGGATCAATTTAGATATACGGTCTGGATCTGATGGTTAAGTGGGACGGTGTCGTTTCAAGTGTTGAGGGTTTGGGTTCGGTTCGTGGGTATGGGAAAGTGATCTTGGCCGTTGATCAATCTGAGATCAACGGCCCAGACCACACTAGATTGAAACGACGTCGTTTGGACTCTCTAGGCATCAGCTGGACTTGGACCGGGCAGGCCTGGGTTTTGGGCTGTTTGTTTGGGCCAATTTTGTTAAAATTGGCCCAAGTCCGGAAGAAGAAATGGACCTTTTCTTTTCTTTTTATTTATTATTTTTTATTTCTTTTCTTTTATTATAAAAATACAAAAATAAGTAAAATCAAATTAAAAATAAACACCTAGTACAATTATTTGCACACAAATTAAAATAATTCAAAACAGGTAAAATTAAACAAAACAAAAATCACAGACAAAGATGCTTGTTTATGCTTTTCTATTTAAACCATGTTACGGTTCAAATTATGCATGACATGTACACATTTTTTCAATTTTGTTTTAATAAAGTAAATAAATAAAAATGGGCTAAAGTCACAAATAAATCAACAAAGTGCCGCACAAAAATCCAAAAATGGTACAGCATGACCAATTTTTATTCTTTTGGAGCGACTGTCGCGCAAAAAACAAAAATCACGTGCTCACAGCTGCCCCTCTTTGTTCGGAAACACGAAGAGTTTCCGTGCAAAGATAAAGTGAGCGTGTATGAGCGATTTTTGCCTATGGTCCACTCCGTATGAAACATGTTTTTGAAAGATCTGACCGAATCTTGCTTCAAAGATTTCCTACATATCCTGGGCTAAACAGGAATCAAGTCAATGTAGTTCGAGATTTTTTGGTAGCTGGGACTATCATGGGACTGCAATGCTTGCTGCTACTGCTGTTGTCACTGCTACGTCACTGACCGCCTTATTACAACTAAACGAAAATTGGAAACTGAACTAACTACTTATATGCATGTCAACTGCTAGTTACAAGATTCCTATCTATGATTCTTTTACGAATTGATCTTGGGTCTTAGCTGATTCTGCTTGTAGACTCCGATCTGAATCTTGATGCTCGCGAGTTGCGGTGACTTGTTTAACCTCTGGTATACTGAGTGAGACGCGATTGGCAGGGTTCAGGCCCTTAATCAAACGTTGGAGTTAATCCTCCTTGCATTTACTCCGATATCTCGGGACATTTTCTCTTTTTTTCTTTTTTCTTCTTTGATTCCGAACTGGGATTCATCTCGTGGGTCATTTCGATCCATGTGGCTCGAGGTCAGACCTGCGGGAGAAAACAAACAAACGAAATTTTCTGCCCCAGTTTCACTAGGAAAATTTCGTTAATTATTCACCAGGAAGTTCATAAAATTAATGAAAGAGGATATGCATGCTCAGTTCAGGGTTGGAGCCCTAATACCGACTAGCTGGGAAAGGTTCAGTTCAGGGTTTAAAACCTTAACGCCGAACAAAGGAAGAATTCAGTTTAGGGTTTAAAACCCTAATGCTGACTAAAGGGAAAATTCAGTTTAGGGTTTAAAACCCTAATGCTGATTGCGTCAAAAAGCCCAGTTTAGGGTTTAAAACCCTAATGCTGGCTGAAAGGAAAAAGTTCAGTTTAGGGTTTAAAACCCTAATGCTGACTAAAAGGAAAATTCAGTTTAGGGTTTAAAACCCTAATGCTGATTGCATGAAAAAGCTCAGTTTAGAGTTTAAAACTCTAATGCTGGCTGAAAGGAAAAAGTTCAGTTTAGGGTTTAAAACTCCTAATGCTGACTAAAAGGAAAATTCAGTTTAGGGTTTAAAACCCTAATGCTGATTGCACAAAAAAGCTCAGTTTAGAGTTTAAAACTCTAATGCTGGCTGGAAGGAAAAAGTTCAGTTTAGGGTTTAAAACCCTAATGCTGACTAAAAGGAAAATTCAGTTTAGGGTTTAAAACCCTAATGCTGATTGCATGAAAAAGCTCAGTTTAGAGTTTAAAACTCTAATGCTGGCTGGAAGGAAAAAGTTCAGTTTAGGGTTTAAAACCCTAATGCTGACTAAAAGGAAAATTCAGTTTAGGGTTTAAAACCCTAATGCTGATTGCATGAAAAAGCTCAGTTTAGAGTTTAAAACTCTAATGCTGGCTGGAAGGAAAAAGTTCAGTTTAGGGTTTAAAACCCTAATGCTGACTAAAAGGAAATTTCAGTTTAGGGTTTAAAACCCTAATGCTGATTGCATGAAAAAGCTCAGTTTAGAGTTTAAAACTCTAATGCTGGCTGGAAGGAAAAAGTTCAGTTTAGGGTTTAAAACCCTAATGCTGACTAAAAGGAAAGTTCAGTTTAGGGTTTAAAACCCTAATGCTGATTGCATGAAAAAGCTCAGTTTAGAGTTTAAAACTCTAATGCTGGCTGGAAGGAAAAAGTTCAGTTTAGGGTTTAAAACCCTAATGCTGACTAAAAGGAAAGTTCAGTTTAGGGTTTAAAACCCTAATGCTGATTGCATGAAAAAGCTCAGTTCAGAGTTTAAAACTCTAATGCTGGCTGGAAGGAAAAAGTTCAGTTTAGGGTTTAAAACCCTAATGCTGACTAAAAGGAAAATTCAGTTTAGGGTTTAAAACCCTAATGCTGATTGCATGAAAAAGCCCAGTTTAGAGTTTAAAACTTTAATGCTGGCTGAAAGGAAAAAGTTCAGTTTAGGGTTTAAAACCCTAATGCTGACTAAAAGGAAAGTTCAGTTTAGGGTTTAAAACCCTAATGCTGATTGCATGAAAAAGCTCAGTTTAGAGTTTAAAACTCTAATGCTGGCTGGAAGGAAAAAGTTCAGTTTAGGGTTTAAAACCCTAATGCTGACTAAAAGGAAAGTTCAGTTTAGGGTTTAAAACCCTAATGCTGATTGCATGAAAAAGCTCAGTTTAGAGTTTAAAACTCTAATGTTGGCTGGAAGGAAAAAGTTCAGTTTGGGGTTTAAAACCCTAATGCTGACTAAAAGGAAAGTTCAGTTTAGGGTTTAAAACCCTAATGCTGATTGCATGAAAAAGCTCAGTTTAGAGTTTAAAACTCTAATGCTGGCTGGAAGGAAAAAGTTCAGTTTAGGGTTTAAAACCCTAATGCTGACTAAAAGGAAAATTCAGTTTAGGGTTTAAAACCCTAATGCTGATTGCATGAAAAAGCTCAGTTTAGAGTTTAAAACTCTAATGCTGGCTGAAAGGAAAAAGTTCAGTTTAGGGTTTAAAACCCTAATGCTGACTAAAAGGAAAATTCAGTTTAGGGTTTAAAACCCTAATGCTGATTGCATGAAAAAGCTCAGTTTAGAGTTTAAAACTCTAATGCTGGCTGGAAGGAAAAAGTTCAGTTTAGGGTTTAAAACCATAATGCTGACTAAAAGGAAAGTTCAGTTTAGGGTTTAAAACCCTAATGCTGATTGCATGAAAAAGCTCAGTTCAGAGTTTAAAACTCTAATGCTGGCTGGAAGGAAAAAGTTCAGTTTAGGGTTTAAAACCCTAATGCTGACTAAAAGGAAAGTTCAGTTTAGGGTTTAAAACCCTAATGCTGATTGCATGAAAAAGCTCAGTTTAGAGTTTAAAACTCTAATGCTGGCTGGAAGGAAAAAGTTCAGTTTAGGGTTTAAAACCCTAATGCTGACTAAAAGGAAAGTTCAGTTTAGGGTTTAAAACCCTAATGATGATTGCATGAAAAAGCTCAGTTTAGAGTTTAAAACTCTAATACTGGCTGGAAGGAAAAAGTTCAGTTTAGGGTTTAAAACCCTAATGCTAACTAAAAGGAAAGTTCAGTTTAGGGTTTAAAACCCTAATGCTGATTGCATGAAAAAGCTCAGTTTAGAGTTTAAAACTCTAATGCTGGCTGGAAGGAAAAAGTTCAGTTTAGGGTTTAAAACCCTAATGCTGACTAAAAGGAAAGTTCAGTTTAGGGTTTAAAACCCTAATGCTGATTGCATGAAAAAGCTCAGTTCAGAGTTTAAAACTCTAATGCTGGCTGGAAGGAAAAGGTTCAGTTTAGGGTTTAAAACCCTAATGCTGACTAAAAGGAAAATTCAGTTTAGGGTTTAAAACCCTAATGCTGATTGCATGAAAAAGCTCAGTTTAGAGTTTAAAACTCTAATGCTGACTGAAAGGAAAAAGTTCAGTTTAGGGTTTAAAACCCTAATGCTGATTGCATGAAAAAGCTCAGTTTAGAGTTTAAAACTCTAATGCTGGCTGGAAGGAAAAAGTTCAGTTTAGGGTTTAAAACCCTAATGCTGACTAAAAGGAAAGTTCAGTTTAGGGTTTAAAACCCTAATGCTGATTGCATGAAAAAGCTCAGTTCAGAGTTTAAAACTCTAATGCTGGCTGGAAGGAAAAAGTTCAGTTTAGGGTTTAAAACCCTAATGCTGACTAAAAGGAAAGTTCAGTTTAGGGTTTAAAACCCTAATGCTGATTGCATGAAAAAGCTCAGTTTAGAGTTTAAAACTCTAATGCTGGCTGGAAGGAAAAAGTTCAGTTTAGGGTTTAAAACCCTAATGCTGACTAAAAGGAAAGTTCAGTTTAGGGTTTAAAACCCTAATGCTGATTGCATGAAAAAGCTCAGTTTAGAGTTTAAAACTCTAATGCTGGCTGAAAGGAAAAAGTTCAGTTTAGGGTTTTAAAACCCTAATGCTGATCGGCTGGGGGTAAAGTTCGAGAATACTACACGATCTATTTTTTGAGTTTTCTTGTTTTAATAGAAGATAAAAGGGAGTTTTGCGGGAACTTACCTTTTGAGTGAATTCTTTATTGCCAAAATGTTTCTTGTACCCGTGTACCTTCTTCTTTGGGCGACACCTGCTTCTTGCACGGTTGTCTTGGATTATACCTGTTTCAACTTTTCAGACAAAGAACAATTGTTAGTTCAGAAATGACGGTCGGTTCGGTGACCTTGATCGTTCCCAATTGCTTTGTTGCGTCTCTATTTCTGTTGCGAAGTCCCGCCACTGATTTGATTCGAATGGCGAAACCTTTAGACTGCTCAGGCTGGTATTTCCGGATTCTGTGATGACTTGCTTCGTAAGGCTCTTTTTTTTTTGTGTGTGTGTCCCGTTTTGCTTGGAGGTTCTCAACGGGGATTTTATTGGAGGTATTTTGTGAGAATTTGTACAAAAAGGAAGCTCTGTGGGGAATATTTACAAAGTGGATTCTTTGTGTGGATCTTTGTACAATGGGGCATGCTGGGGATTTATTTCAAAGCGGGATTTCTAGGATTTGTTGGGGTAAGCTTGCTGGGGAAGTTTTACAAAAGGACTCGCTGGGATGTGCTGGGGGAGATTCCATTTTTTTTGTATATTGGGGAGACTTTGTGGGAGATTATTCAAAAGGAGAAACTCTGTGGGGATTTGTACAGGGGGGAGACTCTGTGGGGACTTGTCCGAAGGCGGACTTGCTGGGGAAGATTTCAAGATTTCTCTCTTTTCCTCTTTACTCTGAAACACCATCAAACGTCATGATTCATCATGCTTGGGCAATCATACCAACGAGATGAGGCGCTTTCCTTCGTGAGACGGGATTCCGTGCAAACAAACCATGCCACCTTTCCTTTCCGGTGTGTCCTGAACTCGGGGTTAGAATGCAAAAGGGATTCGAAAAGAAACAAAGAAAGGGGAAAACAAATCAGAAAAGGAATACCCTTTTCGGGACGAGAAAGACTTATCTGAGGAAGATAACGCTGGCTTTAAATGACATGACATGCTCTTTGGACTGGACGTCTGACCTTCTAAGAGCTTGCGTTTTCCTGAACCAGAACGGATCTGTGATTCCAAGCTGGTGGCATTCTGCCGAAACTTTCTTGGGGTGGCGTCATTCTTTTTCGGCCAACAGCGCCCTTTGCGGGTTTTCGCTGGCTGACCTCTCTCATTTCTCTTCCTGTCATCGCTTGATAGCACTCTTTACGAGTTTTTACTAAACAAGCTCTCTCATTTTGGTTTCTCTACTCCCGTCGCCCCGTGGTGCCCGAAGGTTTTCACCGACGAGACTCTCTCATTTTATCTCTCTCAATTCAGAGTGTGCCGGTCTCCATTTGTGACACTTATTGGTTTCCCACTATCTTTGGTAATTGATCTGAAGGCTTGTGCTTGGTAAAGAGAGGTAGATGATACTAACTTCTAAACTGCTCGACGTGCCCCGGTTTCAATTTCAGGGTGAATGGGATTTTATTGTTGGTGTGACTGAACCTCAGGGAGAGGCTGCCTACGTATCCTTTCGGAATCAAGTCAAACGTAGTTCAGGCCTCAATCAAATTTTGTTTTTGTTTTCTTTCTTTGTTTTTTTTGTAGAGAGGATTGGGTAGTGTTTGGGGAGTAGTGGGGAATAAAACCTTCGCCATTTTCAAACGTGTCAGGACCACTGGAGTATGATTTAGACGTAGTACCTCTTGACTGCATCTGCATTTACTGCTGTGTCGGGGTCATTTCCTTCGATATCACCTAAATACAATGCTCCTCTTGGCAATATTTTCCTTACGATGTATGGGCCTTTCCAATTTGGGGCAAACTTTCCTTTTGCTTCTTCATGATGCGGCAGAATACGCCTCAGTACCAGCTGACCTACTTCGAAATTCCGGGGTCGGACTTTCTTGTTGTAAGCACGGGCCATCCTTCGTTGGTATAACTGTCCGTGACAAACTGCGGCCATTCGCTTTTCATCAATCAACGTCAATTGCTCCAGTCGAGCCTTAACCCACTCGCTGTCTTCGATTTCTGCTTCGACAATGATTCGAAGCGAAGGAATTTCTACCTCTGCCGGTATTACAGCCTCGGTCCCATAAACCAAAAGATAAGGAGTCGCTCCCACCGATGTGCGTACCGTAGTGCGGTACCCTAATAGTGCAAATGGTAACTGCTCATGCCACTGTCGGGAACTTTGGATAGTCTTCCTCAAAATCTTCTTGATGTTTTTGTTTGCTGCTTCCACGGCACCATTGGCTTTTGGCCGATAAGGAGTGGAATTCCTATGCGTTATCTTGAATTGCTCGCATACGTCTCCCATCAAGTGACTGTTCAAGTTTGCTGCGTTATCTGTAATGATAGTCGCAGGAATACCGAAACGACAGATAAGATTTGAGTGCACAAAATCTACTACAGCTTTCTTAGTGACCGACTTGAGAGTGACAGCTTCTACCCATTTTGTGAAGTAATCGATGGCAACCAGTATAAACCTGTGTCCATTCGAGGCCTTTGGTTCAATTGGTCCAATGACGTCCATGCCCCAGGCGACAAATGGCCAAGGCGCAGACATGGGATGCAGTTCCGTGGGAGGTGCATGAATCAAATCACCGTGCACCTGACACTGATGACATTTCCGAACGAAGCTGAAGCAATCCTTTTCCATGGTCATCCAGTAATAACCTGCTCTAAGGATTTTCTTCGCTAAGACATACCCGTTCATGTGAGGTCCGCACACACCTGCGTGTACTTCGTGCATGATCTTTCTCGCTTCCTCGATATCGACACATCTTAGGAGATTGAGGTCCGAGGTCCTCTTATACAACAATTCGCCGCTCAGAAAGAAACCACTTGCATGTCGCCTAATGGTCCTTTTTTGATCTCCAGTAGCGTGCTCGGGGTATTCTTGTGTCTTCAGGAATTTCTTGATGTCATGGTACCAAGGCTGCGTATTTGATCCCGCCTCGATTACACTGCAGTAACCGTGTCTTTCCTTGATTTGGATTTCCAAAGGATCGACGTGGGCGTTGCCCGGGTAGGGCAGCATTGAAGCCAAAGTAGCAAGTGCATCTGCCAGTTCATTGTGACACCTCGGAATGTACCTGAATTCTATTGATGTAAAGCGCTTGCTGAGGTCCTCCACATGTTGTCGGTACGGGATAAGTTTGACATCCCGAGTTTCCCATTCGCCTTGAGCCTGCCGGATGATCAGGTCAGAATCTCCCATAATCAGCAAGTCTTCGACATCCTGATCGATTGCCATATGCATGCCCATAATGCAGGCTTCATACTCGGCTGTATTGTTTGTGCAAAAGAAACGCAGTCTAGCTGTGGCGGGATAATGCTGACCGGAAGGCGAGATCAAAATTGCCCCAATCCCTACACCCTTGGCGTTCACGGCTCCGTCAAAGAACATCTTCCAAACATGAGCTTCTTCCGAGATCACTTCTACGGTGTTTACCTCTTCATCTGGAAAGTAGGTATCCAATGGCTGGTATTCCTCAAAATACCGGATTTTCGGCCAAATGATCAGCTAACGCCTGGGCTTTCATGGCCGTGCGAGTGACATAAACTATGTCGAATTCCGTAAGCAAGATTTGCCATTTAGCCAGTCTCCCAGTAGGCATTGGTTTCTGAAATATATACTTCAAAGGATCCAACCTGCTTATGAGGAATGTAGTGTGGGCTTGGAGATAATGTCTCAGCTTTTGAGCAACCCATGTGAGAGCGCAGCATGTCCTTTCCAGCAGAGTGTATTTGGCCTCGTAGCCGGTGAATTTCTTGCTCAAGTAGTAAATTGCTTGCTCCTTCTTTCCGGTTACGTCATGTTGCCCGAGGACGCAACCGAAAGAGTTCTCCAAGACTGTCAGATACAAGAAAAGTGGCCTTCCTGGTTCCGGAGGGACCAAGACCGGGGGATTCGAAAGGTATTCTTTGACTTTATCGAAGGCTTCTTGACACTCAACTGTCCATTTGACCGCCACATCTTTCCTTAAAAGCTTGAATATGGGCTCACACGTGCTTGTCAGCTGGGCAATAAACCGACTGATGTAATTCAACCTGCCCAACAGACTCATCACGTCCGTCTTTGTTCTTGGGGGAGGGAGATCTCTGATGGATTTTATCTTAGTTGGATCTAGCTCGATTCCTCTCCTGCTTACGATGAAGCCCAAAAGTTTTCCCGACGGAACTCCGAAAGCGCATTTGGCTGGGTTTAGCTTCAAGTCATACTTTCTTAGCCTCTCGAAGAATTTCCTCAAGTCTTGGATGTGATTATCCTGCGTCCTGGACTTGACTATCACATCGTCCACGTACACCTCTATTTCCCGATGCATCATGTCATGGAAAATGGCAGTCATGGCCCTCATGTAAGTAGCCCCAGCATTCTTCAGACCAAATGGCATGACCTGGTAGCAGTAGGTGCCCCAAGGCGTGGTGAAGGCAGTTTTCTCGGCGTCTTCTTCATCCATCAATACCTGGTGATACCCAGCATAACAATCTACAAAAGAATGTATCTCGTGTTTGGCAGAATTGTCAATGAGGATGTGGATGTTGGGCAGCGGGAAATTATCTTTAGGACTTGCTCTGTTCAGATCCCGGTAATCTACACATACCCGAGTTTTCCCGTCCTTTTTTGGTACTGGAACCACATTCGCCAACCATGTTGTATACTGGACTACCCGAATCACTCCCGTTTTCAGTTGTTTGGTGATCTCCTCTTTAATCTTGTCACTGACCTCAGTTTTGAACTTTCGTTGCTTTTGTTGAACTGGAGGACAATCAGGATGAATCGGCAATTTATGAACCACTAGATCAACACCTAGTCCCGGCATGTCATCATATGACCAAGCAAACACGTCTTTAAATTCAAAAAGAAGTTGAATTATCGCCTCTCGCGTTTTCTTGTCCGTGTGAATGCTTATCTTGGTCTCCCGGATTTCTTCCGGGGTTCCTAAATTTACCGGTTCAGTGTCATTCAGATTTGGCTTAGGTTTATTCTCGAAATATTCCAACTCTCGGTTTATCTCCCTAAAAGCCTCTTCCGCATCATATTCTGGTTCTGGGTTCATTAATTCGCAGTTAAATAACTCATTGTGATCCGGGCGTGAAGTCCGCAAGCATGTCATATTTAAAGCCGCATTATTAGGACTGAAAAGGAAAATAAAAGGAAAAATGATAAAAATCAGAACAAAAGAAAGAATAGGAAAGCAATGATGATTTTTTTTATATTTTCTTTGGAAAGTTGGAAGACAACAATGTTTACAACTAGGAATTCAAAGCAACAATTGAAAAGAAGAAAACGTTCAAGTTATGTCCTGGAGATAACTTGTGACACAGGAAAGGTGGCAGGACAGGTCTACCCGGACTTCCGTCTAGTCGGGAATGGCGTGGCCTCCCAGTTTTGAAGTTGGGCGCTCGGCCCCATGTACAGCATCTCAGCGGTGCTTGTGCCTTCACCTGGTTGAACCATGTGGACCTCGTAAAGCATCTCTCTCATTTCCCCACATATCTTCTCAATTTCCTCAGCTGTGAAGACCTCATCATCTTCTTCTTCAATGTACCTCGGACTGATGAAAGTTGCATATAAATCTGGCAGTGGTTGTGGTAACTTCCAACCTTCATTTTTCCTTTTCTTTGCCCACTCTTCGTCTGCTGGAGTAGGTTTGAAACCTAGTCCAAAAGGTTTCTTGATGATTGGCAAAGTAATGGGTTCTGTTATTCCCTGAAAGGTTCGTCCAAGTCCCTTCCCTAGCCTAAATCCGTGCCGGATCATCTCTTTGGCCACCATAAACGAGGCGTTAGACAAGAAGGGCTGGGGGTAGGGTGTTCCCTCTTCGTGCTGCTCTGCCAGTACAACCTCGAAAGCTTGATAGACCGTATGTTCGCTTCCTTCTCTCGGTTCAAGGTACGGTATGGAGGGGTCTCGATAAATGGCATGCTCATCTTCCCCATGGACCACGATCTCTCGGTCTTCGTGCTCGAACTTCACCATCTGGTGAAGAGTGGGAGGAACGGCTCCTGCCGCATGGATCCAATGTCTGCCAAGGAGAAAATTGTAGGATGTGTCCATGTCGATCACCTGGAAAGTTACTCGAAACTCGACTGGTCCTATGACCAACAACAAGTCTATTTCTCCCATGGTATCTCTCTTGATGCCGTCGAAAGCTCTTACGCAGACATTGTTGGGTCGGATCCTTCCGGTCCCAATTTCCATCCTTTGTAGTGTGGAGAGCGGGCAAATGTCAACACCTGATCCCCCATCCAACATTACCCGCTTGACATAGTTGTCCTCGCATTTAACTGTTAAATGCAAGGCCTTGTTATGTGCTGCTCCTTCCGGGGGTAAATCGTTTTTGCTGAAAGAGATTTGGTTGACAACGAAGAATCTTTCTGTCATCCGCTCTAGTTGTTCCACCGAGGTTTCAACTGGTACATATGCTTCATTCAGGGTTTTCAATAGGATCTTTTGATGCTCGGTTGACCTCATTAATAATGACAGCATGGATACTTGCTCGGGGTACTTGCGCAGCTGATCTATCACTTCGTAATCCGGCATTTTCATTTGTTGGAAGAACATTTCCGCTTCCTCAACACTCACGGGCTTCTTTAGCGGGAAGCACCTTTGTGTGGCGTTATTCAGTTCTTGGGTATTCGAATACCTTCCAATGAAAGTATTTTCTGGAAGTTCTCCCATGACCTCTTTACCTTTGTACATCACCAAAGTCTTTTGATAATTCCACGGCACTGTGGACGGGTTGGTCATTGGCTTTTGTGGCACGCGTCCGATAACCACTGGCTCATTCAGCCGAGGTGGTTGAATCGTCCCCCGGACCACATAGGCCCCTTTTGGCACATACATAGGTTTTGTCTTTTTGATCCCGGATTTCTACGTCTTCTTAGCTTGACCTCGTGGTATGTAAAGAACTCCCCCTTTTGCTGGTACCACTTTCTTCTCTACCTTCTTCTCAAGCACTGTCTTTATAGCTGTGGCCTCTTCCCCCTTTTCTGGTTTCCGGTCCATTTCAGGCCTCTTCCCCGTGTCGACAATGGCAATTATGGCTTTCAAAGCAGGGTCGAACTCTTTGTCTTCACAAATCATGCCGATCAGCGGCCCATTATTGTGAGCGGGTAATGGATTGTTAGTCACATTTGATATCTCTTCGTCCCTTAGCACTATTTTCCCCTGCTCTATCAAATTTTCGACCACTCTTTTCAATGACCAACAGTCATTTGTATCATGTCCCTCGGCTCTCGAATGATAGGCGCATCTGACTCTGGCTTTGTAAGAAGGCGATGTTGGGTTTTGCCTTGTTTGGGGAATTGGTTGCAAGAAACCCAACTGGACTAGCTTAGGGAACAACGTAGAGTATTGTTCACCGATGGGCGTGAAAGTCCGCCGTCGGGGTGGCTCCTGGGGGCGGTAGTTATTCTGCGGGGGTTGTGGGTTATAGTGGTTGCGGTACGGAGGCTGACTTTTGGGAGGTGGAGCTGGGCCTCGGTTGGTTTGTTGTGGTGGATGGTTATAAGGTTGGGCATTCATGATCATATAAGGTTGATGAGCATATGCCACATTTGAGTGGGGGTAGTAGTGTTGTGGGGCTCTTTCCGGAAAATGGGGCCTGGGGTGACGATACTCCCTTGTTTCAGAGGCTGCCATAGTCGCTTCTTCCTTCTTCTTCCCCCTTGTCGTTCCTCCAGACCCACTTTGGACGGCCTGAGAGGTCGCCCTTATGGCTGCTTGACTCAAAATCCTTCCCGTTTTCAACCCATTTTCCACCATCTCTCCAATCTTGATCGCTTCCGCGAATGGCTTACCCATGGCCGACATCATGTTTTGGAAATAGTCAGACTCTTGAGCCTGGAGAAAGGTAGTGACCATTTCCACTTCATCCATGGGAGGCTTCACTCTCGACGCCTGTTCACGCCACTTAATAGCATACTCTCTAAAGCTTTCTGAAGGCTTCTTCTTCAAATTCGACAGAGAGTTTCGGTCTGGCGCAATGTCGATGTTATACTGGAATTGTTTTACAAAATCTCTGGCGAGATCATCCCATATATGCCATCGGGACATTTCCTGATCCATATACCATTCCGAAGCTATCCCTACTAGACTTTCCCCAAAGTATGCCATTAGCAGTTCTTCTTTTCCGCCGGCTCCCCGCAATTGGTTGCAGTATTTCTTAAGATGTGCAATGGGGTCACCGTGCCCATCGTATTTCTCAAACTTGGGGGTCTTGAAACCCGTTGGCAGGTGCACGTGAGGAAACATGCACAGGTCGGCGTAAGAGACGCTCTTTTGCCCGCTCAATCCTTGCATATTCTTCAGACTTTGTTCAAGGCTTCTCATCCTTTTGGCAATCTCATTTTGTTCTGCAAATCTGGGGTTCTGATCCTGCCCGGGTGCAAGCTCGCACTGAGGCGGTAGAGGATTAGTATTGGTAGCGAACCTAGTTGGTTCCATTGAGAACGATGGGGCTTGGAATGTAAAAGATGATGAGTCAAAGCTTGGCTTGTATGTGGTAGGTTGTGCCGTAACCGGGCAAGGCGATGCAGTAAAGATGTTCATGCTTGCATCAGTGGCCGACATTCGGGGATGAGGTTCAGAAGGCGATCCAGCGGAGAAGGCTGAGGTGGCTGGGTACCCGAATGGGGTAGCAGGATAATTTATGGGGACATTAGAAGTCCCACTTGACCTGGAGAATAATTCAGGGAATCCGGGGACGACACTTGGCGGCTCTTTCCCATTGTTCCAGTCGTCCAGCATTTCCAACATGCGGAGCCGTAGGATTCTATTTTCCTCCGCAGTTGTGGATTCAGGTGTGAGGACGGCTGAGATTGAGCTCTCCTCAGAAACAGGGATCGTTTGCAATGGAATTTCTGAAGACATTTCCACACTTCCTTTCGACCTGGTGAAGTAAGTGTGAGTACTGCTTCTGGCCCTAACAACAGGTGGTTGAACACTTCTCCTTGACCTCGTGAAATATGAGTGCGAGGCCAGACTTTCACCAAACCAACCGTCTTTTCAAAAACCCTGGAAAAATGCTCAATGACAAACGCACGGTTAATTTGTAGCAAATAACAGATAGTTAATCTCACGTTGGGCATGATGCACCTATACAGTTAAGTGGATTACTATATGTTTGCTACGAGAGCATGCGTCATTCCGGCGTTTTTTGTTAGTTTTTTTTTCTTCTTTTCTTTTTCTCTTTTGTTTTTCTTTTATGTTTTTTTTATTTTGCAGTAGAAGAAATGCGACCGGATCCGATGAGGATTGCCTACGTATCACGATGCCTACGTGAATCAGATCATTACGTAGTTCGAATAACACAAATGAGCGTAAAAGAAACAACCTCTTTATTGTTGAAACGTTCTACTACAAGCTACATTTTGCAAAAGAAAAAAAAAAGCGAACTTTGAAAACAAAACTAGATTCAAAGTAGACTAAAAATCACCCTGATGGGAAAAACAAATAGAAGATGCTAAGATACAGATTTGACCTATGAATGCATTATGGTTTTGAAAATCGGTGTCCGCGGGGCATCGTTCGACCTCGCCGCGGTCCTAGGCATGAGATCCCTCTCAAGTTGCTCCAGCTCGTGCATAGTCTGCTTGACATAACCCATTACTGCCGAGAGGACGGTAACGCTGGACATGTTCTCACATCGTAGGCATCGTCTGGTGATGGCATGGGCAATGGCCTTGATCCTATCTCTGGTTTGCTTCTTCTCTACGAGCAGGTGTTTTATCTGATCGCTGCATATCTTGAAGACTTGAGCATCTTGTACATGCTGATGCTTCAGTCGCCGTACTTCCAACTTCATCTGGGCTATTGAGTCGTACCAGTATCTGCTCTCAATTTGGAAATCCTTGGCCTGATTAGCTGCTTTGATCTCAAGTGCAGCCATCTCTCTCTTTATTTTAGCAACAGTTTTCTCGTGGTCGCCTTCCAATTGATTCAAATATCGGCGATGCTTATCTGCTCTTGTATCCCACTGTGCTTTGAGCTCTGCTATGACGTTTTCAGATTTCTCTGAACCATCTTGCCATTCTCTGATCTCGCTTTTTAGCCTTTTTATCAGGTGCTCGTCTGATCGACGCCTTGGCTGTTTATCTGCATCCAACCTTATCTGTTTGATCTGGGCTCTGAGCATTTCATTTTCTTGAATTAACCTGTTCCGCTCTCCCAGATCGGTAGCAATTTGCACGTTGTGCTCGTATTTCATGCCTTCTACTTGTTGCTTTAACCTGCTGATTTCGGCACAATAGCCTCTTTCCTTTGCTAACCAATCCCAATGCCTTTGCGATGACTCGGTGAAATTCCGGATGTGGGGTCTCTTAGCTGGCCTTTCATGCTCAAGTTCCCTTCTGTACCATGCAAGGTAACCTGGCGCCGTTTCTCCTTTGGCTCGATCCCGCACGCAAGTATCTGATTTCAAATATTGACCCTCATTCCAGATTTGGCGAATCTTTGCTTCTGGGAACTGTCCGTTAGGACTTATCTCAACTGCTTGAGCGCTAAGATCTTCCTCATGAGGTACTGTCTGGCATCTTCCGAACTGTCTCAAAACTCGGCCGGGTGCGTAAGGTTGAATGCTCTTAAGCCCCATCAGCAAGAAATGAGTTTTAGCCGCCGACATATATAAGATCTCATCAACAGGCAACCATCCCAACGTCCATTGTATTTGGCTGGCAGTAAGAGCTTGCAAGAACGAGGTCCATGCCAGGACTCCTTTGGGCCAAATGATCTCTCTGGTTCTCGTGTAAGATTCTTCTATGCGGGTCTTTTCCGGGGAACCATGGCTCAAAATCTCGGAATGATGGCAGAGGTGCTCGGTCATCCATATCTGTAGGAGCAAGTTACAACCTTCGAAGAAATTTCCCCCAGCTTTACAAGCTGTGAGAGCTCGAAAGATGTCGGATACCACCATAGGCGCGAGAGTACTGTCACTTTGCGTGAGTAAAGTGCTGACGACCCCAGATATCTTCAAATCAATGTTTCCATCTTTCCTTGGAAATACCAGAAGGCCCAGGAATATTATCATGAACGCTACCCGTCTGTACTCGTCCCACTTCTGACGAACTCCTTTGCTGCACAGTTTGTTGATTGGATTATTGAATCCCCCTCATGACCGTACCTATCATATATGAAGCATGGAGTACAGAATCCGGTTGCTAGATCCGGGTTGTGGACTGTTCTAGGTATTTTCAATGAATCTAGGAACCGATGTACCATGACGACTCTTGGGGAGACCAAGTATTTTTCCCTCAAGGGAAGCTCAGTATTCCCGATGTATCCGGCCATTTCTTCCAAAGTCGGGGTGAGTTCAAAATCAGAGAAATGGAAAACATTGTGCGCCGGGTCCCAATAGGTAATCAAAGCTCTTATGATATCTCCCCGGGGCTGGACTTCCAACAGACCCACAAGACCTTTCAGATATTTCTTAACCTCATTTTGTCCTTCAACACCTAGATCATTCCACCATAGCCGTAACTTGACAGGGATTTTGGTCATTATTGAAAAATGTTCATTTTGCATCGTGCTCATCCTGCACATTTATTAAGGTGATTTTAACAAAACGACTTGACTCAAAATATTTTAAACAGAGGGGATCAAGTTTTGAACACGGCCTTTAAACACTTCGGGGATGAAGAGTTTAAGGCTGTGCGGGTCAACTGGACAAAAATGCTAAACAAGACCCAAAAGGTGGCTGTTTATGCAAAGTCAGTCTTCCGGCGTCCCTTTCGGAAACATTTGGCTATTTATGACAAAACAGCGCCACCTGATTTATTTATGACTCTTTTAAAATTTGACACATTTTTTTTATTTATTTATTGATTTTGGCTGTTTTAGCAAAAATGGGGGTTGAACCCGACGAGGGTTGACTACGTATCTCACATCCGGTGAGAATCAAACCGGCGTAGTTCGGGATATCGTAAAATAGGAAAAAATCGAATAAACCTAGAAATCAGGAATGCGTATTTTTTACATTTTTTTGAAAAGAGATAAAGATTAAAGAAACTATTTATTTTTTATATTATTTTTTTTAGGAAAAATTTGGACTATTAGTCTGAATTCATAAAAGGGGTACTACGAAAGAAACAACACATTTTTTGAATTATGAATTTTCGATTTTTTTTTTTACTTTTAAAATAAATACCTTTTTTTTTTGATTTTGAAAGTGATAAAAGAAAATTTTTATATATTTTTTTTTAATAACTCTCAATAAACAAGACAGTTTTTTTAGAAAAATTCCGGCGAGGTTTTGACACTACTTGGACATTGGTTTTATTTTCCAAAAATAAGTAATTATCTCCCCTACGCTGCTATTTTCCCCTTTTTTAGGAACCGGTCGACATGCGGAACCAAAGCAAATAAATGCACAACACAGATAGGAATGCAGCATGATGGTCTTTTCCATTTCAGGTTGCCTGTCCTAGACGGACCCAACCCCTGTGTTGAGTCCCCTAAGTCAAATGTAATATGATGCAAATAAGCGTTCCTACTAGGGATCCGGCATGAAGTTTCGTTATACTAGGTTTAAACCTTGGTATTTGTTCTAGACTGTGTACCCGAGCGGACAACTCGAGTCGAGGAGGGGGCTACGTACCGGGGACCCGCGAGATCGTCCGGCTTTGTAACTTGTCCGACCTCTTTCTTATTTCAGGTATTGACACTAACAGAATAGGGAGTCTCGACCAGCGAGCTTCTCCCCGGAGGTAAGAAAAGAAGGGTTTCGGCACAGTTTATATACAGTTCAGATAATATCAAAAGCGGTAAAAGACAACATTTAGCACTTTTAAAACATGTAATAAAGATCAGATAATAAAGCCAAATATAACAATTATTCTAAGCTCGAATTCTTGGACCCTGAACCAACGGTTCTGGGTCATCATCCCCAGCAGAGTCGCCAGAGCTGTCACACCTCCTTTTTGCGCGCCCGGCCCCGAAGGGTTAAATGCGCGAAGGGAGTTTTTCCAATTTAAGTGACAATATTCGAAATGGGATTATTTATTTAATTCAGAGTCGCCACTTGGGAAAGGTTTGGCTTTTGGTGTCCCAAGTCACCGGTTTATCTTGAATCCCAAATCGAGGAAATTTTCGACTTTTCCAAATGAAGTCTGCGAACCAGAAATTCTAAGTAAGGAATTCTGTTGACCCGAGGGAAGGTGTTAGGCACCCTCGAATCCCGTGGTTCTAGCACGGTCGCTTAAATTGTTATAATGGCTAAATATCTGATTTAAATACATGTTGTGACTTATGTGCTTCTTATTAGATTTAAACCGCTTTTATTATTATCATTTATTTTTTATAGAATTGCAACGTCGTAAAAATGCATCTCAAACCACGTCACAATCAATGCACCCGTAGTTGTTAACACATTTTGACTCCGTTGAGATTTGGATTTGGGTCACATCAATGTGCACCCGAATTTAAGAACATAATTTACTTAAACCGTGCCTGAAAAGTCTAGCGCGTTATTATTTTTGAGAAGGCCTTGAGATTCACTAAATGGCCTAGCCCGAATTCTAAATATTATGATTAGTTGTTGAGGGCCCCGTAATTTGTATTTTTTATTTGGCGAGGCTCGTCTCATTATTTTTAGAAGGGTATCCTACAGTGACTACATTTCTATTATTTTATTTCCAGAGATAGAAGAAAGAAAAATGTATGCTAATTGAAGTATATACTTCGGCCTAAACCAAACTCCTATCAATTTCTGATTAATTACCTTTAAAGTAAAAAGACGTCATGCCTTACGAAAATGCTTTGGTCGAACAAAAGATTACATATGAGATAGATGAAATGCAATACTTGATCCGAACATTTCTTAATTTGAACTTAACTGAACTTATTCGGACTAGATTAAAGGATAACTGGCGAAGTAAAATGCTTTAATTTGACAAGGAATCATATACGAGCTGACGAAATACAACGCTTAATCTGAGCATTTCTTGTGTTGAACTTAACTAGACTTATGTGGACTAGTCTTACTAAAAAAAGACTAAATGAAACAGAAAACAGTATTGTGTAAAGTCGAAATACACATGCTTATACTAACAGACAACTACCGAGCTCAAATACAAAGGGGTAAACTCAGTCGGCTATCAGTACATTCTTTCGAACTGTTGAACCATAAACTAATCAATTTCCACCAGGCCTGTTAATGTACTATGAATATCACAACGAATACTTGAACATCTTCACCCTTTTTCATTTCATGTTTTCAAACTGTTTCAATTACATCAATATGGGACTTGAAATGTGTACCTGGAAATGCTGAAAATGCAAAGGAGGAGAAGAAGAAGATGTGGAAATCAGCAGCCAAAAGAAACAGGACTAGCAAATAGCAGCAGGACAAAGCAGCAGCAAACAAAGCGAACAACAGAACAGGCTCAAGTGCAGAAATGCAACTATGGCCAATAGAAAGAAATAGCCAAATGAGAGCAACACCCAGTGGAGTAGAATCAGAACTCCAAGCAGACCAAACCAGTAGTAAACCAATGGAAAACACTTGACTAAATAGACACAACTGGAACTTCAAAGAATCAGAATTGATTTCAACAAGTTGAACAACTGAAAACCCAAATAACAAATAGGAAGAAGCAATTTCTGATTGTAGATTGTATACTTTCTATCTCTTAACCTCCCTCTATCTGTGTTTTCCTAAAATCAGTTCTATCCTTTTCAATCCTCTTAGTCTAAATATCCCTCTATGTCTGTATCTCTTTGTATGTCTTTCAAGCTCTCTCTTTCAAAACTCCTCACAGTGTGTTTCCCCTTCTTCCTGTATTTTCTGATCTCTTTTTTCAATTCTGTCTCTCCCCCTAATTTTGTCTATCTTTTTATCTCCCAGGTCCTCCTCGTTTTATAAGCCTCAACACCACCCCTTTTAACAGCCTGTTTTAGAATATCACAGTACCCTCCCATGTGCCTTTCATTTTCAGCTCCAATTTAGCTAATTAGGTATTAAAACCCCATCATTCCCTGGCAGATTTAACTTTTCCATTTTATTAACTAAAAGCAAGTATGGGCAGTAGAATATGTCTGACAGCATATGCTGTCAAGCCATTTTAAAATTAAAAGCCCTTTTATGCAGGAAAACAGGCTGTGCACAAAACACATGAGGTGCACCAATGCACATGCTGTGCACAAGTGCGCATGCCCTCTGATTCAGAATTTAAGCACTACTGATCCAATTCAACAGCTATAAGTAAACAAAACTGGTTCTTAATTGATTCAAACAAATGCTTAGCAGAAGCAAATTGATTTAACTTTGTTCGGATAGCTGAAACTAATTGACGACATGTGTCGACTCGACTATATTAGCATTAACATACACAATCGAAGCCAAAAATCAAACATTCAACAGTATCGACATATGATTTGAATTGTACTGGCTAAGCAAAGTGGTGCTCGAGAAGCCAATTGATCAGTTCAATGTTGAGAATCAGCTAATTGCACACCACTTACATACACATTATCAGGGCAAATAGAAAGACTCATTCAAACAAACAGAAGTTCAGGCAAAGTGGACAAACAGAAGTTGGTAAAATTAAAACAAATATGAACAGACTTTTAAAAACAAATCACACGGACTAAAACAAAATAAAGAAAAGAAAACAAGACTCACCTCAAATCTTTGAAAAATCAAAACCTTGACTCGGATTTGGACAAACCTTTCTTAAGGCTTAATGGACTTTAATCGGAGTGTTTCTCAGATGAGAAACACTTTGATTAAAGTCCATTAGACCTTAATCTCTTCGGTTGAACCGGTATGAACCAGTGACGAAGAACTACAAAATTTTCCAAAACTCAGATCCGGGATTCATGCCTCCCTGGTCAGATTCGGTTGAAGATTTGGTCACAAGGAGGGTCCAGGGAGTGTCTGGTGTGAAGCTGGGGTTGGTTGGTGTAGATCGAGTTTTGACTCGAATCTTCAAATGAAGATTCGAGGACCTGGAGGGTGATTCGAACCAAACGGTTAACAGGTCTATGTTCAGGGTGGTGAAGGGGTTCTATGGTGTTCAGGGCGAGGTCACCGGCGTTCATGCCGCCGGTTTTTCATGGTGAAGAGTACAGGGGCGGCTCTAGGGTTTGTGGGTTTGGGTGAAGACGACGAGGCTGGGGTATTGGATAGGGGGGTAGGGTACGATTATGAACTTATATAGTTAGTGGGTGGACGGCTCTCGACCGTTGGATCAATTTAGATCTACGGTCTGGATCTGATGGTTAAGTGGGACGGTGTCGTTTCAAGTGTTGAGGGTTTGGGTTCGGTTCGTGGGTATGGGAAAGTTATCTTGGCCGTTGATCAATCTGAGATCAACGGCCTAGACCACACTGGATTGAAACGACGTCGTTTGGACTCTCTAGGCATCAGCTGGACTTGGACCGGGCAGGCCTGGGTTTTGGGCTGTTTGTTTGGGCCAATTTTGTTAAAATTGGCCCAAGTCCGAAAGAAGAAATGGACCTTTTCTTTTCTTTTTATTTATTATTTATTATTTCTTTTCTTTTATTATAAAAATACATACAATAATTAAAATCAAATTAAAAATAAACACCTAGTACAATTATTTGCACACAAATTAAAATAATTCAAAACAGGTAAAATT
This sequence comes from Nicotiana sylvestris, assembly GCF_000393655.2. Taxonomy (NCBI): domain Eukaryota; kingdom Viridiplantae; phylum Streptophyta; class Magnoliopsida; order Solanales; family Solanaceae; genus Nicotiana; species Nicotiana sylvestris. The sequence continues at coordinate 151,278,660 of NC_091061.1, read as the reverse complement.
AAACAAAACAAAAATCACGGACAAAGATGCTTGTTTATGCTTTTCTATTTAAACCATGTTACGGTTCAAATTATGCATGACACGTACACATTTTTTCAATTTTGTTTTAATAAAGTAAATAAATTAAAATGGGCCAAAGTCACAAATAAATCAACAAAGTGCCGCACAAAAATCCAAAAATGGTACAGCAGGACCAATTTTTATTCTTTTGGAGCGACTGTCGCGCAAAAAACAAAAATCACGTGCTCACACTTACTTTGGGAGGAAATTTTTGGTAATACTGAAACCCCAAAATGCCTTAAAACAGATTAAGGTAAAGGCAAGGTATGTTTGAACCTTCGAACATAACCTGATTATTTCATGCTAAGGCATTTTTTGTTCTTTGTGAATATAAATAAAAAAACAAATGGGAATAATCCAAAGGCTAAAAGGGAAAGAAAGCCTTGTATATACCAAAATTTCTTTTTACAAGGGCCAAATGGCCCCGATGCAGAAATTTACTAATAGGTTTCTAATGTCTTTGCCTTATGTTTTGATGATCTAACAAACTTAATGTCAAGGACCAGATAGGGGACCTGACTCACTTGGACTACACTGCATTTAATGGATTCTAGCTAAATATGAACTACTACAGCTTCAGGAGCTAGGAAACCAAACAAGGACCTGATACCCTTGTGGTTCCCTCATAGCAGTACAAAGTTAATTGGACACAGCTGGAACACAAGAATATCAAGGAAGCTTTGAAAGATGCAGATTGGATTATAGCCATGCAAGACGAGTTACATAAGTTTGAGAGGAACAATGTTTGGCACCTGGTACCCAGACACTCAGATCGAACCATTATAGGAACCAGGTGGATATTCAGAAACAAGCTTGATGAACATGGAATTACCACAAGGAACAAGGCCAGGCTAGTGGTTCAAGGCTACAATCAAGAGGAAGGGATTGACTATGATGAAACGTTTGCTCCGGTCGCTCTCATGGAAGCCATTAGAATTCTAATCGTTTTTGCATCTCATATGGAATTCACCTTGTTCCAAATGGATGTCAAAAGTGTATTTTTGAATAGACTTCTTAAGGAAGAAGTCTATATGAAGCAACCTCCAAGGTTTGAATGTCATGAACACCCTGAATATGTTTTTAAACTGGAAGAAACATTGTACGGGCTTAAGCAGGATCCTTGAGCTTGGTATGAAAGGCTGCCAAAGTTCCTCTTAGAAAATGGCTTTAAAAGAGGGAAAATTGACAACACCCCATTTCTAAAGAAATGGGGAAGGAACCTGCTCATTGTTCAGGTCTATGTTGATGATATTATTTTTGGGGGCAACAACTGATTCTTTGTGCGAGGAATTTAAAAAACTCATGGGAAGTGAGTTTGAAATGATTATGATGGGGGAACTTAACTTCTTCTTGGGTTTTCAAGTAAAATAGTCCACAAAGGGTACATTCATTTGTCAGCAAAAATACATCTGGGAGCTCTTGAAGAGGTTTGACATGGAAACATCAAAGGTGATAGACACTCCCATTGCTACGGCCACTCGACTGGACATGGATGAAGTTGGGTCTCCTGTGAATCAAACTATATATAGAGGCATTATTGGGTCTCTTCTCTATCTTACTACCAGTAGACCAGATATTATCTTCAGCGTGGGGCTATGTGCAAGGTTTCAATCAAATCCCAAGGAATCTCATTTGAAGGCAGCCAAAAGAATTCTGAGATATCTTAAAGAAACACAGGACCTGGTTTTTTATTATCCCACATGTGACAGTTTTAACCTCATTAGATATGTTGATGCAGACTATGCAGGTTATTTTGTAAAAAGGAAGAACACTTTTGGAATGGCTCATTTCCTAGGTTCATGTCTCATCTCGTAGGGCACATGGAAGAAAAACTCAGTGGCTCTTTCAACAGCTGAAGCAGAATATGTGGTGCATCATCCTACTGTGCTCAACTTTTGTGGATCAAGCAGCAACTCAAGGACTTTGGGGTACTCACTAAGAGTGTGCCCCTTCTATGTGATAACACAAGTACACTCAACATGGCCAAGAATCCAGTTCAACACAAAAGGACTAAGCATATTGATGTGAGGCATCACTTTCTGAGGGACAATGTGGAGAAAGGATTGATATGCATGAAGTTTTGTAGCACAGAAGATAAAATTGCAGACATCTTTACCAAGACATTAAGTAGGGAACATTTTGAAAGAAACATAGTAAAGTTAGGGCTTTTAAAGCCCAATTGAGAACCTGATTCCTCATTATTTGGCTATGAAAATCATCTTCAAGAAAAATTGGCTAAAAGTGTTTTCTGGCCCTGTCTAACTCACTTCAATACCATTGTAGGTAAACATGCATGATGAATATAGAAGCTGTAGATGCAGTGTATGGATGATAAACGAGGATTAATATTTTCAAATAACAGGTCAAGAACCTGGTTCTTGTACCAAGGGTTAGTAGTTCTGTGCATTCTTTAATACATGTCTTAAAAAGGTACAAAACACAATTGCCATATCATCCAACTTTTTAGATCCTGCTGTCACGTCTCTTCTCTTCAAATCGTTCCATATCCCTCTGAAACGTTGCACTTCTCTACGTCCAACCGCCGTTTTAGAACCAGTGCCTATCCTTCTCTCTTCGTAATTATCCTCTCCTTATAAAAACCCTTCTTTTGTTCTCCACAAACCATAAGTCCTCCATTAGAACTTCCCAAAGCATTTTCACACCAATTTTTCAACGGCTGAGACAAACTCTGACCTCCCTTCTTTAATCGTACCTGCTACTGATAAACCTATGGAGACTTCCGTCCCTATTGAGCCTTCCTTACCCACTCTTACCCTTCCCGCTAAAATCACACCTCACCCAGATTCTCTATCTCTCTATATTTCAGAAACCCCTAAAATTATTGATCCGTTCTCTCTATTTTTTGAGAATCCCACTAGTCACCGGCCAAGTGGAGAACAAGGTTAAAACCCTGAGGTCACAGAGGGTTCTACCATTGTTGCTACTAATTCAGCGGTGGCAGTAGTGCCAATTGAGGAAGAGAATGTTGTAACCGTCTTTGTGGTGTTTGCTGATGGTGTACTATATGAGATCATCTCTCAAAAAAATGAGGTACAAGGTGTGGTGGGCGAAGAGGCTATTGTAACTGCTGAAGGCGTTGTACTAGCAGAAGCTACTGGGCCCTCACATAAGGAACCTGATCCCTCTCTGGAGGACCCAAGTCAAGGTTCTCATGACCATGATAGTTTTGCTCATGAATTTGATGTTGTGCCTTTGGACATACATGTACCTGAGATGAGGTCCAGTGATGGGGAGGACCTAGATAACGTGGCTTATGATGCGTTCATAGTTAAGTAGAGGATTTTATCCACTTCTGAGTGCTCCATCAAACGACCTACTACCAGGTTGCAAGCTAAGGAGTCCTACGACTCTGACCTTCAAAAGAGCAGAAAAAGTAGTAAAAAGCAAAGGAGGAAGCTGGTGAAAGATGGTGTGCCTGTAAGTGATAAAGGGATTCCTGTAGTAGAGGTGGAAGAAGAAACCCCAGATGAACCTGGTTCACTAGTTAGACGGTCTCAGAAAAAGAAGCAGTTTGCTTTAATAGAGAAGGAGTCAACCTCTAGCTCCAAGTTGTATAAGGTGGTGAGTGAGTTCTCCATGTCTGATGAGGATGTGTTAGTCAAATCCAAAGGAAAAGGGAAATTAAGTGGTGAGAAGTCCGACAAACGCAAGTCTGAAATTGTTCAGGAACCTGGTTCTGTCAAGAGGATGAGAAGTAAAGTCAGCCTTGGCTCAGAATGCCTAAGGCACCAAAAGGTTCTACTGGGTCGTACTTTTGACCTAACAATCTCTGAGATGGCTGGTATGTGACAAATTTTTTAAATGGCTGAATTTCAATGATGGGAAAATCTATTCCAGATAGATGCACCTAAGGTATATGAGGATGAGGTACAATGTCACGACCCAAACTGAAGGGCCATGACTAGCACCCGACCACACTTGCCGAGAACCAACGTACATTTCATCTAACCTTCATTATTATCTTTTAAGGCTAAAGAGATCAATATAAATGGTAGACCTAGATCATGGACAACCAGCAATAAAATATGACGGCATGAACATACATAGCAGGGGATGACCAGACAATCAAGAAACTACATATAAGGTATGAGCTACCACGCTACTATGAAAGACTATACAACAAAAACTAGCCGACAAGGCATACCAAACTATACATGAGCCGACACTTGTCTATGAGCCTCTAAAAGAACATAAGTGTTGCAACATAGCCGGAACAGGGCCCCGACATACCCATAATGTCTATAACAAAAATTGCATACCAAGACCAAGGCAAGTCCGGAGAAGGGATCTCGCCAATCACCACTGAACTGGACAGTCTACTGTGGTGGGGGAGCTGCACCTGCCTGTCTATCAGGACCTGCAACACGACATGCAGCGTCCACAAATAAAAGGACGTCAGTACGAATAAAGTACTGAGTATGTAAGGCAAGGAACCATAAATACGATCAGTAATGTAAGCAAGGATAGAGAATATACAACATGTAACATCTTAGTACCTCTGAGGGCTACTTACATGAAATGCATGATACATATGTATAAATACATAAACCTTTAAAGCATTCGCCTCTGTGGGCATCATCATCATCATATCGTACCCGGCCATAATAGGCTCGGTAGAATCGTACCCGGCCACGTGGAGCTCGGTAAAACCCAACTGATCAGTGGTTGCACAATAGGTGTCGTACCCGGCCAACTATAGCGTGGCTCGGTAGAGTAAAATAGATACATATATATAATGCATGCTAGACTCATGGAATCATCTTCTAAACCTTTTGGAGTGACTTAAGAACATTATGGACATCCCTACCATCAATATGAACCTTAGTAGGATTTAAGGATCATACACACTTGTTTAGAATAATTTTATAAGGAAAGAACAACATGGACAACCTTAGTTGCTAGGAGTAGAGTCATTATGAAATAGCGTATCGTTTATGTTCATTTCATTTTAGACCATGCCAAAAGAAAGAAGAAAGTGCCTTAACATACCTTAAACCCGTTGAGTCCAAGCTATGCAATTGTCAAAACTCCTTAGTCTACAATAAGAGAAACGATACTATCGTTATCATTTAAGCGTCATAACTATTATGTATCGACCACAACCTATTTTACGATGAAACGGACAGCACCTCCCCTATATATATGACCTCACACCATTCAAAATAGTCACCAAACAGCCCAAACAACATCAATAATAAACATATTGAGCCTCCCAATATAGTCCACACACAGCCTAATCACTCCATACATACGACGACCACCGTAGTCGTGTCAAACAATCTGGAAATGTTACGAATAACTATCAGCCCATAACCCTACATATATATGGTGTTTCCCCACACCCTTCCTCCTCCAAAACTCCACAAGATAGTAGTAAAATACGCAGCCCAACAACAACGCAAAACAGTCCACAAAACAATAACATTACTACCAAACCTTTCGATATATATCTCACAAGTTCTAGCTTCAATGGCTTAGCCGCAACTTGGATAATCTTAAATACATATAGAGTAAGAGGTTCCTTACCTTTATACAGAAATAACAACTCCAATTTGACCTTAAATTTCCATGAAATATCCCTCCAATGCTGCCACAACAACAAAAAAGCGAAACTAGCGATCAATTAGTGTTTTTCGGCACTAGAATCACTTTAGAAGGCTTGAAATCACCTAGGATTGATATTAAGAACATGAGGGAGTATTTACAGAACATAAACCCTTTAAAACAACCTCCCACACGAGCTGAAACGACACAAAAATGAGCAACAACAAGAAGAACAAGAGACTTACTAGCGCCACGGAATTCCCGACACTTGATTTGTGTTGTTTGCCCTTTTTTTGGGTCTTGAATCTTGAGAGAACCTTGAGAGGATGTTCCTAGGGTTCTAAGGTCTGAAAATAGTGAAAAGAAATGACTTAAAACGGGTTGGAGGCATCCTATATAGGTCCAAATATCTTAAACCGACTTAGTGGGCCCCATAGAGAGGTGCTTGGCGCAGTCTCACGAAAACGCGAATATCTCACTACTCCGAGATCGTATCGATGAACGGTTTAATGCATTGGAAACTAGACTCATAGATCTTTAATTTGGTTGGTAGATCACCCCGTAATTCCTTGTAAATTATGAGAAAAGATTAGAAACATTTGACCTAATGTTTAAGTAAAATTATGAACCTAAGTTGCGACAACTTTTGTCGACTTTTGTTTCATAACTCGTTTGACTTCAAGACTTATGATACGGATATTATATGATTAAAATACCTTCATAAATGACCTCTTGAGTGTATTAAGCACCGCTAGATTACCTGAAAATTCGAGTTACAACATCCTTGATTCGTTTAACTTCTAATACTGGTTAATCACCCTTATACACTCTTGTATCACTTAAGACCAATAGGATAGACTTCTTATCATCTCAAAGATAATTCCTTCTTGGATTTATGTTAACTAATATATGGCATGAACTAACACATGTGGATATGGGTTGTAACACCCTCCCCCTAGGAACATTCGTCCTCGAATGTAAGGGTTTATGGGGAGTTTAAATCATCGTGGATTCCAATGGAAATTTCCGATCAATTTTCCCCTATAAAATGGTCACTAGCAAAACTTGCAAGTAATTAAGCCCAACATATGGCCTTCACAAGGCTACACAAAGCATTATGTGTATTTACATTATCTACATATCACCATTTTGTATTAAGGAGGAGTATTCTCAAATTATTGCTTACCTCATAGAGCCGTTTCTTCTTCCAATGTATCATGTCTTCCACCAGCATCCTTGTTATATTCATTCTGGAATAAGTAAGGGTATTTAGACTTCATCTCCTCTTCTGCTTCCCATGTCATTTCTTCCATATTTTTGTTCCTCCACAATACTTTGACGGAAGCTACATCTTTTGTTCTCAGCTTGCGGACTTGCCGATCTAATATCGCCACTGGCACTTCTTCATATGATAGGTCCTCTGTAACTTGTACATCTTTGATAGGGACGACTCGAGAAGGGTCTCCAATACATTTTCTCAACATAGATACATGGAATACCGGGTGGACAAATTCCAATTCGGATGGCAATTCTAACTCATAAGCAACCTGTCCAATCCGTCGAAGAATTTTATACGGCCCGATATACCTTGGACTCAGCTTACCTTTCTTCCCAAAACGCATAATACCCTTCATTGGTGAGATCCTCAGGAAAACCCAATCACCAACCTCAAACTCTAGATCACGACGTCGGACATCAGAATAAGATTTTTGCCTGCTTTGTGCCGTCCTCAATCGCTCCTGTATCACTTTCACCTTCTCAATAGCTTGGTGAATCAAATCTGGCCCATATAATTCTGTTTCACCGACTTCGAACCATCCAACTGGTGATCTACATCTCCTCCCGTATAGTGCCTCGTATGGGGCCATTTTAATACTGGAATGGTAGCTATTGTTATAGGCGAATTCTATGAGTGGAAGATGATCATCCCAATTCCCCTTAAAATCTAGAACACATGCTCGTAGCATATCTTCCAGTGTCTGAATGGTACGTTCAGCCTGTCCGTCAGTCTGCGGATGAAATGCAGTGCTGAGATTTACCTGTGTGCCTAAACCCTTCTGGAAAGACCTCCAAAAGTTAGCCGTAAATTGAGCTCCTCGGTCTGATATAATAGATATGGGCACACCATGAAGCCTAACAATCTCCTTGATATACAACTTCGCATAATCTTCAGCCGTGTAAGTTGTCTTTACTGGCAGAAAATGGGCACATTTTGTAAGTCGATCAATTATCACCCAGATGGAGTCAAACTTATGATAAGAGCGAGGTAATCCAATAATGAAGTCCATATTAATCACCTCCCACTTCCAGGTCGGAATCTCTATATTTTGAAGCAATCCACCGGGTTTCTGATGTTCTATCTTTACTTGTTGACAATTGGGACACTGGGCTACAAATTCAGCAATAGACTTCTTCATATTATCCCACCAATACTGCTCCTTGACATCATGATACATCTTTGTCGAGCCGGGATGGATGGAATATCGGGATTGATGAATCTCATTCATAATCTTCTCTCGCAACCCTGCCACATTAGGCACACACAATCGGCTCTGGTATCTCAGTGCCCCATCTTTTCCGATCCCAAAAGCCATACTTTTACACTGTTGAATGCTTTCTCTTAATCGTACTAAGATAGGATCTTCATATTGTCGTGCTTTTACCTCGGCTACCAAAGATGATTCTGATGTATTCTGTACAGTAACACCTCCGTCATCAGAGTCTAACAATCTGATTCTCATATTGGCTAGCTGATGAAGCTCTTTAATCAACCCCCATCTACCTGCCTCAATATGTACTAAGCTTCCCATTGATTTACGGCTGAGAGCATCTGCCACAACATTGGCTTTACCGGGATGATACAATATCTCGACGTCGTAGTCTTTCAATAATTCAAGCCACCTACGCTGCCTCAAATTCAACTCTTTCTGCTTGAAGATGTATTGTAAACTCTTGTGATCTGTGTAGATGTCAACATGGACGCCGTATAAGTAGTGCCGCCATATCTTCAAAGCATATATTACTGCAGCCAATTCCAAATCATGGGTTGGATAATTCTTTTCATGCTTCTTCAATTGTCTTGATGCATAAGCAATCACATTCCCATGCTGCATCAATACGCACCCCAAACCTATACCTGAGGCATCACAATATACCACATAACCTTCTGTTCCTTCAGGAAGAGTGAGCACTGGTGCAGATGTCAATCGATTCTTCAACTCCTGAAAACTACGTTCACAAGTGTCAGACCACTGGAATTTGGTAGCTTTTTGTGTTAACTTAGTCAATGGTGATGATATAGAGGAAAATCCTTCTACAAACCGCCTATAATATCCTGCTAGCCCTAGGAAGCTGCGGACTTCTGATGGTGTTGTAGGTCTCGGCCAATTCTTTACTGCATCGATCTTCTGAGTGTCGACACTAATACCCTCATCAGATATCACATGGCCAAGGAATGCTACTGAGTTCAGCCAGAATTCACATTTGGAGAGCTTAGCATATAACTTACGATCCTGAAGCGTCTGTAATACTATCCGCAAGTGGCCCGCATGTTCCGCCTCCGAACGAGAATACACTAGAATGTCATCAATGAATACAATCACGAACACATCAAGATAGGGCCTGAATATAGTATTCATGAGATCCATAAAAGCTGCTGGGGCATTTGTTAGCCCGAACGACATCACCAAGAACTCAAAGTGCCCATATCTTGTCCGGAAGGCCGTCTTTGGAATATCTTTCTCCCTAACCCTCACCTGATGATACCCTGAACGTAAATCAATCTTAGAGAAATACTTGGCACCCTGGAGTTGGTCAAACAGGTCATCAATTCTTGGAAGTGGATACTTGTTCTTTATAGTAGACTTATTCAACTGTCGATAGTCGATACACATCCGTAACAACCCGTCTTTCTTCCGCACGAATAGGACTGGTGCACCCCAAGGTGAAGTGCTAGGCCTAATAAAGCCCTTATCCAGCAAGTCCTTCAACTGCACCTTCAACTCTCGCAACTCTGCCGGGGCCATTCTGTATGGAGGAATAGAGATCGGTTGAGTGTCAGGCAACACATCAATGCTAAACTCAATCTCCCTTTCAGGAGGAAGGCCCGGGAGTTCATCTGGGAAAACATCTGGGAATTCGTTAACCACAGGGATTGATTGTAAAGTAGGCGGTTTCGCCTCCGCATCCCTAACGCGAACGAGATGATAAATGTAACCTTTTGAGATCATTTTCCTTGCCTTAAGATAGGAAATAAACCTACCTTTCGGTGTAGCAATGTTCCCTTTCCATTCAATGACGGGTTCACCCGGAAATTGGAACCTAACCATCTTCGTACGACAGTCAACATTTGCATAGCATGAGGCCAACCAGTCCATTCCCATTATCACATCAAAATCAACCATTTCTAACTCAAATAAATTTGCCGAGGTTTGACGACTACAAATCATCACAGTGCAACCTCTATATACCCTTCTAGCAATCACAGAATCTCCTATCGGAGTAGATACCGCGAGGGGTTTACTTATCAATTCAGGTTCAATGCCAAACTTATTAGCCACAAAGGGTGTAACATATGATAATGTAGATCCCGGATCAATCAACGCATATACATCATAAGAAAACACAGATATAATACCTGTAACAACATCTGGAGACGACTCGAGATCCTGTCGACCTACTAGAGCATAGGTTCGATTTTGAGCACCACTCGAACTCGGCACTGCACCTCTACCCCTACCACGACCTGTCGACTGCTGAAAACCCCGTGCTGGAGGTCGAACTGATGAGGAAGAACCAGACACAGATCCAGTCGGCTGAGCCATACCATCACCTCCTCTATTAGGACAATCCCGCATCATATGGCCAGGCTGCCCGCACGAATAGCATGCATCAGAACCTCGACGACACAGTCCAAAGTGGGCCTTGCCGCACTGATCACAATGTGGTGTTGGGGGTCTCATCTGACTAGTATCCCTGTGATGTTGCGAGCCAGATGCCCGCGAACTCTGACCTGGACCAGAATAGGATCGATCATATCGAGGCCTCTGAAACTGTGGAGGAGCACTAGCTACAGGTGGCGCCGAACTCCTCGAAAACTGTGGCCTGATGCGGCCTCTGAAGTCATCAGAATACCCTGCAAATCTCGCCCTCTTATGCTGGCCTCTATCCTGCTCCCTAACTGCCCTCTGCTGGCGCTTACGATCCTCTAGGGTCTGGGCATAAGCTTGAATACGAGAAATATCCATGCCCTCCACCAAGGAGGCTGTCGTACACTCATTTATCAGATGTGGTCCCAACCCATTCACGAACATATGCACCCTATCACTCATCTCGGCCACCATATGGGGAGCATACCTTGCCAAAGAATCAAACTGCATATTGTACTCTCGCACACTCATATTACCTTGTCTAAGGTTCAAGAACTTATCAGCTCTAGCTCGTCGTATCTCAACTGGCAAGTAGTGACGAAGAAAGGCCTCAGAAAATTCCTTCCACACAGCTGGAGGAGGGTTCGGACCCCTGGATCTCTCCCAACTATCATACCAGAGAACCGCTAAATCCCGTAGCCGATAAGAAGCCAACTCTACTGCCTCTGTATCACTAACATGCATAACCCGAAGTGTACGATGAACCTGGTCAATAAAAGTTTGTGGGTCCTCCTTGGGGTCTGATCCGGTAAACACTGGAGGGTCTAAATTAGTAAAATCACGAACTCTTGTACTAACTGGTTTCTCAGCAGCACCTGTATTCTGCCTCTGAGCCTGAGCAGCTACCAAGCTAGTCAATAACTGCAAAGCACTCTGCATATCCTGGTCTGGAGTGCCAGACGGAGGAACTGGAGGCGCTGGGTGCCTTCTAATATCCTCTGGAGGAGATGGAGTAGATGAGGTATGAGAGGGCATCTCACTTTGAGCCTCACTTTGTCCTGCTCTGACTTGGGGCACCTGACTGGTACCCTCTCCTGCTGCTGTATCAAGCCGTCTACTAATCGTTTGCTTCCTAGTCGAAGGCATCACTGAAAAAAACAAGGTGAATATTAGAGACGAACACTTACGACTCAACTCTACGCACGATCTAGATTCAGGAAGAAGGTAACAACCCTAGATGTCATGTAGCCTCCTGATTATAAATGTGGCGCGCTACACATCCATAATCAAGACTCTACTAGACACGGCTCATAGACAACCCCTAGGACAGACTTGCTCTGATACCAAGTTTGTCACGACCCAAACTGAAGGGCCATGACTAGCACCCGACCACACTTGCCGAGCACCAACGTACATTTCATCTAACCTTCATTATTATCTTTTAAGGCTAAAGAGATCAATATAAATGGTAGACCTAGATCATGGACAACCAACAATAAAATATGACGGCATGAACATACATAGCAGGGGATGACCAGACAATCAAGAAACTACATATAAGGTATGAGCTACCACGCTACTATGAAAGACTATACAACAAAAACTAGCCGACAAGGCATACCAAACTATACATGAGCCGACACTTGTCTATGAGCCTCTAAAAGAACATAAGTGTTGCAACATAGCCGGAACAGGGCCCCGACATACCCATAATGTCTATAACAAAAATTGCATACCAAGACCAAGGCAAGTCCGGAGAAGGGATCTCGCCAATCACCGCTGAACTGGACAGTCTACTGTGGTGGGGGAGCTGCACCTGCCTGTCTATCAGGACCTGCAGCACGACATGCAGCGTCCACAAATAAAAGGACGTCAGTACGAATAAAGTACTGAGTATGTAAGGCAAGGAACCATAAATACGATCAGTAATGTAAGCAAGGATAAAGAATATACCACCTGTAACATCTTAGTACCTCTGAGGGCTACTTACATGAAATGCATGATACATATGTATAAATACATAAACCTTTAAAGCATTCGCCTCTGTGGGCATCATCATCATCATATCGTACCCGGCCATAATAGGCTCGGTAGAATCGTACCCGGCCACGTGGAGCTCGGTAAAACCCAACTGATCAGTGGTTGCACAATAGGTGTCGTACCCGGCCAACTATAGCGTGGCTCGGTAGAGTAAAATAGATACATATATATAATGCATGCTCGACTCATGGAATCATCTTCTAAACCTTTTGGAGTGACTTAAGAACATTATGGACATCCCTACCATCAATATGAACCTTAGTAGGATTTAAGGATCATACACACTTGTTTAGAATAATTTTATAAGGAAAGAACAACATGGACAACCTTAGTTGCTAGGAGTAGAGTCATTATGAAATAGCGTATCGTTTATGTTCATTTCATTTTAGACCATGCCAAAAGAAAGAAGAAAGTGCCTTAACATACCTTAAACCCCAATCTCAAGCTATGCAATTGTCAAAACTCCTTAGTCTACAATAAGAGAAACGATACTATCGTTATCATTTAAGCGTCATAACTATTATGTATCGACCACAACCTATTTTACGATGAAACGGACAGCACCTCCCCTATATATATGACCTCACACCATTCAAAATAGTCACCAAACAGCCCAAACAACATCAATAATAAACATATTGAGCCTCCCAATATAGTCCACACACAGCCTAATCACTCCATACATACGACGACCACCGTAGTCGTGTCAAACAATCTGGAAATGTTACGAATAACTATCAGCCCATAACCCTACATATATATGGTGTTTCTCCACACCCTTCCTCATCCAAAACTCCACAAGATAGTAGTAAAATACGCAGCCCAACAACAACGCAAAACAGTCCACAAAACAATAACATTACTACCAAACCTTTCGATATATATCTCACAAGTTCTAGCTTCAATGGCTTAGCCGCAACTTGGATAATCTTAAATACATATAGAGTAAGAGGTTCCTTACCTTTATACAGAAATAACAACTCCAATTTGACCTTAAATTTCCATGAAATATCCCTCCAATGCTGCCACAACAACAAAAAAGCGAAACTAGCGATCAATTAGTGTTTTTCGGCACTAGAATCACTTTAGAAGGCTTGAAATCACCTAGGATTGATATTAAGAACATGAGGGAGTATTTACAGAACATAAACCCTTTAAAACAACCTCCCACACGAGCTGGAACGACACAAAAATGAGCAACAACAAGAAGAACAAGAGACTTACTAGCGCCACGGAATTCCCGACACTTGATTTGTGTTGTTTGCCCTTTTTTTGGGTCTTGAATCTTGAGAGAACCTTGAGAGGATGTTCCTAGGGTTCTAAGGTCTGAAAATAGTGAAACGAAATGACTTAAAACGGGTTGGAGGCATCCTATATAGGTCCAAATATCTTAAACCGACTTAGTGGGCCCCATAGAGAGGTGCTTGGCGCAGTCTCACGAAAACGCGAATATCTCACTACTCCGAGATCGTATCGATGAACGGTTTAATGCATTGGAAACTAGACTCATAGATCTTTAATTTGGTTGGTATATCACCCCGTAATTCCTTGTAAATTATGAGAAAAGATTAGAAACATTTGACCTAATGTTTAAGTAAAATTATGAACCTAAGTTGCGACAACTTTTGTCGACTTTTGTTTCATAACTCGTTTGACTTCAAGACTTATGATACAGATATTATATGATTAAAATACCTTAATAAATGACCTCTTGAGTGTATTAAGCACCGCTAGATTACCTGAAAATTCGAGTTACAACATCCTTGATTCGTTGAACTTCTAATACTGGTTAATCACCCTTATACACTCTTGTATCACTTAAGACCAATAGGATAGACTTCTTATCATCTCAAAGATAATTCCTTCTTGTATTTATGTTAACTAATATATGACATGAACTAACACATGTGGATATGGGTTGTAACATACAAAGCTTCTTTGCTAGCCTCTTTCCCGTTGAGACAGACCACATCTGTGCTTTGGTGAATGGAGTGGACATCGTGTTCGATGTAAAGTTGATTGGAGAGATTCTTAAAGTTCCTGCAGCTGATGTGTCCAGTGTAAAGGATGTGTGTCAGTTTAACTTCAGAAATGTCGTAGTAAAAGACAATGCAAACCAGAAGGAGGACCAGATCCATAAGAAAGCGCTACTCCCTGTCTATCAGTTGTTATTCGAATTGGTAAACAAAGTTCTATTGCCTCGAGCTGAGAGAAGTTCTGTGACTTCTAAGTCTGACCTGTTCTTAATGTAGCAACTGGATAGCTTTACTCCTATGAGTCTTCTTGCTATTATGATTGAAACATGCAAAAGGTTACCACCTTCAAAGAGGTAATCATGGCCTTCCCTATGGGTTCTTCTTACGCAAGTGTTTAAATTCTTTGAAGTGCCACTGGGGACAGGAAAGGTGGGGACTAAGAAGCAGACTTTGTCACAGACCACTTTGGAAGAATGTGAGTGCATAGAAATGAATTGGGGGGGGGGGGTAGGAAGTACATCAACTGTCTCACAGCTTATTAATGCTTAGAACAGTGCAGTTGAGGAAATTCGTCGGTTGAAGGCCAGGAATGCTATCCTGGAAGGTCAGCAAGCCCAAGGGGTTCCAGCATCAAATGATGAAGTAGCTCATTTGACAAAGGAGAATGTTGATCTCAGGGCGTAAGTAGAGAACCTGAAAGCAGAACTGCTCAATGAGAAAAAGTCGGCCAATACCTGAATAGACCTTGTTCTCCAACCACTTGCTGCAGCTTCCAAGCCCTTTACTCCTAGTGCCCCCTAAGTACCCCTTCAGTAACCAGTTTCTTGAAATGTTTTTTTCTTGTTTGGCAGATGTTTTGTTTTCTTATATGGTTGGGATGAAACAGAGTTGCTCCCGTCTTAACAATCCAATGTTTCCCTTGCTTTTTAAGCAAAGGCATATAAAGGTTTTATCAATATCAAATCTATCCTCTTTTATTATCTAATTGCTTAAATTCTATGTTTTTATTCTATATCATGTTTGTGTGCACATATGTGGCATGCGTTAACTTAGCTAGACTTCTTTGTGTTGTTCTTCTATTTGTGACTTTTTAATGAAGCCAAAAGGGGAAAAACAATAAGTATAAATATGACATAAAGGCAGGGGGAACATGTGTAAGAAAAGGGAATAAAGTCGGGGGGAACATATGTAATAAGTATAAATCTGGTTCTCTTTGCTCTAAATCCAAGTTATCATTGTTAAGTTTGTCATCATCAAAAAAGGGGAAATTGATAGGTTTTCAATGTCTTTGCCTTATATTTTGATGATCTAACAAACTTAATGTCAAGGACCAGATAGGGAACCTGACTCACTTGGACTACACTGCATTTAACGGATTCCAGCTAAATATGAACTGCTACAGCTTCAGGAGCTAGGAAACCAAACAAGGAGCTGATACCCTTGTGGTTCCCTCATAACATTACAAAGTCAATTGGACACAACTGGAAACAAAGTGACTGCCTGCACTGTTTCCAGTGCCCACTCATTCCTTGACCAACTAAAGTGCTCACATCATTTCAAGTGATGTGATCAAGGTGTACTAACAATGAGTTTATATTGAAACATCACTTGAAGGTTTCAGTTTCTCATTCAAGCCTTTTGCAAAAACAGAGTAATCAATTCTCACGAGCTTGAAGAACAAAGTTAAATGCTACTATGGACCAGTTCCTAAATACAGTATTCTGTTGTCCTTAATTGAGTTGTAACTTTGTTATTGTACTTATTGTATCTCCTAAATTTCTTAGCTAGAAGCATTGATTAGGAATCTTCTTGTAAAATCTGTAAACCCTTTGAGTTTATGTTGTGACTAGGATTAGTCATAAGCAAAAGCCTTTGTAACTATAGAGTGACAAAGTGGCTTGTGGTGAGAGCGTCACAAGTTAGTGAAAGTCTTTGTAACTAGGGAGTCACAAAGTGGCTTGTGGTAAGAGTACCACAAGTTAGTTGAGTTGAATTCTTTGTAATGGAGTCATTACAAAGTGACTTGTAATAGGTTTTTACAAGTTAGTGAAGTTAAAAGCCTACAGGTATAAGTCGTGATTTTTGGTTCCCTTGTGTGGATTTTTCACGTAAAAATCCTTGTCTCATTTATTTACAGTTTATTATCATTCTCAGCAGAAGCTCGTAGAGGACCAGGTACTCTACTGTTTTGTGGACTCATACAAACTAACATTTACAATTGCCAAAGCAGCAAAGACAAAACAACTAAAAAGACCCTAAGTGGCCTAATCTTCCCTGCGATCTGCATCGTCGCCTTCGGGGCCTTCGCCAACTTCGGTCCCATCCGAGTCTTCAGAACCCTTGGAGTTCTCCTCTTCGGGATACGGTAGCTTCCTAGCCTTGGCCTAGAAAGCCTTGGCATTCTCAATCTCAGCTAGTAGGTCAAAGTCCTGAGCTCAAACTCCTTCAAGGGCCTCCCTTAGGGATTACCACCTCATGTGTTCCACCAAGTTTCTCTCTTGGACCTGAGCCCCTCAACATCGGCCTTATGCTAAGCCACATTCTCGTTAGCTTCGGCCTTGACCTCACCATTCGCTGACCTTGCCAGCTCAAGTTCCTTGGCCAGATTTTCTTGGCTAGAAACTGTCGAGCTAAGCTGAGACTGAATCCTTTCGATTGTTTTGGCCTGGGTCGAGGTCTTTTCCTTTGTAGCTCGGAGCTGGGCCTCGACCGATGCTAGTTGTGCTTGGGCAAATTCCTTTTACAAGGCTAAGATGTCCATATTTTTTTTCACTCCTCGGCCGCAACTTTTATCGTGTCTACCTACGCCTGGAGCTGCTCGGTTTGTTCAAGCCTCTGTCGGACCTATAGGATCAGATCGTTAGCCATTGTGTCCAATTCATTGTAGCTATCTTTAAGTACTCGATTTACCTGCCCGGCCCACTCGACATGCTCCTTCCAAGTAGCTTCTAACTCGGCCTGAAGTTTCTCAGTGAGAAGCTTATAGGAGTCTCTCTTCTCAGTAAGATCCCGAACCTCGGCCTCGTGTTGGATTAACTCTTCCTGAGCATCGGAGGAAAGTCTCATGGTGCAGTACTAAGGCCTAAACGGATAAAGAAATGTTATGATTATTCACAACTTCAAATTTAGAATACACAATAAAGAGACACTCAAAGTTACCTGATTCAATGCTTGTTGAGCTTCATTGAATAGGTAAGGCGCTTCCACCGCGTCCATCACGGCCTGGTCCTCTTCGGTCACCAAGCACCGAAGGTAGCTAGAAACCCCCATAGGGGTAGAGAAAACCCAGGCATCCTTCAGGATAGAGAAAATAATTGACCTCTTTGAGTCAGGATCAACACACGTGGCCAGAACCGATCCACCAGCTTTAGGCTCGAAGAAGACCCACTGGCTCTCGATGATGGTACCGTCTTTGGCACCGGTAAGTCTTCACACCTGGTGATGTCCTCCAAGGCGGTATATTCTAATCCATCTAAGAAGTTGTTGAAGTCTACCGCCCCCTTAGGCCCCTCGTGAGAACGACCTTCCAGCATACCAGCCTCGTTAAACATGGAATCAGAGAACATAGGAGACCCGATGATCGACTCCAACCCTGCACCACTATATAATGGTGAGGAGTGGTCGATGCATCTTTTACCCGAAAGGTCGAGATAGATTTCCATATGGAGTTAATATTGGTTGGGAGTTGGGTTTCTATCTAATCTAGCTATGCGTGTTAATTTTAATTGTACTTCTAACCATGCTTGGATTTATTTCCATTCCACTTTTAATGCTATTGATTGCTAAAAATAATCTAAGTACAATGTTTTTGTAAGAGTTTTCTCAATTGATAAAAAGCACTAGTGAAGTGACTTACAGCTTGGCAAATATCTAATGGGATCTAAAATTTAGGACAAGCTTGTTATATTTGGGGTAGTGATATAACCTTTATACATAATTACTCACTATATACCTCTCGGTAGTTTGAGTGACATTGCCCTAATTGGCTTTCTCGAGCCTAATTGGGTGTTCAAATAATGCAAGTAAAATTGGTACAAGTCGGGTATTACTATCTCTAGTTTTAACCCTTTAATTGGGGCTATCAATCTCTTGAATGCACCCCAATTCCTTGTTAGCCTGATTTTCCTAGGCTTAGCCCCTGTTTCTCAAGAAGAGTCTATAAAGGCATGAATCAGTGTTTGCAAATACTAATTCTACAATTAAAGCATGAATCAAGCTAAATATCACTAACCCATAAACAACTAAGTCCTAATATTGAAGACCCATTAAATACCCACACTAGGGTTGGGTCACAACCCTACCTAATGGGTTTAGCTACTCATAATCATGGTAGAAATCAAAGATGAAGATGAAATATAAGCCATAAAAGTTGATTACAAGAATAAAATCTATGAATATAAGCTAAAGCTGCTCTAAAATTACTCTAAATGATAAGATACGGATGTTCACGAGCTCCCTGATACAAAAGATACTCTAAAGATGTGAAAAAGATCTATTTATACACAACTAAAATTATTGGACAAAAATACCCCTACGGAGGTTCTGCTGTCCGCAAAATACTGAGCGCCTCAGCACATGGATTTTCGTGACCGCTCAAAAACAAGCGTGGACCGTATTTCTTCAATATTTGATTGGGACTGAGCTAGGTTTCCCTGACAACGTAAAACCTACCGCGTCAGTTTTGGCTTATGTCGCGGCCGCGTAAAATGTTCACAGACCGCGTTCCTCATTTGAGCTCATATTGCATGGTCTCTGATTCTCTGTCTCGCCCTCAGCGGAATTACCATCGCGGTTGTGTTAGGTATTCCGTGGCTTTGCTATTTCATCGCGGTCAGTTGTCTTTGTTGTACCTGAAATACCTTCTCTGAATCTCAATTTCGTGGACCGCGTAATTGTGGCCGCTCTTTTCCTTCGCGGTCAGTGCTTTTATCTTACCTTTGAATCTGTGAAATTTTAACTCATTCATGAGTTGATTATGACTTTCTTACCTCATTTTGACCAAACCCTACAAACAAGCACAATAAGTCAGTTTTCGGGAATACTTTTACCCATTTATTATCCAAAACCTAAGCAAAAGAGAGGATAAGAAAGGCTAGAATCCACAGTTATCAACTCCCCCAAACTTAAGCTTTTGCTCGTCCTCAAGCAAACAAAATAATTCCCACCTCCACAAGATAAAAGAAAGGAAAATTTCAGCTGTTCTAAGGTGACTTCATCAAGCATCAATTGGGACTAACAATTACCCTAAGCACAAATTTATTATCAACAACACACAACCTTTTTAGCACCACGGCTCTAGTGCGACACAAGAGCAACAAGAGTTGACTTAACTCATCAAGGAAGCTCTCTCTACTACGTAGGTCATTGTGGAACCCAAACTCTTTCTCCTCTAATCTCCATAAGCAAATATCACTTTGGATTATAGCATTCAGAACAAGGATTGTGAAGAAGTACACTCATCTCTTTCAAAGGAAGTTCACAAGTCCGGCTCTAAGTACCATAAGCTTGCCCCTTATGTGAATCACCACTAATGTAAGCTCACTCAACTCAAAATCCTATAGGGCTTTTGTGGGAATGTAATAAAGGCTTTTGGTTCAAGGTAGAATATATCGGTCTATGAAGGTTTCATCTTTCCTTAAGCACTTCATTTTCTCATTTCAGCTCACACTTTCTTGACTCTTTGAGTCATTTTCTTCTTCCTTAGGGGACTAGAGAGCACACAGTCATGCTTTCTTGTTCATGACAATCATTTTTCTCCTTTATAATCATTCCAAGCCTTTCATCATTGCTTTTCTTGAATCCCTTGATTTTTCTATATTATTCACTTTTTTTACTTTTTGGCTTTTTTTTCTTTTTCTTTTGCCATCCCTTTTCTTCATTTTGTACCTTTTATCACTTTTGCATTCCTCGTCTCTCTCCCCAAACTTATGCTTTTGCCAATTGTGCTAAGGACAGACCGAGTGTCAAGAGGGGGTTATTTTAGAACGAATAAAGGCGTGTATCATGGTTATTGAAAGAACAAGGGCTTTGACTCAATGGGTTTGACTAGGGATATCATATTTTGTGGGTATTGGATGCTTTCAAGTTTCAATTTGGGTCAAGGAGAGCCTATAATCATTTCTCAACTTGAGCTAAACTTAGAATTTCGTCTAGACAAACATTAAGGGCAAGTTCTAGACTTATAGGCACGGGATTTGGACTTGCAAATCAATACCTCACCTCACAAGCTGTAGGATTGCTAAAGAGAATAGAGTCGAGGGTCCACAACAACCCTAGCTAAGATAGAGCAACACAAATGGCCCCAAAAAATCATTCGATGATTGTTTAGTCAATACAAAAGTCTAAAGGTCACAACTAGCACCATTCTTTGCATATCAATTTGTTTCTAACCATAAGGTCAAAGGTAAATGTGCTAGGCCCAAGTGAAGCTTTGCTTGAGATACTTTTATTCATTACTACTATTTACACAAAACATAAAGAAAATGGACTCAAACCCTTAACAAGGTTTTCATGTCATCCATCATCGGGAAGAGCCACCCGGTTCACACAAATTCCACCTTTGAAAAGAACCGTGATATTAAGAAAACTAAAGGCTTATTGATCACGAAAACTTTTAAAATTAAGAAGCTGCAAATTGAAAAAGAAACTACTAAATGAAATAAGAAGCTACACTACTAAGGAAAATTTCCAAAGTTATAAAGTAAACTATGGAAAGTAAAATGAATATGAACAATAAGGGATTGAGACGAATATACATAAAAGGGGAATGAATATATACATAAAAAGCTAACTTTATATACATACCAAAAGTACGAAAATAAAGTATGATAAGTAAAAAAATAAAGAAAAGAAATAGTATCAAGGTTACTAAAGGCCAATTATCCAAATCATCATCAAAATAAGGCCACAAAAAGTGATCGAATCCAACCTTGCACCACTATATAATGGAAAGGAGTGGTCGATGCAGCTTTTACCCGAAAGGTAGGGATCGATTTTCACTGGGAGTTAATATTGGTTAGGAGTTGGGTTTCTATCTAATCTAGCTACGCGTGTTGCTTTGAATTGCACTTCTAACCATGCTTAAATTTGTTTCTATTCTGCTTTTAATGCTATTGACTGCTGAAAATAATCTAAGTACAATGTTTTTGTAAGAGTTTTCTCAATTGATAAAAAGCACTAGGGAAGTGACTTACACCTAGGCGAATATCTAATGGGATCCAAATTTAGGACAAGCTTGATATATTTGGGGTCGTGATATAAACTTTACACATAATTACACACTCTATACCTCTCGGTAGTTTGAGTGACTTTGCCCTAATTGGCTTTCTCGAGCCTAATTGGGTGTTCAAAAAATGCAAATAAAATTAACTCAAGTCGGGTATTACTATCTCTAGGTTTAACTCTTTAGTTTGGGATATCAATCTTTTGAATGCATCCTAATTCCTTGTTAGCCTAATTTTCCTAGACTTAGTCTCTCTTTCTCAAGAAGAGTCTAAGTCATAAAGGCACGAATCAGTGTTTGCAACCACCAATTCTACAATTAAAGCATAAATCAAGCTAAATATCACTAACACATAAACAATTATACCCTAAAATTGAAGATCCATTAAATACCCACACTAGGGTTAGGTCACAACCCTACCTAATGGGTTTAGCTACTCATAATAAAGGTAGAAATCAAAGATGAAGATGAAATATAAGCCATAAAAGTTGATTACAAGAATAAAATCTAAGAATATAAGCTAAAGCTTCTCTAAAATTACTCTAAATGGTAAAATACGGTTGTTCACGAGCTCCCTAATACAAAAGATACCCTAAAAATGTAAAAAATATCTATTTATACACAGCTAAAATATGGACAAAAATGCCCCTATGGAGGTTCCACTATCAGCGAAACACTGAGCGCCTCAGCGAATGGACTTTCGCGATCGCTCAAAAACAAGCGCGAACCGCGTTTCTTCAATTTTGGACTGGAACTGAGCTAAGTTTCACGGACAGCATAAAGTCTACCGCATCAGCGTTGGCTTCTGTCGCGACCGCGTAAAATGTTCGCAGACCGTGTGCCTCATTTGAGCTCATATTGCAAGGTCTCTGATTCTCTATCTCGCCCTCAACGGAATTACCACCATGGTCGCGCCAGGTATTCTGCGGCCGTGCTATTTCATCGCGGTCAGCGGTCTCTGTTGTACCCAAAATAACTTCTCTGAATCCTAATTCTGCGGATTGCGTAATTATGGCTGCTTTAGCGATGGAACTTTCGCGGCCGCTCTTTTCCTTCGCGGTCAGCGCTTTTATCTCAGCTTTGAACTTGTGCAATTTTAAATCCTTCATGAGTTGATTATGGCTTTCTTACCTCATTTTGACCAAACCCTGCAAACAAGCACAATAAGTCAGTTTTCGGGAATATTTTTACACATTTTTTATCCAAAATCTAAGCAAAAGAGAGCATAAGATAGGCTAGAATCCATAGTTATCAACTTCCCCAAACTTAAACTTTTGTTTGTCCTCGAGTAAACAAAGTAATTCCCACCTCCACAAGATAAAAGAAAGGAAAATTTCAAATGTTCTAAGGTGACTTCATCAAGCATCAATTGGGACTAGCAATTACCATCAACACAAATGTATTATCAACAACACACAACCTTTTTAGCACCATGGCTCTAGTGCGACACAAGAGCATAAAGAGTTGACTTAAATCATCAAGGAACCTCGCTCTATTACGTAGGTCATTGTAGAACCCAAACTCTTTCTCCTCTACTCTCCATAAGCAAATCTCACTTTATATTATAGCACTCAGAACAAGGATTGTGGAGAAGTACACTCATCTCTCTCAAAGGAAGGTCACAAGTCCGGCTCTAAGTACCATAAGTTTGCCCCTTATGCGAATCACCACTAATGTAAGCTCACTCAACTTGAAATCATGTAGGGCTTTTGCGGGAATGTAATGAAGGCTTTTGGTTCAAGTTAGGATATATCGGTCTATGAAAGTTTCATCTTTCCTTAAGCACTTCTTTTTCTCATTTCGGCTCATACTTTCTTGACTCTTTGAGTCATTTTCTTTTTCCTTAGGGGACTAGAGAGACACACTATCACTCTTTCTTATTTATGACAATCATTTTTCTCCTTTCTAATCATTCCAAGCCTTTCATCATTGCTTTTATTGAATCCCTTCATTTTTCTATATTATTTACTTTTTTTTTGACTTTTTAGCTTTTCTTTCTTTTTCAATTGCCATCGCTTTTCTTCATTTTGTACCTTTTATCACTTTTGCATTTCTTGTCTCTCTCCCCAAACTTATGCTTTTGCCAATTGTGCTAAGGAAAGACCGAGTGCCAAGAGAGGGTCATTTTAGAACGGATAAAGGCATGTATCATGGTTATTGAAAGAACAAGGGCTTTGGCTCAATGGGTTTGACTAGGGATATCATATTTTGTGGGTTGTGGATGCTTTCAAGTTTCAATTTGGGTCAAGGAGAGCCTATTATCATTTCTCAAATCGAGTTATACTTAGAATTTCGTCTAGACAAACATTAAGGGCAAGTTCTAGACTTATAGGCATGAGACTTGGACTTGCAAATCAATACCTCACCTCACAAGCTGTAGGATTGCTAAAGAGAACAGAGTCGAGGGCCCACAACAACCCTAGCTAAGATAGAGCAACATGAATGGCCCCGAAAAACCATTCGATGATTGTTTAGTCAATACAAGAGTCTAAAGGTCATAACTAGCACCATTCTTTGCACATCAATTTGTTTCTAACCATAAGGTTAAAGGTAAATGTGTTAGGCCCAAGTGAAGCTTTGTCTGAGATACTTTTATTCATTACTACTATTTACACAAAAACATAAAGAAAACGGACTCAAACCTTTAAGAAGGTTGTCATTCTATCTATCATCGGGAAGAGCCACCCGGTTCACACAAATTCCACCTTTGGAAAGAATCGTGACATTAAGAAAACCAAAGGCTTATTGATCACGAAAACTTATAAAAGTAAGAAGTTATAAATTTAAAAAGAAACTACTAATTGAAATAAGAAGCTACGCCATTAATGAAAAATTCAAAAGAAGTTATAAAGTAAACCATGGAAAGTAAACTGAATATGTACAATAGGGGATTGAGGTGAATATACATAAAAGGGGAATGAATATATACATACCAAAAGTACGAAAATAAAGTACGATAAATAAAAAAATAAAGAAAAGAAATAGTATCAAGGTTATTAAAGACCAATTATCCAAATCATCATCAAAATAAGCCCTCCCCCCCCCCAAAAAAAATTAGCATTGTCCTCAATGATATCAGAAAAAGTAAAATAGGGGAAGGGTAGAGAGTTGGATCACCCCTCTCCTCATGGGCTCTATGTCATCTTTCTGCTTTGGTGCTTGTGTTGCCTGAGCTGCTAGAACTGGCTCCTCCAAGAGTAAGTCCAATGGAATGTCTCCAGCTGATCTAATCTTCTCAACCTCCTTGCTCAGCAACTTTACTGACTCCTTTGAGGCCCGAGTCTTCTTCATCTTCTTCGTTTATTTGCTCAATTCCTTGATTGCTTTTCCCTGAGCATCCAAAGTGGCCATAAAGTTGTCAAGGAGCTTTTTCTTGTTGTCCAGAAGCTCCTTTAGCAATTCCTCCACTGAAGCAGGCACCTGAGGTTGTGCTGGAACTAACTGAGCTGCCATTGTGATGGATAGGACAGACAACTTTAATGTGGCTGCCTGCATCTAGTTGTTGATGCTAGAAAGAGTCTAATTAACCCTTAGTCCAGTCAGAGGGTATGCTGATGAGAAAGGCACTGAAGAAGGCATAGAAGTAGATGGTCCGGAGGGAGGATGTGGCATGGCAGTGGAAGGATCGGAACTAGTGGCCACCACCCCTGTCTCATCAGACTGGCCAGTGGAAGTGGTTGCTTTGCCCTTGGACTTGGGATTGTCCGGACCCTAAAGGTTGTACCATGAAAATGGCCTCTTTGTTTCACTTTAGTGTCATAGTCCCTTCCTTCAACTTCCTGATCCTCCAGGTACATGGTGAGGAAGTTTGGGAAAGGATATGAGCTCTCATCCTTTCCAACCACTCTAGTAATCACCTTGGCCATAATATTCCCGATGTCGATCGGGTACCCTACCATCATAGCCCCCACAATAACAGCCCGAGAGACCGGCATATCACTGTCATGCGTAGTAGGGTCTAACCGACTGCACACAAAATTTTTACACCCCTTCACCTAGAAGCTCAAAGTGTTCTTGTAGATCGGGACCCCAGGTGTCAGCCAAGATGGAGTAGTCCCAGGAAGAGCAGTCACCGATGCAAGCCAAAGGCGGGCTAACTCATCCATAGCCACCTTCTCCAGATACAAGGACTCATCATTGTCATTGAACCTAGTATAGTAATTTAAGGTCTTACCATCAAACTTAATCTTCTTGTTCCGGACTTTGGTAAAAAATGTGCCCTTTTTGATTTGGGTGACATTAACGTAAAATTCCTAGACCAAGTGTTCATTGGCATCTGGTAAGTTGCTGGTGAAGAACTGCCACCCCACTCTCTCATTGAAGTGCCTCTTGACATTAGGGGTGTGGGGTAGCAGATCTCTGTCACGCCCCAAACTAGGGGAGACACGACTGGCACTCAATACTGAATTTGATCGAGTTAGCCACTAAAACTACTAGCTAACTAAACTGGGGGCCCAACAGATCAGGCAGCACAACATCTGAAATACTAAGCCTGGACCATTAAGGTCATGGCCTGAATAACAATAAGCCATATAAACAAAGGTAGACGAGCCAAAATAATAAAGTACTAGCTGGCCGACGAGGCCGCGATTGGAGACATACATGCCTACACACATATATATACATGCCAAGCCTATGGGCTAGAGACTGAAAGCTGCAAAAAGAAACCCAGAATACTGTGTCCACATGTCACGACTCAAACCGAAGGGCCGCGACGGGCACCCGGTGCCTTACTCAACCGAGTACCAACGTAACATATCTTTCTTATCATGTTATCATGAGTAAATGAGCCAGAAAATCAGTCATGAGATAAAAAGAATAAAACATAAGGGAATACTCAATATATGAAGACCCAACATGATATACAAACTAATATATGTGACATACGGGCCTATAAGGCCGACATGGCCATTAGTAAACTCGAAACATAGGCCGACAAGGCCATACAAGTATCCATACACCTGATATCTGTCTACAAGCCTCTAAGAGTACAATAAAATCATAAAGGTCGGGACAGGGCCCCGCCATACCAATCAATACATATCCAAAGCATACTGACCAAATAGGCAACTCCGGAGCAAGTGGAGTGTACCAACACCTTCGCTGAGCTGATAGCCTACTGGAGGACTGTCAACCTATCCATCGAGACCTGCGGGCATGAAATGCAGCGTCCCCAGGCAAAAAGGACGTCAGTACGAATAAAGTACCGAGTATGTTAGGCAGGAAAGCATAAACAAGAACGGTAATGTAAAGAGAGAGATAGAGGAGATACAACATGTAACATCAGAGTGCCTCTAGGGGTTACTGATATGAAATACATAATACATATATATACATAAACTTTTTAAAACATTCACCTCTATGGGCATCATCATCATCATATCGTACCCGGCCTCAAAGAGGACTCGATAAAAGCGTACCCGACCATCATAAGGTTCGGTAGAATCGTACCCGACCACGTGGAGCTCGGTAAACCAACTGATCAGTGGTTGCACAATAGGTGCCATACCCGGCCGACTATAGCGCGGCTCGGTAGAGTAAAATAGATGCATATATATCATGCATGCTCGACTCATGGAATCACGTTCTAACCCTTTCGGAGTGATGTAAGGTCATTGCACCTTCGATTAACATTATGGACATCCCTACCACCAATATGAACCTTAGTGGGATTTAAGGATCATACACACTTGTTTAGAATAACTTTATAGGGAAATAACAACATGGACAACCTTAGTTTCTAGGAGTAGATCCGTTATGAATTAGCGTACCGTTTATGTTCATTTCATTTTAGATCATGCCAAAAAAAAGAAGCAAGTGCCTTAACATACCTTAAACCTATTGAGTCCCTAATCCCTTCCAAGCAACTCTTCAAACAAGTCAACTCAATCTATCATAGTATAAGGAGATTCAAAATCAGTGCTGAGCAAAGGCTAAGTCTATAACTTAAGCTAGTAGCTCGTTTACGTAAATTTGGGCAGCATCTCCCTTGTAACAAGGGCCTCCTCCAATACCATATACCAACAACAATTACCAGAGCAATCCATCAATACATAATTATCAATATCAAGACACCATATAACAACAACAAGTCACAACTACATTACGACGAGCGGCAAGCTCCGATTGGAATCCGTATACCCCTTATCAATCCTTATAGACTTATTACTTCAACATAAAAGTATCATTAACATGATAATGAATTAATTAATCAATGATTCCAGCCTTATACCATATATTTATAACAACGAAAATAATCCACAACTTCAACTGTCCTCAATTAGCAACTTTATTCACTAGTTCATGTCTAGCCCATCCATTTAACTTAATCAACATCAAGATAACCTTAGGCATAATAAAGATCACAATATAAATACCTTATACAGTAACTTCAAGTCAAAATCCAAGTTATATTCAGTTTACAACAACCCTTAATAGCAATACAACACCATAGAAGTGACTTAAGTTAATCCAAGTATTATCTTGTAGTTTATCATCCTAACAACTTAACCAACATCTAATAAAGCTTAAGCACAATTAGTAGGTTGTTATAATCACCTTAGAAAGCATCACCAACTTAGAATTTCATCCAAATACAGCCCACAACAATCCTCAATGATAACACAACCTCAAAGAGGTGTTGTTCTTCACTAGAACTAAATTTTGATGTTGAAATATGGTGTAATCACTTTGGAATTACTTCAAAACCTTGTGGTATATGTTTATGAGGGTTAGGAGAGGTTTGGAGACGAATTTCTATTTGAAAAATTAGCAAAAATAGGCGTCCAAATCGTTTATAAATTGAAGTAGGTCAACATCGCCTAAGTGGGTCCCATTGGGAGCTACTTGCGCGGTCTCGCGAAAATGCAAATATCTCTCTACTCCGATATCGTATTGACAAACGGTTTAATGAGTTAGAAACTAGACTCGTAGATCTTCAATTTGGTAGGTAGAAAACCCCATGATTCCAAGTATATTGGGAGAAAGTCTCAGATACATTTGACCTAAATTTCAGCAAATTTATGAATGTAACTTGTGATGACCTTTGCCAACTCTTGTTACACAACTTGCTTGCCTTCACAATGTAGAAAATGAATATCATACGACTAAAATAACTCATAGAATAACCTCCTTATCATGTTAATAACCCTAGTCTCACCCCAAAGTACATGTTATAACATTCGAAACTTGTCGACTTTCGACGAAACTTATTTTCTTCAATTGGTTTAGCTTCTAAGATTTCCAACCCTCTTGGTACTCGTTATTCATGATCTTAAATATTTGTAACCTCCAAGGTAACATGATTAACTTACTTTATTTTCTTCCAAATATAATCTCATTTCCGAGCTTACATCAATGACTTACGACGTACTCTCACGTATGAAAACTTGGGGTGTAATATCATTCCCCCCCCCCTTTGGAATATTCGTCCTCGAATGTTGACTGATGCGCTTATCCGTTTCATAAACTATGGCTCTTACGAATACTTTAATGCTCATCTATCCATCTAAGCAACTGTTTTGTGAATAAATCCAAACGCTTGGGCATTCCCCCTTTTAGGCCTCTTTGTCACACCATGACATGTGGTTGGAATTCTTCCAACATCGTAACATTTGATACCTTATGTCATGCAGTATGTACGACTGTGTCCTTGTATGAGCGCCTAGCGACTCGTCTTCTCTTTTTCCTCCATCTTTTAGCCAATCTCTAAGCCTCACTTTATGAACATATACAGAATTATGACAAGCTGTCCCTCTAGGCATCTATAGGTGTACTGATGTCTTTCGCTTGGTACTTTATCGAACTTAAGACTATTTCTATCTCTTGTTTCATAGCCTTGTATATCTATCCTTATGGATTTACTACATCTAGGTAGGTTATACTATACCATAAAACTTACTTCGGTTTATTATTACCGAGGTTTGCTACCCAACTCCAGGTTACTCTCTCGCTGCTTATCCTATATGTATAAATCTAAGTCCTTTAGTGCTTCCTCATTATTATTCATCTAAGAATAACAAACAAATCTCATCTCGAACTTTGGAACTTGTACCCATCTATTGTTTATTCACCTTAATGTTGATCTATAATCTATCACTGATAACTTGCAACCTCTTACGTAATACACTGTCACTAGGGCTCACATCTTATCGGGGAACATATGAAGTGATTTTCCTGATCCACCTAGGGATAATACTATACTTCAATAACCGTATTTCATTGCATCCCAATGCGATTCATCTTATGGGGGTATTCTAATCCCGTGCAATTAATGAAATCCCTTTCTCGTTAAATCATTACTCAATCAAAGGCCTAAGCATCATCCTCTTATCTATCACAATTACACCCTTATTCTACTGCCAGGGCAGCATTCCATCTCTTCTAAATGCACCTAGTCTCAGACTCCTCTGTGTTCATTCAGGTTGTACCGAGCTTTTTATTACATATGGAAATCATCTGCTTCCTTGTTTTGATGGGTTTAATCCCGAGGACATATATATTCTCGTCACCTTCTCACTCACCTTTTCATATCCTTACTCCTATCTACCTAAAATCTTGTTGCTCTACAATACTTTACCTTAGGACCTACACCGATCTATTTATACTACTTGCAACCTTCCTTCAACTTGCTAGCACCATAAATTTCCTTTCGTGCCTTCTCAGTTGTCCTTAAATGTTAGTAATTACTTTTACTGGTCGTTCTATCACTTGTTGCATGAATACTTGGCTTGTCATTTTGCCCACGAATACTATAATTTCATGTACCTCATATGATCTCAAACATCACCTTTGATGACTTTTTTTTACCATTCATTAGCCATGATAGGTGCCACTTTCTTATGGAGTGTATACAATATTGTAGTGAGACTGTTGTTACAGGATCATTTACTCTTTAGCTCACTTTGCTTAGGTGGAAACCTTCTTCCTTATTTCCTCAGCTAGTCTTTCATTATAGTACTTAGGCAGACCTTCTGGCTCTTGTAAAGTTGCGAGCTTGATATATCGTACACCCGAAGGTAATTTTCGTTATTCTTACTCGCCTATAATAATCCTTAGCTACATAAATTTATGCCTTTGTGATCGTAGGGTTACTTCTAAGCTCAAATTTTTATTGTCTCCTTAGTGGCACTCTCTCTTATTTTCATAAACCTTAAAAATGGTACCTTTAACTGCCTCAACTCCTATCAGAAATTTTTTCAAATGATTGTGATCTCATATCTGCGAGACTGAATTCCCTATCCTGCGATTCACTACATTTATCTTGCATGATCTATTGATTTATCTGTGACCTCTTGTCTAGCCATAACTGGGCTCTTCCTGAATCAACTACTAATTACTCGTTAGTCCATTCTCATATATATATATATATATATATTCTGCATAATCCCTCTTGGGATATATCCTTTGTCTTAACTTATCTCTCACCACTAGCTCCTGATGTATCAAGTGTCCATTCACACTTATTTATCAATAACATCCTGGCCGGAAACTTTTACTGCCTCTCCCCGGTGTCGTGCTTGTATAATATTCTGGAGTCGCAACATATCTGCAGGAACTGAATAAATGCAACATCATCCCTTTCTCCTTTTTACCACATTCTTTCTTTACCATTTCATAGTTAACTGAACCGCTTAACTCTGACTTAATATCATATCACACCATATTCCCCCCTTTAGGGGAGTATTAAGATTTAGTACTACGACGATCTAACTATAGTTGTTTTACCTTTTCATATTTGGCGTCTTTTCACATTATCAATGAACCTTAATCACCTTATGGTAACCTTCTGTACCAGGGATAACTAAATTTCTTACGCACGAAGGTGACACCTACGGTAACTGGCACACTTAGTCCCTTAAGATTAACTCTGCTCAGAGTGCTTGCTTTAGGTAAGCGACTTCCTAAATAACCTTTAAAGGTTATTCGTCTGTTGTCTATTCTATTATTGTTGGAGCACGATCTTTGAAATTCTCACGATGTCGACCATTATCAAATCCTCCGGTCCCTAATTCATGTTCGGTTTTATCTTGTTCACCAGCCCATACTGATTTTTATTACTCTGGGGTCTAACCTTTCCTCCTGGTAATCACGTTGAAGTCACCAACTCAGTTCTCGAAATAAGAATATGACTTTATGGCTTATACTCTTTTATTGCCTTAAGGCTTGTCACCTCTTGTATTTTCCTTCACTTGACTATAGACTCTGTCATCGTGTCATATTTTGATTTACTGTTATCACCCATATATCACATCTTACTCATGATGCTTCATTTATTTTCTTCTTATTCTCCGGATAATATTTTTTTTGTTTATCACTTTATTCTGAAAACTTCAACAAAAAGTTCTTTCCCTATAAGCTCCCCTAACTTCATCTCACTGGCTCTTGGGAATGCCTAACATTCTTTTTTTCTTACTCGGGGCTAGAGTCATACTAAGGTAAATATTTGTCCCCTCTAGGATCCCACTGCCTATCTTCTGAAATTTTTAAATATTCCAGTATTCGTATCTGATTGTACTACTCTAGAGTTCACCATCTGGGTGTCTTAGAAGGAGATCTATTACCACATTTGCACCATCTTTCGGAAACGTTAGTTAATGATAACAACCTATCCACAATTTTTGGGTTACTCTAACTCCAACTGGATCCTGATATCCCATCTTTCTCTTAAATAATATCTGTTAGCTCCCATAGAACATAACTGAGATGGGTGTGGCCAATTGTACTTACCTCTGTCATTGATGAAGGTACCAAAATGCTTATATTTCTCTGCCTGATTTGAAAATATTGATAATCTTCATTATCTGGGTGCCTCGTACCCCTCTTCACCTTACTTCTTTTACTTGTTAAAACTTGTATCTAGCTTCTGAATTCCTCATAGATTTTCACCATATTCGTGAATTGATATCCTTGCCTTAAGGCTCCTTATTAAGAAGCATACACATCTTAGTACACACATGATCAGTTGAAGACCTCATATTTACTCATCATAAGCATGATGTGAAATCGAGTTCCTCTGACTCAACTCTTTCACATCCACATGTAATCTCTTACCAACTATCTTTGTGGAAGTAGGTATCGTTGTATTATGACTAAAGTCGAATTTAGGAGTTTGAATTCTTACAACTGAGCTCTACTGCACGATCTAGAGTAAGAAGAAAGAGTGACAGACCTAAATGCCCTGTAGCCTCCTGCTTATAAGTGTGGTGCACAACACACCCATAAACAAGACTCTACTAGACACGGCTTGTAGACTCCCTAGGACAGAACTGCTCTGATACCACTTCTGTCACGACCCAAACCGAAGGGCCGCGACGGGCACCCGGTGCCTTACTCAACCGAGTACCAACGTAACATATCTTTCTTATCATGTTATCATGAGTAAATGAGCTAGAAAACCCGTCATGAGATAACAAGAATAAAACATAAGGGAATACTCAACATATGAAGACCCAACATGATATACAAACTAATATATGTGACATACGGGCCTATAAGGCCGACATGACCATTAGTAAACTCGAAACATAGGCCGACAAGGCCATACAAGTATCCATACACCTGACATCTGTCTACAAGCCTCTAAGAGTACATAAAATCATAAAGGTCGGGACAGGTCCCCGCCATACCAATCAATACATATCCAAAGCATACTGACCAAATAGGCAACTCCGGAGCAAGTGAAGTGTACCAACACCTTCGCTGAGCTGATAGCCTACTGGAGGACTGTCAACCTATCAATCGAGACCTGCGAGCATGAAATGTAGCGTCCCCAGGCAAAAGGGACGTCAGTACGAATAAAGTACCGAGTATGTTAGGCAGGAAAGCATAAACAAGAACAGTAATGTAAAGAGAGAGATAGAGGAGATACAACCTGTAACATCAGAGTGCCTCTGGGGGTTACTGATATGAAATGCATAATACATATATATACATAAACTTTTTAAAACATTCGCCTCTGTGGGCATCATCATCATCATATCGTACCCGGCCTCAAAGAGGACTCGGTAAAAGCGTACCCGACCATCATAAGGTTCGGTAGAATCGTACCCGGCCACGTGGAGCTCGGTAAACCAACTGATCAGTGGTTGCACAATAGGTGTCGTACCCGGCCGACTATAGCGCGGCTCGGTAGAGTAAAATAGATACATATATATCATGCATGCTCGACTCATGGAATCATCTTCTAAACCTTTTGGAGTGACTTAAGAACATTATGGACATCCCTACCATCAATATGAACCTTAGTAGGATTTAAGGATCATACACACTTGTTTAGAATAATTTTATAAGGAAAGAACAACATGGACAACCTTAGTTGCTAGGAGTAGAGTCATTATGAAATAGCGTATCGTTTATGTTCATTTCATTTTAGACCATGCCAAAAGAAAGAAGAAAGTGCCTTAACATACCTTAAACCCGTTGAGTCCTTAATCCCTTCCAAGCAACTCTTCAAACAAGTCAACTCAATCTATCATAGTATAAGGAGATTCAAAATCAGTGCTGAGCAAAGGCTAAGTCTATAACTTAAGCTAGTAGCTCGTTTACGTAAATTTGGGCAGCATCTCCCTTGTAACAAGGGCCTCCTCCAATACCATATACCAACAACAATTACCAGAGCAATCCATCAATACATAATTATCAATATCAAGACACCATATAACAACAACAAGTCACAACTACATTACGACGAGCGGCAAGCTCCGATTGGAATCTGTATACCCCTTATCAATCCTTATAGACTTCTTACTTCAACATAAAAGTATCATTAACATGATAATGAAGTCATTAATCAATGATTCCAGCCTTATACCATATATTTATAACAACGAAAATAATCCACAACTTCAACTATCCTCAATTAGCAACTTTATTCACTAGTTCATGTCTAGCCCATCCATTTAACTTAATCAACATCAAGATAACCTCAGGCATAAGAAAGATCACAATATACATACCTTTTACAGTAACTTCAAGTCAAAATCCAAGTTATATTTAGTTTACAACAACCCTTAATAGCAATACAACACCATAGAAGTGACTTAAGCTAATCCAAGTATTATCTTGTAGTTTATCATCCTAACAACTTAACCAACATCTAATAAAGATTAAGCACAATTAGTAGGATGTTATACTCACCTTAGAAATCAGCAACAACTTAGAATTTCATCCAAATACAGCCCACAACAATCCTCAATGACAACACAACCTCAAAGAGGTGTTGTTCTACACTAGAACTAAGTTTTGATGTTGAAATATGGTGTAATCACTTCAAACCCTTGTGGTATATGTTTAGGAGGGTTAGGAGAGGTTTGGAGACGAATTTTATTTGAAAAATTAGCAAAAATAGGCGTCCAAATCGTTTATAAATTGAAGTAGGTCAACATCGCCTAAGTGGGTCCCATTGGGAGCTACTTGCGCGGTCTCGCGAAAATGCAAATATCTCTCTACTCCGATATCGTATTGACAAACGGTTTAATGAGTTAGAAACTAGACTCGTAGACCTTCAATTTTGTAGGTAGAAAACCCCATGATTCCAAGTATATTTGGAGAAATTCTCAGATACATTTGACCTAAATTTCAGCAAATTTATGAATGTAACTTGTGATGACCTTTGCCAACTCTTGTTCCACAACTTGCTTGCCTTCAAAATGTAGAAAATGAATATCATACGACTAAAATAACTCATAGAATAACCTCCTTATCATGTTAATAACCCTAGTCTCACCCCAAAGTACATGTTATAACATTCGAAACTTGTCGACTTTCGACGAAACTTATTTTCTTCAATTGGTTTAGCTTCTAAGATTTCCAACCCTCTTGGTACTCATTATTTATGATCTTAAATATTTGTAACCTCCAAGGTAACATGATTAACTTACTTTATTTTCTTCCAAATAGAATCTCATTTCCGAGCTTACATCAATGACTTACGACGTACTCTCACATATGAAAACTTGGGGTGTAATACCACAATAGCCTCTAAGAATGTATAAGCACTGTCGGGACAAGGCCCCGACTATACCCAAACTGTACAACAAAAGTAACCATCCTATGAAAGCTCCAGGAAGAGGTGGAGCTTACCAACTCACAGCTGAACCCCGAAATCCTAGCGGAGGGGTCAATCAGAGTCCCTACCTGGACCTGCACGCACGAAACAAAAATGCAGTTTCCCCAGGCAACGGAACATTAGTACGAATAAAAATGTACTGGTATGTAAGGCATAGAGTAGAATCATATATAACTGATGGAAAAAAAAGTAATAGAGATACCACCTAACACTGAAACTCTGATAGCCTCCATGGCCGACATCCGAGCTCATAGTAATCAAATATGCATGGTATGCTCGTGTAATCGTATATTGTGAATACATATATATTGATGCAAATGTATGACATACCCAACCAAATGCTAGCAATGGCGGTCTCTCCCGGTAGCTAACCGGTATCATATTGCCAACCTATGGCCATATGTACAATATATAGAGTTTTTCGGGCAAATAGGCCCCTTACCTTCGATTATAGCTTGAAGTCCATGCGTAATATGTCATGTATGATATGAACTTTGAATGCATATAATAGGCCATAACAAGAACTTTGCCAATCTTGGCTCATTGGTACTCTTATTCTCATAATCTCATAATCACCTTCGTATCGCATACAATTGTCTCGTGGAACCTTATATGTTTTTTTTAATAAGCTTGAAAACTTAACTCGACTTTTAGAAAGATAACTTAACTCTGAAGATGTTCATAAAAAGCTTAAGGCGCTTCACTTAGTCCTTATACCTGATTTCTTGATATTTCGTAAAATAAAGTATTTCAAAAATCAAGTGTTTTAGTAGTTTAAACGTAAAAATTATATTTGAAATTTTTGGAAATCGATGTGTCACTTTAGAGATTTTAAAATACACTTTAACAAGGAAGAAGGACTGATCACAAATACTAAATGCCTTTATTTTTTTTAGTCACACGACCCAAAGACGAATAAGAATTCATATATATAGACATATAGTTAGGAAAGCCTACAAAAAGACATATATAGATGTCGAATACCTTATTTAACCGAATGAGTGGAATATCAACCTAATAGCATCATGAAAATACTTCAGCTACAATCCAATGCCTTTCACAGAAGGTCTTTCTAGCAATAGAATAGTAAAATATCACATTTGACGTCTTAGGAATTTCCCAGAATTCATGCTAAAAGGAAGGACAGAGCTTAGCCTTAACATACCTTTCCAACAAATGTCTGAATGCCTGTAGTTCCTTCACAAAAATTGTTCCTTACGTCCTAAGCTTCACAAACACTATATATATGCAGCTTATACGCACCTATAAACAGTTCATAATTGAGTTTAAATCGGCAGATTTACCATATGACCCTAACTTGACGAATCGTCCGTAGAACTTTGTAAAAACAGTCATAAAAGAGTCCCAAGATGATTACCTTGGCAAACCAAGTATAAATCATGAAGAACCAGGATAGTTCCTTGATATTACCACACATTTCCAGTCTTATTCTCCCAATGTGCTATACCCAATCATATATATCTAATATAACTACGCCACGTTACGTATATTACGTAAGAGAAGAGAGAAAAAAAACACACGGGGTCTCACAGTCCCCCCCCCCTAAGAACATTCGTCCTCGAATGGGTCAAGTCAATTCCTTGGTTTCATTTCTTTTCCGATAATACGTTATTTGCGAGGCTATATTTGTTACATTTGCAAAGCATAAATCAAATTCTGAAGATTCCAACTACTAGGCTTCGTATAGCTATCTCGCAATAAGAAATTTAAATTGCACTTTCAAGTCATTTAAAATCTAATTAAGTTGCTGTAAAGAAATAATTGCCAATTATTTAAATGCGATTCACCTTAAGTCGTAAATAGGTGGGTTACTTCTTCCTCATTTGCTCCTCAGCTTCCCAGGTCATTTCCTCGATGTTGTTATTTCGCCATAACACTTTCATGGAAGCCACTTCTTTAGTTCGAAGCTTTCTTACCTGCCGATCTAAAATAGCTACTGGTACCTCTACATAAGATAAGTCTTCAGCAATGTGAATATCCTCAATGGGCGTAATACGTGAAGGATCTCCAATGCATTTCCGCAATATAGATACATGAAACACAGGATGGACTACTTCCAATTCTGAAGGCAAATCAAGCTCGTACGCCACCCTACCAATCCTCCAAATAATCTTATATAGTCCAACATACCTGGGTCTGAGCTTCCCCTTCTTTCCAAATCGCATGACGCCCTTCATAGGCGATACTTTCAGGAAAACCCAATCTTCTACATCAAACTCTAAGTCTCGTCGTCAAACATCTGCATAAGACTTCTGCCAACTTTATGTTGTACACAGCTGGTCTCTAAGAAATTTTACCTTTTCCATTGCTTGCTGGACTAAATTAGGACCTAGGAACTCTACCTCCCCGACCTCGAACCAACCGATTGGCGACCTATACTTCCGCCCGTATAGTGCTTCGTAAGGAGCCATCTGAATACTAGCTTGGAAGTTGTTATTATAAGCAAACTCAATAAGAGGTAGATGATCATCCCAACTTCCTTTAAAATCTAGAATGCAGGCACGTAATATATCCTCAACTGTCTAAATAGTATGCTCTACCTGTCCATCAGTTTGCGGATGAAAAGCGGTGCTAAGATTTACCTGCGTGCCTAGACACTTCTGAAAAGATTTCCAAAAATATGTTGTAAATTGATCCCCTTGATCAAAGATAATAGATAATGTCACTCCGTTAAGGCGAACAATCTCTCGAATGTAAAGCTTGGCATAATCCTCGGCTAAATATGCCGTCCTGACTGGCAGGAAATGAGCAGAGTTTGTAAGCCTATCAATAATTACCAAAATAGCATCATACCTCCGTGGAGTGCGAGGCAAACCAATGATGAAGTCCATATTTATCATGTCCCATTTCTATAATGGAAGTTCAATATACTGAGTTAGTCCTCCAAGCCTCTGATGTTCAGCTTTAACCTGCTGGCAGTTGGGACATTGCGCTACCATCTCTGTGATATCTTTTTTCATTCCATTCCACCAATAGATCTGTCGAAGGTCTCAATACATCTTTGTCGCTCTGGGGTGAATCACATATCTAGAATAATGGGCCTCCAAAATAATCTTGGCATGGAGCTCTCCGACTGTCGGTATACATAAGCGACCTTGGTATCTAAGGACTCCATCTCCAGTTAGCTCAAATAAAGGTTGTCGCTGTTGTGGAATACTTTCCCTCAGTTTTATAAGCTCAGGATCCTCGTGTTGTCGCTCTTTCACTTCAGTAACAAAAGAATAATTTGCCGTATTTTGAACGAGAATGCGTCCACCCTCTGCGTCTACCAAATGCACCTGCAAACTAGCTAGCTGGCATAGATATTTGGTCATCTTGACCTTATCAACTTCAACATGGCTTAGACTGCCCATGGACTTCCGACTAAGGGCATCAACAACAATATTAGGTTTGCTGGGTTGATATAGAATATCAACATCATAGTCCTTTAGTAAATCTAGCCATCTTCTTTGTCATAGGTTCAGCTCCCTCTGTTTAAATAAATACTGAAGGCTCTGGTGGTCGGTGAAAACATCAATATGAACCCCATATAGATAATGCCACCAAATCTTTAGGGCGAAGACAACTGTGGCTAACTCAAGATCGTGCGTAGGATAGTTCTGTTCATGTTTCCGCAACTGTCTGGAGGCGTACGCGATAACCTTACCATGCTGCATAAGAACACAACCTAGGACAATTCTTGAGGCATCACAATATACAACATAAACCTCGGTGCCATCTGGAAGAGTCAAGACATGTGCCGTCGTAAGCCTTTTCTTTAGCTCATGAAAACTTTGTTCACATGCCTTAGTCCATTGAAACTTAGCTCCCTTATGTGTTAGTTTCGTCAATGGTGAAGAGATAGAGGAAAATCCCTCCACAAACCTTCGGTAATACCCTGCCAAGCTTAAAAAGCTATGAACCTCTATCGGATTCAAGGGCCTCGGCCAAGTCATCACAACTTCAATCTTTTGGCCATCAAACTTGATACTATCGCTGGTAATAACATGACCAAGAAAAGCTACAAAAGTTAGCCAAAATTCACATTTAGAAAATTTAGCATATAACCTGTAGTCCTGGAGAGTCTGCAATACAGCTCACAAGTGGTCCGCATGCTCGACTTCCGATCGTGAATATATCAGGATGTCGTCAATAAACGCAATCACAAATTCATCCAAGAATGGTTTGAATACCCGGTTCATAAGATTCATAAAGGCTGCTGGGGCATTTGTAAGCCCGAAAGACATGACAAGGAATTCAAAATGGCCATACCTCGTCCTAAATGCTGTTTTTAGGATATCAATATCCCTGACTCGTAGCTGATGATAACTGGATCACAAGTCAATCTTTGAAAAGCATTTGGCACCTTGTAATAGGTCGAAAAAGTCATCAATCCATGAAATAGGATGCTTATTCTTGATAGTGACTTTATTTAGTTGCCTGTAGTCAATACACATACGCAAGGAGCCATCTTTCTTTCGAACAAAGAGCATCGGAGCACCCCATGGGGATGTACTTAGCCTAATAAAGCCTTTATTGAGTAAGTCCTTTAGTTATTCCTTCAATTCCCTTAGCTCTGCAGGAGCCATTCTATAGGGAGGAATGGATATAGGCTGCGTATTAGGAAGCAAATCTATAGCGAAATCGATTTCCCTTTCGGGGGGATTCCTGGAAGCTCGTCAGGGAATACCGTCGGGAATTCATTCACAATAGGAACCGACTAAAGAGTCGCTGGCTCCTTATCTATATCCCTGACATGAACCAGATGGTATATACAACCTTTAGCAATAAACTTCCTAGCCCTAAGGTATGAAATAAACTTACCCTTGGGCGTGGCTGCATTACCTTTCCATTCAAGGACAAGCTCACTAGGAAAATGAAATTGGACCAACTTTGCACGACAATCAATATTAGCATAACAAGATGCCAACCAATCCATACACATAATGACATTGAAGTCTAGCATAACCAATTCAACTAAATCAACAGAGGTTGGACGGTCATTAATTAACACTGTACAACCTCGATAGACATGATTAGCTACAATAGAGACGCCAACTGGTGTAGACACCTCAACTGACTATGGCAACAACTCAGATCTCATGTCAAGCTTACCAGCAATAAATGGAGTAATATATGAAAACGTAGAACCGAGATCTATCAATGCATAAACGGCATGAGAATTTATTATCAATATACCTATGACAACATCTGGGGATGCCTCTGAATCCTGTCGGTCTGTGAGTGCATAAAAGCAGTTCTGGCAACCACTAGAACTTGAGGTGTCTCCTCCACCTCTCCCCCTCCACGGCCTTGAGTAAACTGTGAACCTGGTCGGGGAGCACGGACTTAGGGCGATAAGGCTGTTGTGGATCTTGAAGGCAGAGCTAGTGCACCTCTGCCTAACCCCGAGCACCGGCTAATAAAATGTCTTGTTTGCCCACAATGATAACATGCACTCGAACCCTGTCTACACTGCCCAGTGTGCAGCTTACCGCATTGAGTAAATGGAGGAGTAGGATGTCTCATTTGTGCGGAACGCTCCTGTCAACGGCCCTCAGGCTGGCGCCTGAGCTCTACCCCGGTCCTGACTGAATATAATGATCAAACTGCTGGCCCTGCATCTGTGGTGGGAAACTACCTACTGACCAAGGTGGATATTGATGGAGTGGGGGCCTAAAGTCACCCAGTTTCTCCCTATAAGACCCAATAGTACGAGCCCTTTTACACTGCTCCCTATCCCTGCAAGTATCACGAATCCAACGGGAAAGGTCCTCTGTAGTCTGAGCGAAAGCCTGTATGCGGGAAATATCAACATCATCCGATAGGGATGCTACCCTACAGGCTCTAATCAGATGATCCCCCAAACCATCCACATAATGATGAACTCTAGACCTCATGGTATGTACGATATCTGGTGCATACCTCGCCAAAGAATTAAACTTATGGCTATAATACCTCACACTCATATCCCCCTGCTTCAGGCTAGAAATTGGTCAAGACGGGCCTCCCGAACCTTCCGTGGCAAATAATGGGCTAAAAAGCCTCAGAGAAGTCCTCCCACTCTGCTAGCGGAGCATCAGGTCCTCTAGATCTCTCCCATGCCTCATACCATAGGACAGCTACATCACGTAGTCGAAAAGAAGCCAACTCCACAACCTCGGTGACGGGGGCATGCATCACCCTCAATAAGCCATATAAACAAAGGTAGACGAGCCAAATAATAAAGTACTAGCCGGCCGATGAGGCTGCGATTGGAGACATATATGCCTACACATATATATATATACATGCCAAGCCTATGGGCTAGAGACTGAAAGCTGCAAAAAGAAACCCAGAATATTGTGTCCACAATAGCCTCTAAGAGTGTCATAAGCACTGTCGGGACAAGGCCCCGACTATACCCAAACTGTACAACAAAAGTAACCATCCTATGAAAGCTCCAGGAAGAGGTGAAGCTTACCAACTCACAGCTTAACCCCGAAATCCTAGCGGAGGGGTCAATCAGAGTCCCTACCTGGACCTGCACGCACGAAACAAAAATGCAGTGTCCCCAGGCAACGGAACAATAGTACGAATAAAAATGTACTGGTATGTAAGGCATAGAGTAGAATCATATATAACTGATGGAAAAAAAAGTAATAGAGATACCACCTAACACTGAAACTCTGATAGCCTCCATGGCCGACATCCGAGCTCATAGTAATCAAATATGCATGGTATGCTCGTGTAATCGTATATTGTGAAT
The DNA here is from genome assembly GCF_000393655.2 of Nicotiana sylvestris. Classification (NCBI taxonomy): domain Eukaryota; kingdom Viridiplantae; phylum Streptophyta; class Magnoliopsida; order Solanales; family Solanaceae; genus Nicotiana; species Nicotiana sylvestris. The sequence goes on along the minus strand of NC_091061.1, from coordinate 151,236,113 downwards.
ACATATATATTGATGCAAATGCATGACATACCCAACCAAATGCTAGCAATGGCGGTCTCTCCCGGTAGCTAACCGGTATCATATTGCCAACCTGTGGCCATCTGTACAATATATATAGTTTTTAGGGAAAATAGGCCCCTTACCTCTGATTATAGCTCGAAGTTCATGCATAATATACCATGTATGATATGAACTTTGAAAGCACATAATAGGCCATAACAAGAACTTAGCCAATCTTGGCTCATTGGTACTCTTATTCTCATAATCTCATAATCACCTTCGTATCGCATACAATTGTCTCGTGGAACCTTATATGTTTTTTTTTAATAAGCTTAAAACTTAACTCGACTTTTAGAAAGATAACTTAACTCTGAAGATATTCATAATAAACTTAAGGTGCTTCACTTAGTCCTTATACCTGATTTCTTGATATTTAGTAAAAGAATGTATTTCAAAAATCAAGTGTTTTAGTAGTTTAAACATAAAAATTATATTTGAGATTTTTGAAAATTGACGTGTCACTTTAGAGATTTTAAAATACACTTTAACAAGGAAGAAGGACTGATCGCAAATACTAAATGCCTTTATTTTTGTTAGTCACACGACCCAAAGACGAATAAGAATTTATAGATATAGACATATAGTTAAGAAAGCCGACAAAATGACATATATGGATGTCGAATACCTTATTTAACCGAATGAGTGGAATATCAACCTAATAGTATCATGAAAATACTTCAGCTATGATCCCAATGCCTTTCACAGAAGGTCTTTCTAGCAATAGAATAGTAAAATATCACATTTGACGTCTTAGGAATTTCTAGAATTCGTGCTAAAAGGAAGGACAGAGCTTAGCCTTAACATACCTTTCCAACGAACGTCTGAATGCCTGTAGTTCCTTCACGAAAGTTGTTCCTTACGTCCTAAGCTTCACAAACACTATATATATGCAGCTTATACGCACCTATAAACAGTTCATAATTGAGTTTAAATTGGCAGATTTTCCATATGACCCTAACTTGACGAAACGTCCGTAGAACTTTGTAAAAATGGTCATAAAAGATTCCCAAGATGATTACCTTGGCAAACCAAGTATAAATCCTGAAGAACCAGTAAGAACAAAAAATTCCTATCTTCCAAGAATAGCTCCAAACATAGCTAATAGAAGGGGGGAAACGATTGCAAAGCGTGGAGATTGCGTTTCTAGGCATGGGGGCCAACTTTAACGATTGAAATCATTAAAAACGCACATTAATCACTCAAGAACACCATGGAACCTTCTCTTCAGCTTGCTTACTGTTTTGGGACTAAAATGAAATATTTTGAGGTCTTAAAAGTCGAATTTGCCGACTTATACCACTTGTTTGACCCGACCCGGTTCGCGACCCGGTTTCAACCCGGACAGTCTGCGGTAAAACAGTTATAACTCTTTACTCCAATGTCGGTTTGATGTGAGTCCTTAATTCTTGCAAACTAGACTCGTAGACCTTCGATTCTGTAGCTTGTGGGTCCCATAACTCTTTATATATTGGGAGAAATGGTCTGATACATTTGACCCAAAGTTTAAAAAATTTATTAGAGAAATTTACGATAACTTTTGTCGACCTTTATTTCTCAACTTGCTTGACTCCAAAACTTAACATATGACCAGTGTAATATTATAATACCTCATAACACATTATTCTTAGCATATTAGACACTCTTAGTCTTATCCCATAGGTGCAAGTTAACTTAAACCTTCCGAACGCGTGGGGTGCTACCCGAGCCATTTCTTTAACCACGAACCTTTGTTTAAGGAATTCCTTTGACTTAAAGCTTTAGCTTAGTTCCTTTATATTACCACACATTTTTAGTCTTACTCTCCCAATGTGCTATAACCAATCATATATACCTAATATAACCACACCACGTTACGTATATTACGTAAGAAAAGAGAGAAAAAAAACATATTGGGTCTCACAATCTCGCTCAATGAAGACCCTCTCAAATGTAAGTGACCTCTGAGGCTACCACTCCTGAAACTTGTGGTAGACTTTCTCACTCACAAAACATTCTTGCCACACTGCATGGTTCCTTGATCTCTCCAACCCTCCTGTCTGGGTGCCACCACCTCTCCCGTCGTCAGGGATCTCAGCATCTACATCAATAGGGTCCATTGGTGAGGTGAAAGGTGTGGCAGGTGGAGAAGTTGAAGTTGAAGACTCACTACATTTATCTGAGCCATCAAATGACTCAGAAGAAGTAAAGGAAGTAAGGGGTGTAGGCTCGTCTCTCAACTGGAATTTCCCTTGGAAGTTTGCGAGAATATGGGTTGGCACTGAGTCTCCTTCCGAAACTTCCCAAGAAGGGACATATTCACTTTCTTCAGAATGGGATGCGGCTTTATCCACAACTTTGATGGTTTTCCGCAACTCCCTATAGATTTCTGGACCACTAGTGGTAATTTGGTCCTTCCTTGGCCTCCTCTTCCCCTGTCTTGGGAGGATTCAACCCTCCCTTTTTGTGTATCACCTGCACCTCTAGATCGGACCATTGTCTGCATACATAATCAGTTAAGGCTCACTAGTATTGTTGTTAAAAGAATCATTAAAGGAAGGTAGATGAAAAGTTGACAGTTTTCCAAAAGCAAAGGTCCGCTGACATTGGAAAAAGGAGCGTGGCCGTGGAATGGGAACCGCGGACAGCGGAAAAAAGGGACGTGGCCACAAAAGACTGGGGTTCAGAGTACCCAGAATCTAAAGTTTGACCACTGCTAAGAGCGAAATTTTGGGCACGGCCGTGAAAACTGCACCATTGTCCGTGAAAAAATGAATGCGGCCGCAGACCCAACTTGGAAATTCTCTGAACTTAAAATCCACTGTCCGCAAAAAAAAGAAGCGTGGCCGCGTAAAGCAGGCCGCTGACCGCGGAAATTCCATCACAGACCGCGGAAATGCAAATCAATTTAAACCTAACACTGCATATGAACGCTGACTGCGTAATTAAGGTCGCGGCCGCAGAATTCAAAAAGAATGGGCACTCTAGGATTTTCACTTAGCATACAAATTAGGCATTTAGGTGGTAAAATAAACAACCCTATCCCCAATTAGGCACGCATAACAAGTACCCATATGAATTTTTAACATCAATTCCTAGATTATGGAGATTAATCAAACCCTAATTAAAAAGAAGAAGTTAAAACTAAAAGAAAAAATAAAAGTAAAAATATAAAAGCAATGCAATGATTTGAGCATACCACTTGTTTGATGTGTGTTGGAAACTAACTCCTGATTTGTGCTATTATATTGGTAACAGATTGGAGGATGATGAACAGTAGGTTATTTCTTGTGAGAATGAAAGGTGTGAAAAGGGTAAAAGGAGGAGGGTCCTCCTATTTATACTAAAACACTGAGGGCCCACACCGACCCACCTGGCGTGGCCGCAGAATTCCACCGTGGTCCGCGCTTTTGGCTGTTTTGAAGAGTTGTAAGATCAATAATACCTCTGAGAGCAGAAAAGCTAGCGCGGCCTCAGAACAAAGTCCGCTGACCGCGGACGCAATTGAAACTTCAGAGAGGTTATATTTTGGACTTTTCAAGTCCGCCTCCGCTACCAAATCACGCCCCAGCGAAAAAGCTTCCATTGACCGCGGAATTTTGAGCGCGATATGCGGTCCAATTGCATACTTAGCCAAATTTTCCAGTAGTCATCCTGCACTGCATCAAATATTCCTACACAGATCTCACAACCAGTTAGTCGCGGCATGACGCATGTTACCATCATCATTTGAAAGTGATCAAGGCCACCACGTGGCTGCCATCAAATTTACCAAGATAGTGCTTTAGTCGATGCCCATTAACTCGGAAGATTTCACCATTTTTGCTTTTCAAATCAAGATCACCAAACGGAGTTACATGCATCACTTCAGAAGGGCCACTCCATTTTGACTTGTGCTTTCCCGAAAACAGTCGTAACCAAGAGTTGAATAAGAGAACCAAGTCACCCTCCTTGAATTCCTTGCTCCGGACATATTTGTCATGTAAGTACTTCATCTTTTCCTTATACAAGGATGAGCTAGAATATGCATGAAACCTAAACTTATCAAGTTCATTGAGTTGCTCTACCCGGAGATTTGCTGCAACATCCCACTCAAGATTTAACCACTTCAAAGCCTACATGGCCTTATGCTCTAACTCAACCGGAAGATGGCATGATTTCCCAAATACCAACCAGTATGGAGACAAACTAATTGGAGTATTATAAGCAGTCATGTAAGCCCATAAAGCATCATCCAGTTTCCTTCACCAATCAGCCCTATTTGCATTGACAGTTTTTGACAATATACTCTTTATCTCCTTATTGGAGACCTCAACTTGTCCACTAACCTGAAGATGATAAGGGGTTGATACCTTGTGATTGATATCATACTTTGCAAGCAAGGTGTCAAATGCCCTATTGCAAAAATGAGAACCCCCATCACTGATGATTGCCCAACGAGTGCCAAACTGTATGAAGATATTTTTCTTGAGAAACGCCACCACACTCCGAGCTTCGTTGTTCGGCAAAGCCACGGACTCAACCCACTTGGAAACATAATCAACGGCCACCAGAATATAAGTGTTGCCACATGAACTCACAAAAGGCCTCATGGAGTCTATGCCCCACACATCAAAAATGTCAACCTCAAGAATACTGGTGAGAGGAATTCCATCCTTCTTGGAAATTCTACCAACTCTCTAACACTTATCACATCTCTTGACAAGATCACCAACAACTTTATACAGAGTAGGCCAATAAAAACCACAGCTAAGAACCTTTGAAGCAGTTCTTGCCCCACTATGATGACCACCGTAGGGCGAGGAATGGCAAGTATCAAGAATACTCATTTTCTCCTCTTTCGGAACAAATCTCCGGATCATACCATCATTACAAATCTTGAAAAGATAAGGCTCGGCCCAGTAATAATCCAAGCTGTGTCGTTTAAGCTTCTTTCTTTAGTTATAAGAGAGCTCACTCGGAACAATGTTGGTCACAAGAAAATTAGCCACATCGGCGAACCAAGGCATATTATTCAAAGACACTAAGAGGAGTTGTTCATCTGGGAATGCATCATTAATTTCGAGACCATCTTTGGGTATCCCCTCCTCTTCCAAGCGAGACAAGTGGTCCGCCACTTGATTTTCACTTCCTTTCCGATCAACAATCTCTTGGTCAAATTCTTGAAACAACAAAACCCATCTCATCAATCTAGCTTTAGAGTCCTTTTGCTCATCAAGTAATGGAGTGTCGCGTGATCCGTATGAACAATGACTTTGGCACCCATGAGATAAGGCCTAAACTTTTCCATTGCAAACACAATTGCTAGCAACTCTTTCTCCGTCATCGTATAATTAACCTGGGTATCATTCATAGTTTTGCTTGCATAGTACACCGGATGAAATATCTTGTTCACCTTTTGCCCTAAGACCGCTCCTACTGCAATGTCACTAGCATCACACATGAGCTCAAATGGCAAGCTCCAATTGGATGAGGTGATGATGGGAGTGGTAGTCAATCTATACTTGAGAAGCTCAAAAGATTTCATGCATTCATTATTAATTACAAACTTTGCATCCTTTTCAAACAGTTTTCACAAGGAATTCACCACCTTGGAGAAGTCCTTGATGAACCTTCGGTAGAACCCCGCATACCCAAGAAAGCTCCCCACTCCTTTGACGGAAGTAGGAGGAGGGAGTTTTGAAATCACTTCAATATTTGCTTTGTCCACTTCAATACCGTTCTTTGAGATCTTATGGACGAGGCCAATGCCCTCCTCAACCACAAAGTGGCATTTTTTCCAATTAAGCACTAGATTTATCTCTTCACATCGGGCCAACACTTTGTCAAGATTACCCAAACATTCATCAAAAGACTCACCCACAACACTAAAATCATCCATGAACACTTCCAAGAAGTCCTCCACCATGTCCGTAAATATAGCCATCATGCACCACTGAAATGTAGCTAGTGCATTACACAGACCAAATGGCATTAGTGAGAATGCAAAGGTGCCATACGGACATGTGAAGGTGGTTTTCTCCTAGTCCTCTAGTGCAATCAAAATCTGGTCGTAGCCTGAGTACCCATCCAAAAAGCAATGGTAGGAACGCCTAGTAAGTCTATCTAGCATTTGGTCAAGAAAGGGCAATGGAAAATGATCTTTGCGGGTCACTTTATTCAGCTTCCGGTAGTCCATGCATACCCTACATCCGGTGATAGTCCTAGTGGGGATCAACTCATTTTGCTCATTTGTGTCCACGGTCATACCCCCCCCCCCTTCGGCACACATTGTACCGGTGAAGTCCATGAACTATCCGAGATGGGTTATACAACCCCTGCATCTAGCCACTTTATAACTTCCTTCTTGATGACCTCTTGCATAGCCTAGTTCAACCTCCTTTGATGTTCCACGGAGGGTTTGGCATCATCCTCAAGTATAATATTGTGCATGCAAAATGCAGGGCTTATCCCTCGAATATCAGCTAGAGTCCATCCAATTTCCTTCTTCCTTCATTGGATCACCTCAAGGGTAGCATCTACCTGCATGTTAGTTAAGCACATAGAAAGAATAACATGTAAACTTGAACGAGTGCCTAAGAATTCATACCTGAGGTGTGGAGGCAAAGGATTCAACTCCAATACGGGAGGTTCCTCGATTGAGGTCTTTGTTGGTGGAGTCTTTTTTTTCTCAAGATCCAAGGAAAGTTTACGGGGCTCATAGGAGTAAGAACCCATTCCTTGCAAGGCATTGACATACTCTACCAAGCCTTCATCCTCAGTCACATCATGGTTCAACAATATAGCTTCCAAAGGATCCTCCACATTGATCATGACACTTGTTTCATCAACTATCACCTCCGTCACCAGATCCACAAAAGAACAAACCTCAGTACTATTTGGCTGCTTCATTAATTTGCACACGTGGAAGACAACTTTTTCGTCACCTACCCGGAAGGTGAGCTCCCCTACTTCCACATCAACCAATGTCTTCCCTGTTTCTAGGAAAGGCCTCCCCAATATTATCGGCACCTCATAGTCGACTTTACAGTTGAGAATCACAAAATTCACAGGCAAAATAAACTTGTTAACACGGACAAGAACATCATCAATAATACCAAGCGGTTTCTTCATTGTTCTATCCACCATTTGTAATCTCATTGAAGTAGCTCTCGGTTGACCAATACCCAAAGTTTTGAATACAGAGTAAGGCATCAAATTTATACTTGCTCCCAAATCACACAAGGCCTTTGCAAAATCTGCACTACCAATGGTACATGGAATAGTAAATGCACCGGGATCCTCAAGCTTTGGAGCCATCGAGTGCACAATGGCACTCACTTGATGATTCATTTTGATGGTCTCACAATCCATAGATCTCTTTTTAGTCACCAAGTCTTTCATAAACTTGGCATATCCCGGCATTTGCTCAAGAGCTTCCACCAAGGGCACATTGATTGAAAAACATTTCATCATCTCAATAAACTTCTTGAACTGGTTTTCATTCTTCTACTTTACAAGTCTTTGAGGGTAAGGTGGATGAGGCCTTGTCAAGGGATCCTTGGTTTTAGGCATTACCGTTTCTAGTATGTCTATCACGTATTCCCTAGACGGGTTCACGTCATTTTGAGTCTCCTTCTCATTGTCATGAATATCAATTCTCACCTCACCATCTAACTTATCTTCACTCACTTGTGCATCAACTATTGGATCATCGTCATTTTGCACTTCAACATCATCACTCACAACTTACTTTTTCTTGGAGGTACTTACTTCACCACTTCTACCACTCCTTATGGTCACCGCCATTGCATGGCCCGTGTTGTTCCCACCCTTTGGGTTTACTACCGTGTCACTAGGTAGTGCCCTTTTAGGGCGAGTCAAAGCATACAAAATCTGACCAAGTTTGATGTCCAGATTGCGGATAGAAGTATTATGGGACGCTAAGTGGGCATCGGAGTCGATGTTTTTCTTTATTATTTGCTCAAACATTGACTCAATCCGTCCCATCTCATTGTTGGACGAGCTAGGACCTTGGGATGGAAATGGAGGTGGATTGTTTGGTTGTTGAAACATTGGAGTCCTTTAAAAACTTGGCCCCCACTACCTTGATTATTGTTATTCCAACCCTTTGGTTGTTGTTGCCACCCCAATTGCTATTGTTACCCCAATTGTGGTTGTTGTTTCCCCAATTGTTGGAGTTGTTGTTATTGTTCCAATTTCCTTAGCCTTGGTTGCACCAATTCTGATTATTCCCTTGTGATCTCCATTGTTGATTTGGAGCATTACCCCGTTGTCCTTGATAGTTGTTGGCATACAAAACCTCTTCACTTTGCTCACCATACCTATCATCTTGGTTGTAACCACTACTACCTTGCTCATATTGATCTTTATTGCTTTGCGTTTATTGACCAGACTGTCTCCTCTTGTTTACTAATAGATTAACTCATTCCATTGTGTTTACTTGCTTTAGTCCCTGAATCTTTTAAAGTTGTGCTTTGGCTAACTGGTTCATGGTTATTGTTAACTCAGCTATGGCTTGTCCGTGGCCTTGAAGTTCTTTGTGAAGATTTATGACATGAGGGTACCCTTGAGGAACATTTTCCCGAATCTACCAGGCTGAGGAAGTGTCAGCCATCTCATCAAGAATGTCACAGGCTTCAGCATAAGCTAGCTTCATAAAATTACCCCCTGCTAGCTGGTTTACCACACATTGATTGGTCGTGTTTATACCCTGATAAAATGGATATTGGATTATTGCTTCAGTCATATCATTTTTAGGGCATTCCTTGACCATAGTTCTATATCTATCCCAGATTTCATGAAGGGGTTCATTTGGTTCCTGTTTAAAAGCTAAGATCTCATCCCTTAATGCAGCCATATGTCCCAGTGAGAAAAACTTGGCTATAAAATTGTCGGCCAACTCATCCCACGTACTGATGGAATGGTTGGGGAGTCTTTCGAGCCAGTCCAAAGCTTTCCCTCTAAGTGAAAAAGGGAACAATCTCAGTCTCAATGCATCCTCCGACACATTTGGCTGTTTGCTTCCCCATCAGGTATCCACAAAGCTCTTTAGATATTTATATGAATTCTGATGAGAAGCGCCTGTGAAGTACCCTCTTTGCTCCAATAAGGTCAACATGACATTTGTAATCTGGAAATTTCCCACCCGGATCTAGGGTGGGACAACTACACTTACATAACCTTCATTTGGAAGCACCCGAGAAGCTGCTCATGGAGGAGCTGGGGGAGGATCTGAAATGTTTTCATTAGCCTGGTGGCCTCTTCTTTGAGCTTGAGGTACTATAGGCACCTCATCTTCAGCATTATCATCTACCTCCTCCCCCGGAGAACATTTCTAATAGGATCATTATTTTCCATTTTGTACCTGAATCAATTAACTTACATAAGTTAGTAAAATAGAAGGAAAGGAAAACAAGACACACAACTAGTCAAATAGATAGCCAAAACTGTTTAACTCCCCGTCAACGGCACCAAAAAGTGATTGGCTCCAACCTTTCACCACTATATAATATCGAGGAGTGGTCGATGCAGCTTTTACCCGAATGGCTCGGATAGATTTCCACATGGAGTTAATATTGGTTGGGAGTTGGGTTTCTATCTAATCTAGCTATGCGTGTTGCTTTTAATTGCATTTCTAACCATGCTTGGATTTGTTTCTATTCTACTTTTAATGCTATTACTTGCTAAAAATAATCTAAGTACAATATTTTTGTAAGATTTTTCTCAATTGATAAAAAGCACTAGGGAAGTGACTTACACTTAGGCAAGTATCTAATGGGATCTAAAATTTAGCACAAACTTGTTATATTTGGGGTCGTGATATAACCTTTACACATAATTACTCACTCTATACCTCTCGGTAGTTTGAGTGACTTTGCCCTAATTGGCTTTCTCGAGCCTAATTGGGTGTTCAAACAATGCAAGCAAAATTGGCTCAAGTCGGGTATTACTATCTTTAGGTTTAACCCATTAATTGGGGCTATCAATCTCTTGAATGTACCCCAATTCCTTGTTAGCATAATTTTCCTAGACTTAGTCCCTCTTTCTCAAGAAGAGTCTAAGTCATAAAGGCACAAATCAGTGTTTGCAATCACCAATTCTATAGTTAAAGCATGAATCACACTAACTATCACTAACTCATAAACAATTACACCCTAAAATTGAAGACCTATTAAATACCCACACTAGGATTGGTTCACAACCCTAGCTAATGGTTTAGTTACTCATAATCAAGGTAGAAATCAAAGATAAAGATGAAATATAAGCCATAAAAGTTGATTACAAAAATAAAATCTAAGAATATAAGCTAAAACTCCTCTAAAATTACTCTAAATGGTAAAATACGGTTGTTCACGAGCTCCCTGATACAAAATGTACCCAAAAAATGTGAAAAAGATCTATTTATACACAGCTAAAATTACTGGACAAAAATACCCTATGGAGGTTCCGTTGTCAGCAAAATACTGAGCGCATCAGCGCATGAACTTTCGCGGCTGCACAAAAACAAGCGCAGACCGCGTTTCTTTAATTTTGGACTATGACTGAGCTAGGTTTCGCGGACAACGTAAAGTCTACTGTGTCAGCGTTGGCTTCTGTCATAGCCGCGTAAAATGTTCGTGGACCGCGTTCCTCATTTGAGCTCATATTGCAAGGTCTCTGATTTTCTATCTCGCCCTCAGCGGATTACCACCGCGGACGCGCTATTTCATCGTGGTCAGCGGTCTCTGTTGTAAAAATACTTTCTCTGAATCTCAAATTTGTGGACCATGTAATTGTGGCCGCTTCAGTGGTGGAACTTCCGCGGCCGCTCTTTTCCTTCGCGGCCAGCGCTTTTATCTCAGCTTTGAACCTGTGCAAATTTAAATCCTTCATGAGTTATGGATTTCTTACCTCATTTTGACCAAACCCCGCAAAGAAGCACAATAAGTCAATTTCAGGAATACTGTTACACATTTTTATCCAAAACCTAAGCAAAAGAGAGCATAAGATAGGCTAGAATCCATAGTTATCACCCGATAAGGTCAATCTCCCCAAGCACAACTTTCGGGGCACTTTTTTATGCTCGAGAAGTATCAACCCTGGTTTCCCACTCGACCCCCTAGCTTGGGGTAAAAAAGCCTCTCCCACTTCTGGTTTAGAGACATCGGCCAATGCCTTCTCAGCAGCCTCCCCGATTTGAGGCAAAGCAGTGGGGATTCACACCCGAGACACTAGCCCGGAATTGCCTTCTTCTTCTTCTTCTTTTTCGGACTCATCCCTCAATCGACGGATTCAGTCCGATAGGAAGGCGCCGACTCTTTTCTTAGGTTTGCGCGCCTGCCTCTTTTTTTTCTGCTTCTCTGAGTTCGGGGAACTCGGAGCACCTTTTTTCTTCTTCTCTTTATCCTGCTTCGGAGAAGGAGACTGGGGGAGGATGATTTCATCTACGGTTGGGGGCCTCATCGAAACATCCTTCCCGAGGCCTACAAAGAAAAAGAGTTGAGTAAGCTGGAAACAAATCCAAGTAATGTCAGTTTTAGGAAAGAGTCTTACCATGAGAATGGGCATCCCACTGGCCCTTTGAAAGTTCGTGCCATGTGCGCTCGGATTATACGATGCCCTCGACCCACTCCATGAGTCGAGGAGCTGCATCTGATATCCGAGCGATAGCTGCATCATGAAGCATCGGTTATGTGAGAAGAAAAAGAAAGGCAATGAGCAAAATCTTAAAATTGAAGTTATACTTACATTTCATGTTCCATTTTTCAGGGAATGGCATTTCCTCGGCCAGGGTTAGGTCCGAGGTCTTCACTTGAACGAATCGACCCAACCAACCTTGGTCTCGATCTTCATCTATGCTCGAGAATGGGGCCCTAGTAGCTTGGCGGGCAAGCTTTATCAATCTCCCTAGGTAGAGTCAAGGACTGCACAGATGTATGAGATGGTCAATGGTGAAGGGGCACTTGTCGAGCTTCCTCACAAAGAAACGAAGCAGAATAAAGTCCTCCAAAATGAAAGATAAATCTGCCCGAGTGTCACTTTATACCTTTTACAAAAGGCTATGATAACTGGGTCTAGAGGGTTAAACATGAAGGGATAAGTGTAGACACTTAGGAAATCCTCCACGTGGGTAGTAATTGACTCCTCGGGCATAGGCACCACCATGTATTTGCCGGCCCAGTTACAATCTTCCTTGACTTTGGGAAGGAGATCTTTAGTGATGGAGCATATATACCTCGAGACCAGCTTGCATCGACCCGGTATGGAGGGGGTTTTCTCGATCTTGAAATTGGCCCTAGTTAGGCACCTCATAGGGACGAAAGAAGTCGAGGAGGGCTCCGATGTCTTTCCCTCGGCAACAGTGGACGGAGCCTTTTCTTCTTCAGAAAGTATCGAGGAAGAGGGAGTTTCCTTTTGAGGAACAAATTTAGAAGCCTTTTCCATAGCTTCTAAGTAAGGGTGAAAAGATGGTACTGATATGAAAAAAGGGACGTACTTGGCTGATAGTTCATGAAAATTTCTAGAAGCTATAAGAGAGAAAGCTTTAGAACTTGAACCAGAAAAACAGAGGAAGAAGGAGATAAATATTTTCTTAAGAACACAAGAGCAAAACGTGTGAATGAAAAAGTTCTAGTGGATGGAAGGATTATGTATTTATAGTTTGCAAACTGCAGTTCAAAACCCGTAGTGGTCGTCCAACAACTGACACACATTTAATGCCTTGGGGATTGGACCGACAGGACGTTTCAGTTACCTTTTGTTGTTGACATCATGATTTATTGAAGTAAGGCTCGGAGGGTCATATCTTTTCTTGTCGTCTTCTCTCCGAAACACGAGGGGACTATCTGTATACGGTCGAAACCGGGTTCGTCTATTGCATGACCGGTCGAGACTGAAACGTGGCAGATCAAAGCTCGACCCTGGGTTATATCAAACCAAGGCGTGAAGTTAAATCATTAAGCTCGTGACTCTGGGACCGAACAAGATCGAGGGGACTTTGTCGAGCCAAATAACGGAAGGCTGATATATCCGCGATCGATCGGAGATCATGGCGAAAATCTCGGCATGTATCAGGGAGAGGCTGATTGATTAGCAAATCATGAGATTTTTTACCTTCTATAGAATTGTAATAAGAGTAAGACTGCCCTACTATATAGGGGGGAGTTTGATCATTTGTAGGACATACTGTAATACGCACCAAAAAGCAATATACTGTTATTTCAAGCTCTCATTATCTTGTTATTATGTTCTTACTTTGGTTGAGGCACTTCTTGGCTCGAGGGTGATCAAACTCCAAGGCTAAGGCTATTCAATTCATGTGGTTTGCATTTATTTTCTTATAGTTAATTTCAGTATCAATTGGTTATCTTAATTTGTATCAAGTTATATCACGTATCCTTATAATCGCGTATGAATTCAATTGTTATCTGTTTTTAGGGTAAACAATCCCTCTACATGCCAGTTTACAGCCTATATTCGTAGCTTTGAAGATGCATACACAACCTATATTTGTAGCTTATGAATGGTGATGGGTCATGTAGAACTTATTTCAATGGGGAGATTATTGGGGTATATGAACAAAGTCTCACATGGAAAGTAAAAAAGAAAAATGAGCTACATATAAGGAGTTAGATACTCTTAATGTCGCGACGCCTTTTGGGGAAAACCATGTGAGCTTGGTCCAAAATAGATAATATCACAGCATATTAAGAGTATCTTTAAACCGTTTTAGCCTAAAAATATTACTAGTTAATAGTTCCCAGTGTAATTCAATTTTTTTATTTCTCCTGAATTTCAATGTTCAGAAAGGACCTATGTATTATATTCCTTAGGTGAAAGTCTGGATAAATGTATTTCGTTAAAAAAAACAAAAAAGTTCTCTAGCTTCATTGTTATGTTTTATTTTTTTTGGTTAAAAGGGATATTGTATTTATATGCTAGTTAACAAAATGAACCACATTAGAGGCATTACTAGGGTATCGAAGAGACCCCATAGTTGTAAAGTTATGCATGATTGTATTTAAGTTACAACCCACAAAAGATCTAACTAGTTCAGTTCCTAGGATGTCTGCCCAAAATACATCATTGACAAACATCGGAGGAACTGATAATGTCATAGATTTGTTCAAAAATATTTCCTTTGCTGCTTCCTTGGCCAATGCATCAGCTACTATGTTCTGCTCCTGGTAGATGTGCCTCACTACCATGCTGCCCATCCTTTGGATGATTGACCTGCATTCACAAATTAGAGGGTCATAAATCAAACTTCCATTCAAAAGCATATTGATTGTTTCAGCTGAATCAGTGTTTATTTCCAATAGAACTAGATGGTTTTGCTCCGCCAGTTGTAGACACCGTATGAGGGCCTGAACTTCTGCCCTTGTGTTGTGTTTGCGGGATATTGTCCATGTAGCCCAATATCTAGTCGCCATTGTGGTTCCTGAATACTCCTCCTGATCCTCCTATTCATGGGTTCCCCTTTGCTGCTCCATCTATATTCAGTTTGTATGAACCTCTGGTTGGAGGTTCCCATTTTTAATAGGATCTGGTGAGTTACCTTTGTTGAGTCATTCTTTGTAAGCATAAGGTGTTCAGTTGCTTTTGAGACTGTGTTAGTGGCATTGATGTGCTCCTTCTTGTTATTGAATAAATTGCTATTTATGGTTGACTAGATGTGCCACAGACAAAAGGGAATGAGGTTGTCCCAAAAGATATAGTTGTTGAAAGGGACATTTTTTAGAGAGTTCCATGTTGATTGCCACTGGTGGCCATTGAAAACTGGAGCATTATGTGAACCATTCCCTGAAGATTTTGATAGAATTTCATTCCAGAAATGGGCAGCATTAGGACATTCAAAGAAAATATGGGCAATGTTTTCCTATCCATTGTTATAGTAATGACATTGTGGGACACAGTTGATTCCAATAGAGTGGAGGAAACTCCTAGTTGGAAGTCTCTTATGGGTCAGGAGCCAGATGAAGTACTTGATTTTGTTGGGGTCTTGTAGCTTCCAGATCCATTTGAAGGAGCCTTCCACCCCAGAATGGAGACTGGTTGTAGTCCTGCTTAGGAATGAGTAAGCAGAACTATTTGAGAACTGGCCATTAGGAGTCAAATCCCATATAAGATTATCATCCTTAGTTGTATCAGGGGGGATGAACATAGAGTTCAACAGGTTCAGAATACTTAGGGGAATGTTAATGGACAAAGCTGATGTGCCCTAATTGCCCAGGTTGTGGATTGAGCTAACCTTGGCATCTATGTCATTTTGGATTAATGGGCCCTCAATCATTTGTCTGATTGCTGGCTGATTAGGGATCCAAGTGTCATTTAAGAAACTGACCCTATTTCCTTTATGGACTACCCATCTGTTTGCGCCCTGCCAGATTGGAGATTTTGGGTGTCTAGGGTGTCTAAAAGCCCTAACTGGTCTAGCAGTAATGGACATGTTGCAATGTTTGTAAATGAGAACTCTAGCCCATAGACTATTGGTATTCTTATAGGTTCTACATGCAAGATTAGTGAGGGAAGCTTTGTTCTTGATACTAGCCTTTTGGAGCCCTAGACCCCCCCCCAGCCTTGGTCTTAGTGACCACCTCTCACTTGATCAGATGTAACTTCTTCCTTTCAGGGGCGGTGCCCCAAAAGGAAGTTTCTTTGAATTCTATCAATCTAATTGGTAATTTTGGTGGGTAGATTTATGTATTGCATAACATGACTTGGAATGCTATTCAAAGAGGTTTTGGCCAGGACTGTTCTCTCAGCCATGTTGAGGCATTTAGTTTTCCAACCAGCCAACTTGGATTTCATGTTATCAATGATGAATTGAAAGTCTGCAGATGTTTGTTTTTTTGTGAAGAATAGGGAATCCAAGGTATTTTCCAAAGGATGTTGTGTGCCTGATGGACAAATAATTGGTGAGGTGATGTATGATATCCTGAGGGATGTTTGAAGAAAACAGGACTCTTGATTTGGTGAGATTGATTTTCTGTCCTGACTGCTCATTGAAGTTCTGCAATATTGAATGAATGGTGTTGTAGTTCCTATCATTGGCTTTAGCAAAGAGGGTGAGGTCATCCGCAAAGAAGAGGTGGGATATTTTTGGTCTAGACCTACTTATACTTATGGGATGCCATTGGTTATGCCATTGGCCCAATGACGTGGGGCAGAATAGGCTTTATCCTGTTCACAATAATTTTGTGACTGACTTGTAAATGGTGTTGCAAAGTCCAATGGGCCTAAAAAATTTTAGCATTGAAGCCTGGGGCCATTTAGGGATTAGGCACAATAGAGTTTGGTTCATGGTACTATCCATAGAGCTTGTAGAGAAGCATTTTTGATAAAAGTTTATGATAGAGTCCCCTACTCTGTCCTAATACTTTTGGTAGAAGAAGGGGTGGAGGCCATCTGGGCCAGGAGATTTGAAAAGGTTTATGGGAGAAGACTGCCCTTTTAATCTCACTCACACGAAGAGCTTTGTCCATAAAAGTTTTTTGGCTTTCAGACAGAACGGGTGACATGGTGGAGTGGCTTATGGGATTCCAAGGGGCTTTACTATGGGAAGTTGTGTATAGATCAGTAAAGAAGCCCACAATTGCTGAATGAATGTCATTCTAGTCATGAAGCCAATTTCCATTCTCCTCTTTAAGAGAGAGGATTCTGTTCCTCCTCCTTCTATTAAGGGTGGATGTGTGAAAGAATCTGGTGCTAGCATCACCCTCATTTAGTTAGTTAATCCTAGACTTAAGTTTCCAAAAGTCTTCTTCATTTTTGAGGATTAGGTTGAGTTCAGCATTTAACTCTATTTCAAGGTGTAATAGGTAACTACTGAATTGGTAGTTATGAGATCTTTGGATTCTAGAGATTCTTGCTAGGATTCTCCTCTTTTGATGGAAGAAGTTTCCAAAGACTTCTTGGTTCCACTTTATGACCAGAGTCTTGAAGATATCAGTGGATTGAAGAAAGGTGGAATGGTCTGAGAAGGCCCTATTGATGATGTTAGGGAAAGAAGGGTGGCTAGCCCACATTGACTCAAACCTAAAGGGCCTTGATGATTTGTTGTTTGGAGGCCCTACCAAGTTAATTTGTAAAGGGAAATGGTTTGAGTGGGCCCTAGGAAGGTGTAGTATAGTAGCTTCAGGGTACTATTCAATCCAGCCTTCATTTGCGAAGCACCTATCTATTCTTTCCAGGATTAGAGAGGTTTTGTTACTGTACCTTTTATTAGTCCAAGTGTATTTGATTCCTTTATAGCCTAGGTCTAGGAGGTTACACTCATTTATACAGTTCTAAAATAGGTTGTTGCGGCTCAGGTTTATGGGATTGCCCCCAAATTTGTCCCTAGCCTTTAAAACTTCGTTGAAGTCTCCTCCTATAAAACAGTAGGTTTTTATGTTTTTTGATACTGTGATTAGGTTCTCCCATAGGAGTTTCCTATTTTCTAAGAGATTTCTAGCATAAATAGTAGAGAAGAGCCATGGAGGGTGGTCTAGACTTACCTTAACCATTGCATGGATGCCTTGAGGGGTAGTTGCCACTTCTTCAACTACCACGAACTCCTCTTTCCACATAAACACTATACCCCCAGATGGCCTACTGCCGGAGACTGAATGATCATATCGAACTGAAGTTGCTGAGCTAGGGTCTAGTGGTCTGCCATCTTCGTTTCAAGCATGACAAACATGGTAGGCTTGTGCATTTTCACCATTTCTAAACAATGCCGTTTGAACTCGGTATTGTTTCCACCCCTAACATTCCATATGATGTAGTTCATCATTGGAGTTGGGGGTGGTTGGTGAGTTCCCTCTTGAGGGCTCTTTGGTCCTTGCAGACCCGTCATTTGAAGTAGGGAGGACTTCCTCTTGAGACTCAAGACTGGAGTTAGGTTGAGAAGGAGTTTCATCGGACCATGTGTTTGGGTTGAGACTAGGATCATTCTACACTTGGTTGTTGTTCTGGGGCATAGTATCACTATTATCTCATTGGTTTCTATGCTGAACTCTATCGCTCTCACTGAGTCCAGAAATAGTGAGTATGTTCTTGGTGTGGCATAAGGTGTTTCATCTTCCTCTGAGGCCTTCTTCTTCTTGAGGATCTCTAGCGCTTTGGAGATTCCTTTCTGGATGTTCTGAAGGGGTGGGTAATTGATCTTCCCTTTTGGAGCAGAAGATGATTGTTTATTTTGAGTTGGCTGGTCGATCATAATGAAGACCGGCTCCGCTGATGGATCCTCTTTCATCAAATCTGGGAAGAAATGTAGGGTTTGGAAGCTTTGTAGAATGTGGTTGTTGAGAGCTTAAGGGTTCGTTAATAGGGAGTTGCTGTCGTTGTTGACCATCGATTGCCATAGGAGAGGTCCAAAGGCTACTAGTGCTTTATACAGTGCTTCCACCGTGACTCTAGCTAGGTGGGCCGGGTTTTGCACTATCAGGGTCACCTTTTGATTTCCCAGGGTGAAATTGTAGGAGAGTCCCTGGCCTTGTAAAGCAACCTCCAACCAGGAGGCCGGTTGGTGGTCCGGTGGTGGTAGTAGGTAGGTGTTGATGTTGGTTGCATTTCTTTTGCCACTTTTGTGTTTCTTTGCCTTGCTACTTTGGGTAACAAGTGGGGTGAAGTTAAGGGACTGTCATTCCATCAGAACCCCTTTTGGTGTCAAATCTTGGTCAGTGAAAGGGTTATTGGACATTGGAACTAGGGGTGGCATGGTTATTAATTGGGGATCTAATGGAGGTGACGGTTGTAGTCTTTTCATCTGGAAATAGGGGGAGGGTTCCAGATAGGGCACTCGATTGTTGTTGATGACTGTTGATATTTCTCCATTAGAGGTCGTTTCAGGAGTGTTGGTAGGGGAAGCATAGGTTTGTGTGTTTGGGTGGGGAATTGGGCTGACAATTGTGCCCTTGTTGGAGTACCCATTTGGGAAAAAGGGATCAGCCCTATTGGGTGTTCCGCCACTCTTAAGAAGTGTGGTCTTGGAAGTTGGGCTAGAGGACCCTTGAATGCTGGGTTCATGATTGGGGTCGGTAGGGTCGTCAGTAGCTGGCCCCGCTTTTCTTTTGGCACTTGTACTAGGCTGGGCCCGTGTGCCTGTTTTTTGACCTTGTTGGGACAGGCCTTGTGGGTTAGTGGGGTTTTTGTTATGCATTGGGCCTCTTTTGGGTATTTTGGGCGGGGTTAACTTTTTTTAAATTGTAACGAAGAGTTTGAGTTTGGAGAAATTTACTTGAGTTGGCATCAAACAAGTTTACCTATATCTCGTCCGTCTATGGAGCATGTTGTGGTTTGTTCATTCTACCATCATTTTTGTTTGTTGTTTTTGCTTGCCCCTGCTTGCTTCTTCTTGGGAAAATGACAGTTTTTCCCTCACTTTCCTCCGATATGACTACTTTCTTTTGATGAGCTTCCTGTGGTTCATGGGTTGATGTGGGTGTTCAGTAGTTGCAAATTTGTGAAGTGTGCCCGATTCTGCCACAAACAGTGCACAGAGTCCCCTCTCCTTCGTAGATCACAGCCTGCTTATGGTCCCCTATTATTGCTGATGTTTCTACTTGGGTTTTCAGTGGTACTTGAATACAAATACGGTCATATCTTTCACTTAGAGTAGAGGATGTACATTGGTATATCTTGAGATGTTTACCCAGCTTCCTACTAACATTCTCTAGGATGTCCTGATCATAGAACTCTATTGGTAATTGAGGGAGCTGGATCCATATGGCAGTAGAAGTAAGAGTGGCTTCTTGAGTAACAAACTTTGGTTCTCATTTTCGTACAGATAGGAAATTTTCAAAGATGAACCAGGGGCCTAGGTTTAGAGCCTTAACCATACTTTCTTCTAAAC